>NC_064643.1:655304994-655625379 GCF_023864345.2 Schistocerca serialis cubense
AGGGCCTGTCTCTCGATGTCGATTTGTATTTGGTGTCTCTTAAGTGTCGGTCTGCAGTAGGCCGCTGTTGGCCGAGCGACGTGCAGCTAGTGTGACAATTTGGCTGTGTTTGAGTGATGCCACAGAGCCTTATACACATTCAGCCAAGTGACACTGTAGGTAAAAACATGGCCCTACACAGACGTTCTACTGTTTTCCTATTTATTCGTCATGTGTGACACCGCAGTAGAGCGACGCCCACTACAAAAGACGTATAATTTACATTCAATTTCAGGGTATACGTCGCGAGTGCCATATGACAGGGCCTGTCTCTCGATGTCGATTTGTATTTGGTGTCTCTTAAGTGTCGGTCTGCAGTAGGCCGCTGTTGGCCGAGCGACGTGCAGCTAGTGTGACAATTTGGCTGTGTTTGAGTGATGCCACAGAGCCTTATACACATTCAGCCAAGTGACACTGTAGGTAAAAACATGGCCCTACACAGACGCTCTACTGTTTTCCTATTTATTCGTCATGTGTGACACCGCAGTAGAGCGACGCCCACTACAAAAGACGTATAATTTACATTCAATTTCAGGGTATACGTCGCGAGTGCCATATGACAGGGCCTGTCTCTCGATGTCGATTTGTATTTGGTGTCTCTTAAGTGTCGGTCTGCAGTAGGCCGCTGTTGGCCGAGCGACGTGCAGCTAGTGTGACAATTTGGCTGTGTTTGAGTGATGCCACAGAGCCTTATACACATTCAGCCAAGTGACACTGTAGGTAAAAACATGGCCCTACACAGACGTTCTACTGTTTTCCTATTTATTCGTCATGTGTGACACCGCAGTAGAGCGACGCCCACTACAAAAGACGTATAATTTACATTCAATTTCAGGGTATACGTCGCGAGTGCCATATGACAGGGCCTGTCTCTCGATGTCGATTTGTATTTGGTGTCTCTTAAGTGTCGGTCTGCAGTAGGCCGCTGTTGGCCGAGCGACGTGCAGCTAGTGTGACAATTTGGCTGTGTTTGAGTGATGCCACAGAGCCTTATACACATTCAGCCAAGTGACACTGTAGGTAAAAACATGGCCCTACACAGACGTTCTACTGTTTTCCTATTTATTCGTCATGTGTGACACCGCAGTAGAGCGACGCCCACTACAAAAGACGTATAATTTACATTCAATTTCAGGGTATACGTCGCGAGTGCCATATGACAGGGCCTGTCTCTCGATGTCGATTTGTATTTGGTGTCTCTTAAGTGTCGGTCTGCAGTAGGCCGCTGTTGGCCGAGCGACGTGCAGCTAGTGTGACAATTTGGCTGTGTTTGAGTGATGCCACAGAGCCTTATACACATTCAGCCAAGTGACACTGTAGGTGAAAACATGGCCCTACACAGACGTTCTACTGTTTTCCTATTTATTCGTCATGTGTGACACCGCAGTAGAGCGACGCCCACTACAAAAGACGTATAATTTACATTCAATTTCAGGGTATACGTCGCGAGTGCCATATGACAGGGCCTGTCTCTCGATGTCGATTTGTATTTGGTGTCTCTTAAGTGTCGGTCTGCAGTAGGCCGCTGTTGGCCGAGCGACGTGCAGCTAGTGTGACAATTTGGCTGTGTTTGAGTGATGCCACAGAGCCTTATACACATTCAGCCAAGTGACACTGTAGGTAAAAACATGGCCCTACACAGACGTTCTACTGTTTTCCTATTTATTCGTCATGTGTGACACCGCAGTAGAGCGACGCCCACTACAAAAGACGTATAATTTACATTCAATTTCAGGGTATACGTCGCGAGTGCCATATGACAGGGCCTGTCTCTCGATGTCGATTTGTATTTGGTGTCTCTTAAGTGTCGGTCTGCAGTAGGCCGCTGTTGGCCGAGCGACGTGCAGCTAGTGTGACAATTTGGCTGTGTTTGAGTGATGCCACAGAGCCTTATACACATTCAGCCAAGTGACACTGTAGGTAAAAACATGGCCCTACACAGACGTTCTACTGTTTTCCTATTTATTCGTCATGTGTGACACCGCAGTAGAGCGACGCCCACTACAAAAGACGTATAATTTACATTCAATTTCAGGGTATACGTCGCGAGTGCCATATGACAGGGCCTGTCTCTCGATGTCGATTTGTATTTGGTGTCTCTTAAGTGTCGGTCTGCAGTAGGCCGCTGTTGGCCGAGCGACGTGCAGCTAGTGTGACAATTTGGCTGTGTTTGAGTGATGCCACAGAGCCTTATACACATTCAGCCAAGTGACACTGTAGGTGAAAACATGGCCCTACACAGACGTTCTACTGTTTTCCTATTTATTCGTCATGTGTGACACCGCAGTAGAGCGACGCCCACTACAAAAGACGTATAATTTACATCCAATTTCAGGGTATACGTCGCGAGTGCCATATGACAGGGCCTGTCTCTCGATGTCGATTTGTATTTGGTGTCTCTTAAGTGTCGGTCTGCAGTAGGCCGCTGTTGGCCGAGCGACGTGCAGCTAGTGTGACAATTTGGCTGTGTTTGAGTGATGCCACAGAGCCTTATACACATTCAGCCAAGTGACACTGTAGGTAAAAACATGGCCCTACACAGACGTTCTACTGTTTTCCTATTTATTCGTCATGTGTGACACCGCAGTAGAGCGACGCCCACTACAAAAGACGTATAATTTACATTCAATTTCAGGGTATACGTCGCGAGTGCCATATGACAGGGCCTGTCTCTCGATGTCGATTTGTATTTGGTGTCTCTTAAGTGTCGGTCTGCAGTAGGCCGCTGTTGGCCGAGCGACGTGCAGCTAGTGTGACAATTTGGCTGTGTTTGAGTGATGCCACAGAGCCTTATACACATTCAGCCAAGTGACACTGTAGGTAAAAACATGGCCCTACACAGACGTTCTACTGTTTTCCTATTTATTCGTCATGTGTGACACCGCAGTAGAGCGACGCCCACTACAAAAGACGTATAATTTACATTCAATTTCAGGGTATACGTCGCGAGTGCCATATGACAGGGCCTGTCTCTCGATGTCGATTTGTATTTGGTGTCTCTTAAGTGTCGGTCTGCAGTAGGCCGCTGTTGGCCAAGCGACGTGCAGCTAGTGTGACAATTTGGCTGTGTTTGAGTGATGCCACAGAGCCTTATACACATTCAGCCAAGTGACACTGTAGGTAAAAACATGGCCCTACACAGACGTTTTACTGTTTTCCTATTTATTCGTCATGTGTGACACCGCAGTAGAGCGACGCCCACTACAAAAGACGTATAATTTACATTCAATTTCAGGGTATACGTCGCGAGTGCCATATGACAGGGCCTGTCTCTCGATGTCGATTTGTATTTGGTGTCTCTTAAGTGTCGGTCTGCAGTAGGCCGCTGTTGGCCAAGCGACGTGCAGCTAGTGTGACAATTTGGCTGTGTTTGAGTGATGCCACAGAGCCTTATACACATTCAGCCAAGTGACACTGTAGGTAAAAACATGGCCCTACACAGACGTTCTACTGTTTTCCTATTTATTCGTCATGTGTGACACCGCAGTAGAGCGACGCCCACTACAAAAGACGTATAATTTACATTCAATTTCAGGGTATACGTCGCGAGTGCCATATGACAGGGCCTGTCTCTCGATGTCGATTTGTATTTGGTGTCTCTTAAGTGTCGGTCTGCAGTAGGCCGCTGTTGGCCGAGCGACGTGCAGCTAGTGTGACAATTTGGCTGTGTTTGAGTGATGCCACAGAGCCTTATACACATTCAGCCAAGTGACACTGTAGGTAAAAACATGGCCCTACACAGACGTTCTACTGTTTTCCTATTTATTCGTCATGTGTGACACCGCAGTAGAGCGACGCCCACTACAAAAGACGTATAATTTACATTCAATTTCAGGGTATACGTCGCGAGTGCCATATGACAGGGCCTGTCTCTCGATGTCGATTTGTATTTGGTGTCTCTTAAGTGTCGGTCTGCAGTAGGCCGCTGTTGGCCGAGCGACGTGCAGCTAGTGTGACAATTTGGCTGTGTTTGAGTGATGCCACAGAGCCTTATACACATTCAGCCAAGTGACACTGTAGGTAAAAACATGGCCCTACACAGACGTTCTACTGTTTTCCTATTTATTCGTCATGTGTGACACCGCAGTAGAGCGACGCCCACTACAAAAGACGTATAATTTACATTCAATTTCAGGGTATACGTCGCGAGTGCCATATGACAGGGCCTGTCTCTCGATGTCGATTTGTATTTGGTGTCTCTTAAGTGTCGGTCTGCAGTAGGCCGCTGTTGGCCGAGCGACGTGCAGCTAGTGTGACAATTTGGCTGTGTTTGAGTGATGCCACAGAGCCTTATACACATTCAGCCAAGTGACACTGTAGGTAAAAACATGGCCCTACACAGACGTTCTACTGTTTTCCTATTTATTCGTCATGTGTGACACCGCAGTAGAGCGACGCCCACTACAAAAGACGTATAATTTACATTCAATTTCAGGGTATACGTCGCGAGTGCCATATGACAGGGCCTGTCTCTCGATGTCGATTTGTATTTGGTGTCTCTTAAGTGTCGGTCTGCAGTAGGCCGCTGTTGGCCGAGCGACGTGCAGCTAGTGTGACAATTTGGCTGTGTTTGAGTGATGCCACAGAGCCTTATACACATTCAGCCAAGTGACACTGTAGGTAAAAACATGGCCCTACACAGACGTTCTACTGTTTTCCTATTTATTCGTCATGTGTGACACCGCAGTAGAGCGACGCCCACTACAAAAGACGTATAATTTACATTCAATTTCAGGGTATACGTCGCGAGTGCCATATGACAGGGCCTGTCTCTCGATGTCGATTTGTATTTGGTGTCTCTTAAGTGTCGGTCTGCAGTAGGCCGCTGTTGGCCGAGCGACGTGCAGCTAGTGTGACAATTTGGCTGTGTTTGAGTGATGCCACAGAGCCTTATACACATTCAGCCAAGTGACACTGTAGGTAAAAACATGGCCCTACACAGACGTTCTACTGTTTTCCTATTTATTCGTCATGTGTGACACCGCAGTAGAGCGACGCCCACTACAAAAGACGTATAATTTACATTCAATTTCAGGGTATACGTCGCGAGTGCCATATGACAGGGCCTGTCTCTCGATGTCGATTTGTATTTGGTGTCTCTTAAGTGTCGGTCTGCAGTAGGCCGCTGTTGGCCGAGCGACGTGCAGCTAGTGTGACAATTTGGCTGTGTTTGAGTGATGCCACAGAGCCTTATACACATTCAGCCAAGTGACACTGTAGGTAAAAACATGGCCCTACACAGACGTTCTACTGTTTTCCTATTTATTCGTCATGTGTGACACCGCAGTAGAGCGACGCCCACTACAAAAGACGTATAATTTACATTCAATTTCAGGGTATACGTCGCGAGTGCCATATGACAGGGCCTGTCTCTCGATGTCGATTTGTATTTGGTGTCTCTTAAGTGTCGGTCTGCAGTAGGCCGCTGTTGGCCGAGCGACGTGCAGCTAGTGTGACAATTTGGCTGTGTTTGAGTGATGCCACAGAGCCTTATACACATTCAGCCAAGTGACACTGTAGGTGAAAACATGGCCCTACACAGACGTTCTACTGTTTTCCTATTTATTCGTCATGTGTGACACCGCAGTAGAGCGACGCCCACTACAAAAGACGTATAATTTACATTCAATTTCAGGGTATACGTCGCGAGTGCCATATGACAGGGCCTGTCTCTCGATGTCGATTTGTATTTGGTGTCTCTTAAGTGTCGGTCTGCAGTAGGCCGCTGTTGGCCGAGCGACGTGCAGCTAGTGTGACAATTTGGCTGTGTTTGAGTGATGCCACAGAGCCTTATACACATTCAGCCAAGTGACACTGTAGGTAAAAACATGGCCCTACACAGACGTTCTACTGTTTTCCTATTTATTCGTCATGTGTGACACCGCAGTAGAGCGACGCCCACTACAAAAGACGTATAATTTACATTCAATTTCAGGGTATACGTCGCGAGTGCCATATGACAGGGCCTGTCTCTCGATGTCGATTTGTATTTGGTGTCTCTTAAGTGTCGGTCTGCAGTAGGCCGCTGTTGGCCGAGCGACGTGCAGCTAGTGTGACAATTTGGCTGTGTTTGAGTGATGCCACAGAGCCTTATACACATTCAGCCAAGTGACACTGTAGGTAAAAACATGGCCCTACACAGACGTTCTACTGTTTTCCTATTTATTCGTCATGTGTGACACCGCAGTAGAGCGACGCCCACTACAAAAGACGTATAATTTACATTCAATTTCAGGGTATACGTCGCGAGTGCCATATGACAGGGCCTGTCTCTCGATGTCGATTTGTATTTGGTGTCTCTTAAGTGTCGGTCTGCAGTAGGCCGCTGTTGGCCGAGCGACGTGCAGCTAGTGTGACAATTTGGCTGTGTTTGAGTGATGCCACAGAGCCTTATACACATTCAGCCAAGTGACACTGTAGGTGAAAACATGGCCCTACACAGACGTTCTACTGTTTTCCTATTTATTCGTCATGTGTGACACCGCAGTAGAGCGACGCCCACTACAAAAGACGTATAATTTACATCCAATTTCAGGGTATACGTCGCGAGTGCCATATGACAGGGCCTGTCTCTCGATGTCGATTTGTATTTGGTGTCTCTTAAGTGTCGGTCTGCAGTAGGCCGCTGTTGGCCGAGCGACGTGCAGCTAGTGTGACAATTTGGCTGTGTTTGAGTGATGCCACAGAGCCTTATACACATTCAGCCAAGTGACACTGTAGGTAAAAACATGGCCCTACACAGACGTTCTACTGTTTTCCTATTTATTCGTCATGTGTGACACCGCAGTAGAGCGACGCCCACTACAAAAGACGTATAATTTACATTCAATTTCAGGGTATACGTCGCGAGTGCCATATGACAGGGCCTGTCTCTCGATGTCGATTTGTATTTGGTGTCTCTTAAGTGTCGGTCTGCAGTAGGCCGCTGTTGGCCGAGCGACGTGCAGCTAGTGTGACAATTTGGCTGTGTTTGAGTGATGCCACAGAGCCTTATACACATTCAGCCAAGTGACACTGTAGGTAAAAACATGGCCCTACACAGACGTTCTACTGTTTTCCTATTTATTCGTCATGTGTGACACCGCAGTAGAGCGACGCCCACTACAAAAGACGTATAATTTACATTCAATTTCAGGGTATACGTCGCGAGTGCCATATGACAGGGCCTGTCTCTCGATGTCGATTTGTATTTGGTGTCTCTTAAGTGTCGGTCTGCAGTAGGCCGCTGTTGGCCAAGCGACGTGCAGCTAGTGTGACAATTTGGCTGTGTTTGAGTGATGCCACAGAGCCTTATACACATTCAGCCAAGTGACACTGTAGGTAAAAACATGGCCCTACACAGACGTTTTACTGTTTTCCTATTTATTCGTCATGTGTGACACCGCAGTAGAGCGACGCCCACTACAAAAGACGTATAATTTACATTCAATTTCAGGGTATACGTCGCGAGTGCCATATGACAGGGCCTGTCTCTCGATGTCGATTTGTATTTGGTGTCTCTTAAGTGTCGGTCTGCAGTAGGCCGCTGTTGGCCAAGCGACGTGCAGCTAGTGTGACAATTTGGCTGTGTTTGAGTGATGCCACAGAGCCTTATACACATTCAGCCAAGTGACACTGTAGGTAAAAACATGGCCCTACACAGACGTTCTACTGTTTTCCTATTTATTCGTCATGTGTGACACCGCAGTAGAGCGACGCCCACTACAAAAGACGTATAATTTACATTCAATTTCAGGGTATACGTCGCGAGTGCCATATGACAGGGCCTGTCTCTCGATGTCGATTTGTATTTGGTGTCTCTTAAGTGTCGGTCTGCAGTAGGCCGCTGTTGGCCGAGCGACGTGCAGCTAGTGTGACAATTTGGCTGTGTTTGAGTGATGCCACAGAGCCTTATACACATTCAGCCAAGTGACACTGTAGGTAAAAACATGGCCCTACACAGACGTTCTACTGTTTTCCTATTTATTCGTCATGTGTGACACCGCAGTAGAGCGACGCCCACTACAAAAGACGTATAATTTACATTCAATTTCAGGGTATACGTCGCGAGTGCCATATGACAGGGCCTGTCTCTCGATGTCGATTTGTATTTGGTGTCTCTTAAGTGTCGGTCTGCAGTAGGCCGCTGTTGGCCGAGCGACGTGCAGCTAGTGTGACAATTTGGCTGTGTTTGAGTGATGCCACAGAGCCTTATACACATTCAGCCAAGTGACACTGTAGGTAAAAACATGGCCCTACACAGACGTTCTACTGTTTTCCTATTTATTCGTCATGTGTGACACCGCAGTAGAGCGACGCCCACTACAAAAGACGTATAATTTACATTCAATTTCAGGGTATACGTCGCGAGTGCCATATGACAGGGCCTGTCTCTCGATGTCGATTTGTATTTGGTGTCTCTTAAGTGTCGGTCTGCAGTAGGCCGCTGTTGGCCGAGCGACGTGCAGCTAGTGTGACAATTTGGCTGTGTTTGAGTGATGCCACAGAGCCTTATACACATTCAGCCAAGTGACACTGTAGGTAAAAACATGGCCCTACACAGACGTTCTACTGTTTTCCTATTTATTCGTCATGTGTGACACCGCAGTAGAGCGACGCCCACTACAAAAGACGTATAATTTACATTCAATTTCAGGGTATACGTCGCGAGTGCCATATGACAGGGCCTGTCTCTCGATGTCGATTTGTATTTGGTGTCTCTTAAGTGTCGGTCTGCAGTAGGCCGCTGTTGGCCGAGCGACGTGCAGCTAGTGTGACAATTTGGCTGTGTTTGAGTGATGCCACAGAGCCTTATACACATTCAGCCAAGTGACACTGTAGGTAAAAACATGGCCCTACACAGACGTTCTACTGTTTTCCTATTTATTCGTCATGTGTGACACCGCAGTAGAGCGACGCCCACTACAAAAGACGTATAATTTACATTCAATTTCAGGGTATACGTCGCGAGTGCCATATGACAGGGCCTGTCTCTCGATGTCGATTTGTATTTGGTGTCTCTTAAGTGTCGGTCTGCAGTAGGCCGCTGTTGGCCGAGCGACGTGCAGCTAGTGTGACAATTTGGCTGTGTTTGAGTGATGCCACAGAGCCTTATACACATTCAGCCAAGTGACACTGTAGGTAAAAACATGGCCCTACACAGACGTTCTACTGTTTTCCTATTTATTCGTCATGTGTGACACCGCAGTAGAGCGACGCCCACTACAAAAGACGTATAATTTACATTCAATTTCAGGGTATACGTCGCGAGTGCCATATGACAGGGCCTGTCTCTCGATGTCGATTTGTATTTGGTGTCTCTTAAGTGTCGGTCTGCAGTAGGCCGCTGTTGGCCGAGCGACGTGCAGCTAGTGTGACAATTTGGCTGTGTTTGAGTGATGCCACAGAGCCTTATACACATTCAGCCAAGTGACACTGTAGGTAAAAACATGGCCCTACACAGACGTTCTACTGTTTTCCTATTTATTCGTCATGTGTGACACCGCAGTAGAGCGACGCCCACTACAAAAGACGTATAATTTACATTCAATTTCAGGGTATACGTCGCGAGTGCCATATGACAGGGCCTGTCTCTCGATGTCGATTTGTATTTGGTGTCTCTTAAGTGTCGGTCTGCAGTAGGCCGCTGTTGGCCGAGCGACGTGCAGCTAGTGTGACAATTTGGCTGTGTTTGAGTGATGCCACAGAGCCTTATACACATTCAGCCAAGTGACACTGTAGGTAAAAACATGGCCCTACACAGACGTTCTACTGTTTTCCTATTTATTCGTCATGTGTGACACCGCAGTAGAGCGACGCCCACTACAAAAGACGTATAATTTACATTCAATTTCAGGGTATACGTCGCGAGTGCCATATGACAGGGCCTGTCTCTCGATGTCGATTTGTATTTGGTGTCTCTTAAGTGTCGGTCTGCAGTAGGCCGCTGTTGGCCGAGCGACGTGCAGCTAGTGTGACAATTTGGCTGTGTTTGAGTGATGCCACAGAGCCTTATACACATTCAGCCAAGTGACACTGTAGGTAAAAACATGGCCCTACACAGACGTTCTACTGTTTTCCTATTTATTCGTCATGTGTGACACCGCAGTAGAGCGACGCCCACTACAAAAGACGTATAATTTACATTCAATTTCAGGGTATACGTCGCGAGTGCCATATGACAGGGCCTGTCTCTCGATGTCGATTTGTATTTGGTGTCTCTTAAGTGTCGGTCTGCAGTAGGCCGCTGTTGGCCGAGCGACGTGCAGCTAGTGTGACAATTTGGCTGTGTTTGAGTGATGCCACAGAGCCTTATACACATTCAGCCAAGTGACACTGTAGGTAAAAACATGGCCCTACACAGACGTTCTACTGTTTTCCTATTTATTCGTCATGTGTGACACCGCAGTAGAGCGACGCCCACTACAAAAGACGTATAATTTACATTCAATTTCAGGGTATACGTCGCGAGTGCCATATGACAGGGCCTGTCTCTCGATGTCGATTTGTATTTGGTGTCTCTTAAGTGTCGGTCTGCAGTAGGCCGCTGTTGGCCGAGCGACGTGCAGCTAGTGTGACAATTTGGCTGTGTTTGAGTGATGCCACAGAGCCTTATACACATTCAGCCAAGTGACACTGTAGGTAAAAACATGGCCCTACACAGACGTTCTACTGTTTTCCTATTTATTCGTCATGTGTGACACCGCAGTAGAGCGACGCCCACTACAAAAGACGTATAATTTACATTCAATTTCAGGGTATACGTCGCGAGTGCCATATGACAGGGCCTGTCTCTCGATGTCGATTTGTATTTGGTGTCTCTTAAGTGTCGGTCTGCAGTAGGCCGCTGTTGGCCGAGCGACGTGCAGCTAGTGTGACAATTTGGCTGTGTTTGAGTGATGCCACAGAGCCTTATACACATTCAGCCAAGTGACACTGTAGGTAAAAACATGGCCCTACACAGACGTTCTACTGTTTTCCTATTTATTCGTCATGTGTGACACCGCAGTAGAGCGACGCCCACTACAAAAGACGTATAATTTACATTCAATTTCAGGGTATACGTCGCGAGTGCCATATGACAGGGCCTGTCTCTCGATGTCGATTTGTATTTGGTGTCTCTTAAGTGTCGGTCTGCAGTAGGCCGCTGTTGGCCGAGCGACGTGCAGCTAGTGTGACAATTTGGCTGTGTTTGAGTGATGCCACAGAGCCTTATACACATTCAGCCAAGTGACACTGTAGGTAAAAACATGGCCCTACACAGACGTTCTACTGTTTTCCTATTTATTCGTCATGTGTGACACCGCAGTAGAGCGACGCCCACTACAAAAGACGTATAATTTACATTCAATTTCAGGGTATACGTCGCGAGTGCCATATGACAGGGCCTGTCTCTCGATGTCGATTTGTATTTGGTGTCTCTTAAGTATCGGTCTGCAGTAGGCCGCTGTTGGCCGAGCGACGTGCAGCTAGTGTGACAATTTGGCTGTGTTTGAGTGATGCCACAGAGCCTTATACACATTCAGCCAAGTGACACTGTAGGTAAAAACATGGCCCTACACAGACGTTCTACTGTTTTCCTATTTATTCGTCATGTGTGACACCGCAGTAGAGCGACGCCCACTACAAAAGACGTATAATTTACATTCAATTTCAGGGTATACGTCGCGAGTGCCATATGACAGGGCCTGTCTCTCGATGTCGATTTGTATTTGGTGTCTCTTAAGTGTCGGTCTGCAGTAGGCCGCTGTTGGCCGAGCGACGTGCAGCTAGTGTGACAATTTGGCTGTGTTTGAGTGATGCCACAGAGCCTTATACACATTCAGCCAAGTGACACTGTAGGTAAAAACATGGCCCTACACAGACGTTCTACTGTTTTCCTATTTATTCGTCATGTGTGACACCGCAGTAGAGCGACGCCCACTACAAAAGACGTATAATTTACATTCAATTTCAGGGTATACGTCGCGAGTGCCATATGACAGGGCCTGTCTCTCGATGTCGATTTGTATTTGGTGTCTCTTAAGTGTCGGTCTGCAGTAGGCCGCTGTTGGCCGAGCGACGTGCAGCTAGTGTGACAATTTGGCTGTGTTTGAGTGATGCCACAGAGCCTTATACACATTCAGCCAAGTGACACTGTAGGTAAAAACATGGCCCTACACAGACGTTCTACTGTTTTCCTATTTATTCGTCATGTGTGACACCGCAGTAGAGCGACGCCCACTACAAAAGACGTATAATTTACATTCAATTTCAGGGTATACGTCGCGAGTGCCATATGACAGGGCCTGTCTCTCGATGTCGATTTGTATTTGGTGTCTCTTAAGTGTCGGTCTGCAGTAGGCCGCTGTTGGCCGAGCGACGTGCAGCTAGTGTGACAATTTGGCTGTGTTTGAGTGATGCCACAGAGCCTTATACACATTCAGCCAAGTGACACTGTAGGTAAAAACATGGCCCTACACAGACGTTCTACTGTTTTCCTATTTATTCGTCATGTGTGACACCGCAGTAGAGCGACGCCCACTACAAAAGACGTATAATTTACATTCAATTTCAGGGTATACGTCGCGAGTGCCATATGACAGGGCCTGTCTCTCGATGTCGATTTGTATTTGGTGTCTCTTAAGTGTCGGTCTGCAGTAGGCCGCTGTTGGCCGAGCGACGTGCAGCTAGTGTGACAATTTGGCTGTGTTTGAGTGATGCCACAGAGCCTTATACACATTCAGCCAAGTGACACTGTAGGTAAAAACATGGCCCTACACAGACGTTCTACTGTTTTCCTATTTATTCGTCATGTGTGACACCGCAGTAGAGCGACGCCCACTACAAAAGACGTATAATTTACATTCAATTTCAGGGTATACGTCGCGAGTGCCATATGACAGGGCCTGTCTCTCGATGTCGATTTGTATTTGGTGTCTCTTAAGTGTCGGTCTGCAGTAGGCCGCTGTTGGCCGAGCGACGTGCAGCTAGTGTGACAATTTGGCTGTGTTTGAGTGATGCCACAGAGCCTTATACACATTCAGCCAAGTGACACTGTAGGTAAAAACATGGCCCTACACAGACGTTCTACTGTTTTCCTATTTATTCGTCATGTGTGACACCGCAGTAGAGCGACGCCCACTACAAAAGACGTATAATTTACATTCAATTTCAGGGTATACGTCGCGAGTGCCATATGACAGGGCCTGTCTCTCGATGTCGATTTGTATTTGGTGTCTCTTAAGTGTCGGTCTGCAGTAGGCCGCTGTTGGCCGAGCGACGTGCAGCTAGTGTGACAATTTGGCTGTGTTTGAGTGATGCCACAGAGCCTTATACACATTCAGCCAAGTGACACTGTAGGTAAAAACATGGCCCTACACAGACGTTCTACTGTTTTCCTATTTATTCGTCATGTGTGACACCGCAGTAGAGCGACGCCCACTACAAAAGACGTATAATTTACATTCAATTTCAGGGTATACGTCGCGAGTGCCATATGACAGGGCCTGTCTCTCGATGTCGATTTGTATTTGGTGTCTCTTAAGTGTCGGTCTGCAGTAGGCCGCTGTTGGCCGAGCGACGTGCAGCTAGTGTGACAATTTGGCTGTGTTTGAGTGATGCCACAGAGCCTTATACACATTCAGCCAAGTGACACTGTAGGTAAAAACATGGCCCTACACAGACGTTCTACTGTTTTCCTATTTATTCGTCATGTGTGACACCGCAGTAGAGCGACGCCCACTACAAAAGACGTATAATTTACATTCAATTTCAGGGTATACGTCGCGAGTGCCATATGACAGGGCCTGTCTCTCGATGTCGATTTGTATTTGGTGTCTCTTAAGTGTCGGTCTGCAGTAGGCCGCTGTTGGCCGAGCGACGTGCAGCTAGTGTGACAATTTGGCTGTGTTTGAGTGATGCCACAGAGCCTTATACACATTCAGCCAAGTGACACTGTAGGTAAAAACATGGCCCTACACAGACGTTCTACTGTTTTCCTATTTATTCGTCATGTGTGACACCGCAGTAGAGCGACGCCCACTACAAAAGACGTATAATTTACATTCAATTTCAGGGTATACGTCGCGAGTGCCATATGACAGGGCCTGTCTCTCGATGTCGATTTGTATTTGGTGTCTCTTAAGTGTCGGTCTGCAGTAGGCCGCTGTTGGCCGAGCGACGTGCAGCTAGTGTGACAATTTGGCTGTGTTTGAGTGATGCCACAGAGCCTTATACACATTCAGCCAAGTGACACTGTAGGTAAAAACATGGCCCTACACAGACGTTCTACTGTTTTCCTATTTATTCGTCATGTGTGACACCGCAGTAGAGCGACGCCCACTACAAAAGACGTATAATTTACATTCAATTTCAGGGTATACGTCGCGAGTGCCATATGACAGGGCCTGTCTCTCGATGTCGATTTGTATTTGGTGTCTCTTAAGTGTCGGTCTGCAGTAGGCCGCTGTTGGCCGAGCGACGTGCAGCTAGTGTGACAATTTGGCTGTGTTTGAGTGATGCCACAGAGCCTTATACACATTCAGCCAAGTGACACTGTAGGTAAAAACATGGCCCTACACAGACGTTCTACTGTTTTCCTATTTATTCGTCATGTGTGACACCGCAGTAGAGCGACGCCCACTACAAAAGACGTATAATTTACATTCAATTTCAGGGTATACGTCGCGAGTGCCATATGACAGGGCCTGTCTCTCGATGTCGATTTGTATTTGGTGTCTCTTAAGTGTCGGTCTGCAGTAGGCCGCTGTTGGCCGAGCGACGTGCAGCTAGTGTGACAATTTGGCTGTGTTTGAGTGATGCCACAGAGCCTTATACACATTCAGCCAAGTGACACTGTAGGTAAAAACATGGCCCTACACAGACGTTCTACTGTTTTCCTATTTATTCGTCATGTGTGACACCGCAGTAGAGCGACGCCCACTACAAAAGACGTATAATTTACATTCAATTTCAGGGTATACGTCGCGAGTGCCATATGACAGGGCCTGTCTCTCGATGTCGATTTGTATTTGGTGTCTCTTAAGTGTCGGTCTGCAGTAGGCCGCTGTTGGCCGAGCGACGTGCAGCTAGTGTGACAATTTGGCTGTGTTTGAGTGATGCCACAGAGCCTTATACACATTCAGCCAAGTGACACTGTAGGTAAAAACATGGCCCTACACAGACGTTCTACTGTTTTCCTATTTATTCGTCATGTGTGACACCGCAGTAGAGCGACGCCCACTACAAAAGACGTATAATTTACATTCAATTTCAGGGTATACGTCGCGAGTGCCATATGACAGGGCCTGTCTCTCGATGTCGATTTGTATTTGGTGTCTCTTAAGTGTCGGTCTGCAGTAGGCCGCTGTTGGCCGAGCGACGTGCAGCTAGTGTGACAATTTGGCTGTGTTTGAGTGATGCCACAGAGCCTTATACACATTCAGCCAAGTGACACTGTAGGTAAAAACATGGCCCTACACAGACGTTCTACTGTTTTCCTATTTATTCGTCATGTGTGACACCGCAGTAGAGCGACGCCCACTACAAAAGACGTATAATTTACATTCAATTTCAGGGTATACGTCGCGAGTGCCATATGACAGGGCCTGTCTCTCGATGTCGATTTGTATTTGGTGTCTCTTAAGTATCGGTCTGCAGTAGGCCGCTGTTGGCCGAGCGACGTGCAGCTAGTGTGACAATTTGGCTGTGTTTGAGTGATGCCACAGAGCCTTATACACATTCAGCCAAGTGACACTGTAGGTAAAAACATGGCCCTACACAGACGTTCTACTGTTTTCCTATTTATTCGTCATGTGTGACACCGCAGTAGAGCGACGCCCACTACAAAAGACGTATAATTTACATTCAATTTCAGGGTATACGTCGCGAGTGCCATATGACAGGGCCTGTCTCTCGATGTCGATTTGTATTTGGTGTCTCTTAAGTGTCGGTCTGCAGTAGGCCGCTGTTGGCCGAGCGACGTGCAGCTAGTGTGACAATTTGGCTGTGTTTGAGTGATGCCACAGAGCCTTATACACATTCAGCCAAGTGACACTGTAGGTAAAAACATGGCCCTACACAGACGATCTACTGTTTTCCTATTTATTCGTCATGTGTGACACCGCAGTAGAGCGACGCCCACTACAAAAGACGTATAATTTACATTCAATTTCAGGGTATACGTCGCGAGTGCCATATGACACGGCCTGTCTCTCGATGTCGATTTGTATTTGGTGTCTCTTAAGTGTCGGTCTGCAGTAGGCCGCTGTTGGCCGAGCGACGTGCAGTCGCCTTACATGAAGCCCCATGGGCAACGCCAGCGCCACTGTGGACAACAGCATACTGTAGCCAGAGAGAGGAGCCGAAAGGCGCATTTCGCAGTCGAGCCACGCTATCCCACAAGCTGTGCACTAGGTCAGGATTGCGCAGACCGCAAACTTTTGCTGGCCCGACGCTCGTCGTCGATCGTAAGGGCGAAACATTCAAGAGATTTGGAAAACGGCAATTTGGACAACCCCAGCAGCAGCTGTGTGCCAAATCCGATATCTGGTCGAGGGCTGCAAGATTCAGTATGATGAAGTAACAATTTGGGGATAGCTCACAAACGCTAAGCTGCGCCTTCTTAGCTCAGTGGTAGAGCACTGGTCTCGTAAACCGGGGGTCGTGAGTTCGAACCTCACAGAAGGCATTCATTTTTTAAACCTTCCTGCAAGGAGCGGAGCTATCTCGAGCAACATCTAACACATGGCAGTACACTGAATGAAAGGGATGTTCTACAACCTATGACAAGTATTCTACTGGCCTCAGAGGTTTTCTGAATTCATAGGCAGAACATTGGTTTGTATGCATTTTGTAGTATAGTGTCATGCTTGGCGATGTCATTCGTTTGCGAGCCTCGCTACAGTGTGCATGCACGTTATCCATGTGAAGAGGCGTAAGTAAATGCTACCACTCTGCGAGATTCCTGCAGAAGCTATACGAATTGCGTTGATATACAGAGCACAAGGGAGCCAAACCCAAGGCCTCCGTGGCGCAATCGGCTAGCGCGTTCGGCTGTTAACCGAAAGGTTGGTGGTTCGAGCCCACCCGGGGGCGAAATCGTTTTAACCGGCACCGAGGTGAGGACATACGTCAACTTTGTTAGAGATGCCCAGCTAGTGTGACAATGTTGCTGTGTTTGAGTGATGCCACTGAGCCTTATACACATTCAGCCAAGTGACACTGTAGGTAAAAACATGGCCCTACACAGACGTTCTGCTGTTTTCCTTTTTATTCGTCATGTGTGACACTGCAGTAGAGCGACGCCCACCACAAAAGACGTATTCTTTACATTCAATTTCAGCGTATACATCGCGAGTGCCATATGACAGGGCCTGTCTCTCGATGTCGATTTGTATTTGGTGACTCTTAAGTGTCGGTCTGCAGTAGGCCGCTGTTGGCCGAGCGACGTGCAGTCGCCTTACATGAAGCCCCATGGGCAACGCCAGCGCCACTGTGGGCAACAGCATACTGTAGCCAGAGAGAGGAGCCGAAAGGCGCATTTCGCAGTCGAGCCACGCTATCCCACAAGCTGTGCACTAGGTCAGGATTGCGCAGACCGCAAACTTTTGCTGGCCCGACGCTCGTCGTCGATCGTAAGGGCGAAACATTCAAGAGATTTGGAAAACGGCAATTTGGACAACCCCAGCAGCAGCTGTGTGCCAAATCCGATATCTGGTCGAGGGCTGCAAGATTCAGTATGATGAAGTAACAATTTGGGGATAGTTCACAAACGCTAAGCTGCCCCTTGTTAGCTCAGTGGTGGAGCACTGGTCTCGTAAACCGGGGGTCGTGAGTTCGAACCTCACAGAAGGCATTCATTTTTTAAACCTTCCTGCAAGGAGCGGAGCTATCTCGAGCAACATCTAACACATGGCAGTACACTGAATGAAAGGGATGTTCTACAACCTATGACAAGTATTCTACTGGCCTCAGAGGTTTTCTGAATTCATACGCAGAACATTGGTTTGTATGCATTTTGTAGTATAGTGTCATGCTTGGCGATGTCATTCGTTTGCGAGCCTCGCTACAGTGTGCATGCACGTTATCCATGTGAAGAGGCGTAAGAAAAAATGCTACCAGTCTGCGAGATTCCTGCAGAAGCTATACGAATTGCGTTGATATACAGAGCACAAGGTAGCCAAACCCAAGGCCTCCGTGGCGCAATCGGCTAGCGCGTTCGGCTGTTAACCGAAAGGTTGGTGGTTCGAGCCCACCCGGGGGCGAAATCGTTCTAACCGGCACCGAGGTGAGGACGTACGTCAACTTTGTTAGAGATACACAGCTAGTGTGACAATTTGGCTGTGTTTGAGTGATGCCACAGAGCCTTATACACATTCAGCCAAGTGACACTGTAGGTAAAAACATGGCCCTACACAGACGATCTGCTGTTTTCCTTTTTATTCGTCATGTGTGACACTGCAGTAGAGCGACGCCCGCCACAAAAGACGTATTCTTTACATTCAATTTCAGCGTATACGTCGCGAGTGCCATATGACAGGGCCTGTCTCTCGATGTCGATTTGTATTTGGTGACTCTTAAGTGTCGGTCTGCAGTAGGCCGCTGTTGGCCGAGCGACGTGCAGTCGCATCGTTTTAACCGGCACCGAGGTGAGGACATACGTCAACTTTGTTAGAGATGCACAGCTAGTGTGACAATTTGGCTGTGTTTGAGTGATGCCACAGAGCCTTATACACATTCAGCCAAGTGACACTGTAGGTAAAAACATGGCCCTACACAGACGTTCTGCTGTTTTCCTTTTTATTCGTCATGTGTGACACTGCAGTAGAGCGACGCCCACCACAAAAGACGTATTCTTTACATTCAATTTCAGCGTATACGTCGCGAGTGCCATATGACAGGGCCTGTCTCTCGATGTCGATTTGTATTTGGTGACTCTTAAGTGTCGGTCTGCAGTAGGCCGCTGTTGGCCGAGCGACGTGCAGTCGCATCGTTTTAACCGGCACCGAGGTGAGGACATACGTCAACCTTGTTAGAGATGCACAGCTAGTGTGACAATTTGGCTGTGTTTGAGTGATGCCACAGAGCCTTATACACATTCAGCCAAGTGACACTGTAGGTAAAAACATGGCCCTACACAGACGTTCTGCTGTTTTCCTTTTTATTCGTCATGTGTGACACTGCAGTAGAGCGACGCCCACCACAAAAGACGTATTCTTTACATTCAATTTCAGCGTATACGTCGCGAGTGCCATATGACAGGGCCTGTCTCTCGATGTCGATTTGTATTTGGTGACTCTTAAGTGTCGGTCTGCAGTAGGCCGCTGTTGGCCGAGCGACGTGCAGTCGCATCGTTTTAACCGGCACCGAGGTGAGGACATACGTCAACTTTGTTAGAGATGCACAGCTAGTGTGACAATTTGGCTGTGTTTGAGTGATGCCACAGAGCCTTATACACATTCAGCCAAGTGACACTGTAGGTAAAAACATGGCCCTACACAGACGTTCTGCTGTTTTCCTTTTTATTCGTCATGTGTGACACTGCAGTAGAGCGACGCCCACCACAAAAGACACATTCAATTTCAGCGTATACGTCGCGAGTGCCATATGACAGGGCCTGTCTCTCGATGTCGATTTGTATTTGGTGACTCTTAAGTGTCGGTCTGCAGTAGGCCGCTGTTGGCCGAGCGACGTGCAGTCGCATCGTTTTAACCGGCACCGAGGTGAGGACATACGTCAACTTTGTTAGAGATGCACAGCTAGTGTGACAATTTGGCTGTGTTTGAGTGATGCCACAGAGCCTTATACACATTCAGCCAAGTGACACTGTAGGTAAAAACATGGCCCTACACAGACGTTCTGCTGTTTTCCTTTTTATTCGTCATGTGTGACACTGCAGTAGAGCGACGCCCACCACAAAAGACGTATTCTTTACATTCAATTTCAGCGTATACGTCGCGAGTGCCATATGACAGGGCCTGTCTCTCGATGTCGATTTGTATTTGGTGACTCTTAAGTGTCGGTCTGCAGTAGGCCGCTGTTGGCCGAGCGACGTGCAGTCGCATCGTTTTAACCGGCACCGAGGTGAGGACATACGTCAACTTTGTTAGAGATGCACAGCTAGTGTGACAATTTGGCTGTGTTTGAGTGATGCCACAGAGCCTTATACACATTCAGCCAAGTGACACTGTAGGTAAAAACATGGCCCTACACAGACGTTCTGCTGTTTTCCTTTTTATTCGTCATGTGTGACACTGCAGTAGAGCGACGCCCACCACAAAAGACGTATTCTTTACATTCAATTTCAGCGTATACGTCGCGAGTGCCATATGACAGGGCCTGTCTCTCGATGTCGATTTGTATTTGGTGACTCTTAAGTGTCGGTCTGCAGTAGGCCGCTGTTGGCCGAGCGACGTGCAGTCGCATCGTTTTAACCGGCACCGAGGTGAGGACATACGTCAACTTTGTTAGAGATGCACAGCTAGTGTGACAATTTGGCTGTGTTTGAGTGATGCCACAGAGCCTTATACACATTCAGCCAAGTGACACTGTAGGTAAAAACATGGCCCTACACAGACGTTCTGCTGTTTTCCTTTTTATTCGTCATGTGTGACACTGCAGTAGAGCGACGCCCACCACAAAAGACGTATTCTTTACATTCAATTTCAGCGTATACGTCGCGAGTGCCATATGACAGGGCCTGTCTCTCGATGTCGATTTGTATTTGGTGACTCTTAAGTGTCGGTCTGCAGTAGGCCGCTGTTGGCCGAGCAACGTGCAGTCGCATCGTTTTAACCGGCACCGAGGTGAGGACATACGTCAACTTTGTTAGAGATGCACAGCTAGTGTGACAATTTGGCTGTGTTTGAGTGATGCCACAGAGCCTTATACACATTCAGCCAAGTGACACTGTAGGTAAAAACATGGCCCTACACAGACGTTCTGCTGTTTTCCTTTTTATTCGTCATGTGTGACACTGCAGTAGAGCGACGCCCACCACAAAAGACGTATTCTTTACATTCAATTTCAGCGTATACGTCGCGAGTGCCATATGACAGGGCCTGTCTCTCGATGTCGATTTGTATTTGGTGACTCTTAAGTGTCGGTCTGCAGTAGGCCGCTGTTGGCCGAGCGACGTGCAGTCGCATCGTTTTAACCGGCACCGAGGTGAGGACATACGTCAACTTTGTTAGAGATGCACAGCTAGTGTGACAATTTGGCTGTGTTTGAGTGATGCCACAGAGCCTTATACACATTCAGCCAAGTGACACTGTAGGTAAAAACATGGCCCTACACAGACGTTCTGCTGTTTTCCTTTTTATTCGTCATGTGTGACACTGCAGTAGAGCGACGCCCACCACAAAAGACACATTCAATTTCAGCGTATACGTCGCGAGTGCCATATGACAGGGCCTGTCTCTCGATGTCGATTTGTATTTGGTGACTCTTAAGTGTCGGTCTGCAGTAGGCCGCTGTTGGCCGAGCGACGTGCAGTCGCATCGTTTTAACCGGCACCGAGGTGAGGACATACGTCAACTTTGTTAGAGATGCACAGCTAGTGTGACAATTTGGCTGTGTTGGAGTGATGCCACAGAGCCTTATACACATTCAGCCAAGTGACACTGTAGGTAAAAACATGGCCCTACACAGACGTTCTGCTGTTTTCCTTTTTATTCGTCATGTGTGACACTGCAGTAGAGCGACGCCCACCACAAAAGACGTATTCTTTACATTCAATTTCAGCGTATACGTCGCGAGTGCCATATGACAGGGCCTGTCTCTCGATGTCGATTTGTATTTGGTGACTCTTAAGTGTCGGTCTGCAGTAGGCCGCTGTTGGCCGAGCGACGTGCAGTCGCATCGTTTTAACCGGCACCGAGGTGAGGACATACGTCAACTTTGTTAGAGATGCACAGCTAGTGTGACAATTTGGCTGTGTTTGAGTGATGCCACAGAGCCTTATACACATTCAGCCAAGTGACACTGTAGGTAAAAACATGGCCCTACACAGACGTTCTGCTGTTTTCCTTTTTATTCGTCATGTGTGACACTGCAGTAGAGCGACGCCCACCACAAAAGACGTATTCTTTACATTCAATTTCAGCGTATACGTCGCGAGTGCCATATGACAGGGCCTGTCTCTCGATGTCGATTTGTATTTGGTGACTCTTAAGTGTCGGTCTGCAGTAGGCCGCTGTTGGCCGAGCGACGTGCAGTCGCATCGTTTTAACCGGCACCGAGGTGAGGACATACGTCAACTTTGTTAGAGATGCACAGCTAGTGTGACAATTTGGCTGTGTTTGAGTGATGCCACAGAGCCTTATACACATTCAGCCAAGTGACACTGTAGGTAAAAACATGGCCCTACACAGACGTTCTGCTGTTTTCCTTTTTATTCGTCATGTGTGACACTACAGTAGAGCGACGCCCACCACAAAAGACGTATTCTTTACATTCAATTTCAGCGTATACGTCGCGAGTGCCATATGACAGGGCCTGTCTCTCGATGTCGATTTGTATTTGGTGACTCTTAAGTGTCGGTCTGCAGTAGGCCGCTGTTGGCCGAGCAACGTGCAGTCGCATCGTTTTAACCGGCACCGAGGTGAGGACATACGTCAACTTTGTTAGAGATGCACAGCTAGTGTGACAATTTGGCTGTGTTTGAGTGATGCCACAGAGCCTTATACACATTCAGCCAAGTGACACTGTAGGTAAAAACATGGCCCTACACAGACGTTCTGCTGTTTTCCTTTTTATTCGTCATGTGTGACACTGCAGTAGAGCGACGCCCACCACAAAAGACGTATTCTTTACATTCAATTTCAGCGTATACGTCGCGAGTGCCATATGACAGGGCCTGTCTCTCGATGTCGATTTGTATTTGGTGACTCTTAAGTGTCGGTCTGCAGTAGGCCGCTGTTGGCCGAGCGACGTGCAGTCGCATCGTTTTAACCGGCACCGAGGTGAGGACATACGTCAACTTTGTTAGAGATGCACAGCTAGTGTGACAATTTGGCTGTGTTTGAGTGATGCCACAGAGCCTTATACACATTCAGCCAAGTGACACTGTAGGTAAAAACATGGCCCTACACAGACGTTCTGCTGTTTTCCTTTTTATTCGTCATGTGTGACACTGCAGTAGAGCGACGCCCACCACAAAAGACGTATTCTTTACATTCAATTTCAGCGTATACGTCGCGAGTGCCATATGACAGGGCCTGTCTCTCGATGTCGATTTGTATTTGGTGACTCTTAAGTGTCGGTCTGCAGTAGGCCGCTGTTAGCCGAGCGACGTGCAGTCGCCTTACATGAAGCCCCATGGGCAACGCCAGCGCCACTGTGGACAACAGCATACTGTAGCCAGAGAGAGGAGCCGAAAGGCGCATTTCGCAGTCGAGCCACGCTATCCCACAAGCTGTGCACTAGGTCAGGATTGCGCAGACCGCAAACTTTTGCTGGCCCGACGCTCGTCGTCGATCGTAAGGGCGAAACATACAAGAGATTTGGAAAACGGCAATTTGGACAACCCCAGCAGCAGCTGTGTGCCAAATCCGATATCTGGTCGAGGGCTGCAAGATTCAGTATGATGAAGTAACAATTTGGGGATAGCTCACAAACGCTAAGCTGCGCCTTCTTAGCTCAGTGGTAGAGCACTGGTCTCGTAAACCGGGGGTCGTGAGTTCGAACCTCACAGAAGGCATTCATTTTTTAAACCTTCCTGCAAGGAGCGGAGCTATCTCGAGCAACATCTAACACATGGCAGTACACTGAATGAAAGGGATGTTCTACAACCTATGACAAGTATTCTACTGGCCTCAGAGGTTTTCTGAATTCATAGGCAGAACATTGGTTTGTATGCATTTTGTAGTATAGTGTCATGCTTGGCGATGTCATTCGTTTGCGAGCCTCGCTACAGTGTGCATGCACGTTATCCATGTGAAGAGGCGTAAGCAAATGCTACCAGTCTGCGAGATTCCTGCAGAAGCTATAAGAATTGCGTTGATATACAGAGCACAAGGTAGCCAAACCCAAGGCCTCCGTGGCGCAATCGGCTAGCGCGTTCGGCTGTTAACCGAAAGGTTGGTGGTTCGAGCCCACCCGGGGGCGAAATCGTTCTAACCGGCACCGAGGTGAGGACGTACGTCAACTTTGTTAGAGATACACAGCTAGTGTGACAATTTGGCTGTGTTTGAGTGATGCCACAGAGCCTTATACACATTCAGCCAAGTGACACTGTAGGTAAAAACATGGCCCTACACAGACGATCTGCTGTTTTCCTTTTTATTCGTCATGTGTGACACTGCAGTAGAGCGACGCCCGCCACAAAAGACGTATTCTTTACATTCAATTTCAGCGTATACGTCGCGAGTGCCATATGACAGGGCCTGTCTCTCGATGTCGATTTGTATTTGGTGACTCTTAAGTGTCGGTCTGCAGTAGGCCGCTGTTGGCCGAGCGACGTGCAGTCGCATCGTTTTAACCGGCACCGAGGTGAGGACATACGTCAACTTTGTTAGAGATGCACAGCTAGTGTGACAATTTGGCTGTGTTTGAGTGATGCCACAGAGCCTTATACACATTCAGCCAAGTGACACTGTAGGTAAAAACATGGCCCTACACAGACGTTCTGCTGTTTTCCTTTTTATTCGTCATGTGTGACACTGCAGTAGAGCGACGCCCACCACAAAAGACGTATTCTTTACATTCAATTTCAGCGTATACGTCGCGAGTGCCATATGACAGGGCCTGTCTCTCGATGTCGATTTGTATTTGGTGACTCTTAAGTGTCGGTCTGCAGTAGGCCGCTGTTGGCCGAGCGACGTGCAGTCGCATCGTTTTAACCGGCACCGAGGTGAGGACATACGTCAACCTTGTTAGAGATGCACAGCTAGTGTGACAATTTGGCTGTGTTTGAGTGATGCCACAGAGCCTTATACACATTCAGCCAAGTGACACTGTAGGTAAAAACATGGCCCTACACAGACGTTCTGCTGTTTTCCTTTTTATTCGTCATGTGTGACACTGCAGTAGAGCGACGCCCACCACAAAAGACGTATTCTTTACATTCAATTTCAGCGTATACGTCGCGAGTGCCATATGACAGGGCCTGTCTCTCGATGTCGATTTGTATTTGGTGACTCTTAAGTGTCGGTCTGCAGTAGGCCGCTGTTGGCCGAGCGACGTGCAGTCGCATCGTTTTAACCGGCACCGAGGTGAGGACATACGTCAACTTTGTTAGAGATGCACAGCTAGTGTGACAATTTGGCTGTGTTTGAGTGATGCCACAGAGCCTTATACACATTCAGCCAAGTGACACTGTAGGTAAAAACATGGCCCTACACAGACGTTCTGCTGTTTTCCTTTTTATTCGTCATGTGTGACACTGCAGTAGAGCGACGCCCACCACAAAAGACGTATTCTTTACATTCAATTTCAGCGTATACGTCGCGAGTGCCATATGACAGGGCCTGTCTCTCGATGTCGATTTGTATTTGGTGACTCTTAAGTGTCGGTCTGCAGTAGGCCGCTGTTGGCCGAGCGACGTGCAGTCGCATCGTTTTAACCGGCACCGAGGTGAGGACATACGTCAACTTTGTTAGAGATGCACAGCTAGTGTGACAATTTGGCTGTGTTTGAGTGATGCCACAGAGCCTTATACACATTCAGCCAAGTGACACTGTAGGTAAAAACATGGCCCTACACAGACGTTCTGCTGTTTTCCTTTTTATTCGTCATGTGTGACACTGCAGTAGAGCGACGCCCACCACAAAAGACGTATTCTTTACATTCAATTTCAGCGTATACGTCGCGAGTGCCATATGACAGGGCCTGTCTCTCGATGTCGATTTGTATTTGGTGACTCTTAAGTGTCGGTCTGCAGTAGGCCGCTGTTGGCCGAGCGACGTGCAGTCGCATCGTTTTAACCGGCACCGAGGTGAGGACATACGTCAACTTTGTTAGAGATGCACAGCTAGTGTGACAATTTGGCTGTGTTTGAGTGATGCCACAGAGCCTTATACACATTCAGCCAAGTGACACTGTAGGTAAAAACATGGCCCTACACAGACGTTCTGCTGTTTTCCTTTTTATTCGTCATGTGTGACACTGCAGTAGAGCGACGCCCACCACAAAAGACGTATTCTTTACATTCAATTTCAGCGTATACGTCGCGAGTGCCATATGACAGGGCCTGTCTCTCGATGTCGATTTGTATTTGGTGACTCTTAAGTGTCGGTCTGCAGTAGGCCGCTGTTGGCCGAGCGACGTGCAGTCGCATCGTTTTAACCGGCACCGAGGTGAGGACATACGTCAACTTTGTTAGAGATGCACAGCTAGTGTGACAATTTGGCTGTGTTTGAGTGATGCCACAGAGCCTTATACACATTCAGCCAAGTGACACTGTAGGTAAAAACATGGCCCTACACAGACGTTCTGCTGTTTTCCTTTTTATTCGTCATGTGTGACACTGCAGTAGAGCGACGCCCACCACAAAAGACACATTCAATTTCAGCGTATACGTCGCGAGTGCCATATGACAGGGCCTGTCTCTCGATGTCGATTTGTATTTGGTGACTCTTAAGTGTCGGTCTGCAGTAGGCCGCTGTTGGCCGAGCGACGTGCAGTCGCATCGTTTTAACCGGCACCGAGGTGAGGACATACGTCAACTTTGTTAGAGATGCACAGCTAGTGTGACAATTTGGCTGTGTTTGAGTGATGCCACAGAGCCTTATACACATTCAGCCAAGTGACACTGTAGGTAAAAACATGGCCCTACACAGACGTTCTGCTGTTTTCCTTTTTATTCGTCATGTGTGACACTGCAGTAGAGCGACGCCCACCACAAAAGACGTATTCTTTACATTCAATTTCAGCGTATACGTCGCGAGTGCCATATGACAGGGCCTGTCTCTCGATGTCGATTTGTATTTGGTGACTCTTAAGTGTCGGTCTGCAGTAGGCCGCTGTTGGCCGAGCGACGTGCAGTCGCATCGTTTTAACCGGCACCGAGGTGAGGACATACGTCAACTTTGTTAGAGATGCACAGCTAGTGTGACAATTTGGCTGTGTTTGAGTGATGCCACAGAGCCTTATACACATTCAGCCAAGTGACACTGTAGGTAAAAACATGGCCCTACACAGACGTTCTGCTGTTTTCCTTTTTATTCGTCATGTGTGACACTGCAGTAGAGCGACGCCCACCACAAAAGACGTATTCTTTACATTCAATTTCAGCGTATACGTCGCGAGTGCCATATGACAGGGCCTGTCTCTCGATGTCGATTTGTATTTGGTGACTCTTAAGTGTCGGTCTGCAGTAGGCCGCTGTTGGCCGAGCGACGTGCAGTCGCATCGTTTTAACCGGCACCGAGGTGAGGACATACGTCAACTTTGTTAGAGATGCACAGCTAGTGTGACAATTTGGCTGTGTTTGAGTGATGCCACAGAGCCTTATACACATTCAGCCAAGTGACACTGTAGGTAAAAACATGGCCCTACACAGACGTTCTGCTGTTTTCCTTTTTATTCGTCATGTGTGACACTGCAGTAGAGCGACGCCCACCACAAAAGACGTATTCTTTACATTCAATTTCAGCGTATACGTCGCGAGTGCCATATGACAGGGCCTGTCTCTCGATGTCGATTTGTATTTGGTGACTCTTAAGTGTCGGTCTGCAGTAGGCCGCTGTTGGCCGAGCGACGTGCAGTCGCATCGTTTTAACCGGCACCGAGGTGAGGACATACGTCAACTTTGTTAGAGATGCACAGCTAGTGTGACAATTTGGCTGTGTTTGAGTGATGCCACAGAGCCTTATACACATTCAGCCAAGTGACACTGTAGGTAAAAACATGGCCCTACACAGACGTTCTGCTGTTTTCCTTTTTATTCGTCATGTGTGACACTGCAGTAGAGCGACGCCCACCACAAAAGACGTATTCTTTACATTCAATTTCAGCGTATACGTCGCGAGTGCCATATGACAGGGCCTGTCTCTCGATGTCGATTTGTATTTGGTGACTCTTAAGTGTCGGTCTGCAGTAGGCCGCTGTTGGCCGAGCGACGTGCAGTCGCATCGTTTTAACCGGCACCGAGGTGAGGACATACGTCAACTTTGTTAGAGATGCACAGCTAGTGTGACAATTTGGCTGTGTTTGAGTGATGCCACAGAGCCTTATACACATTCAGCCAAGTGACACTGTAGGTAAAAACATGGCCCTACACAGACGTTCTGCTGTTTTCCTTTTTATTCGTCATGTGTGACACTGCAGTAGAGCGACGCCCACCACAAAAGACGTATTCTTTACATTCAATTTCAGCGTATACGTCGCGAGTGCCATATGACAGGGCCTGTCTCTCGATGTCGATTTGTATTTGGTGACTCTTAAGTGTCGGTCTGCAGTAGGCCGCTGTTAGCCGAGCGACGTGCAGTCGCCTTACATGAAGCCCCATGGGCAACGCCAGCGCCACTGTGGACAACAGCATACTGTAGCCAGAGAGAGGAGCCGAAAGGCGCATTTCGCAGTCGAGCCACGCTATCCCACAAGCTGTGCACTAGGTCAGGATTGCGCAGACCGCAAACTTTTGCTGGCCCGACGCTCGTCGTCGATCGTAAGGGCGAAACATTCAAGAGATTTGGAAAACGGCAATTTGGACAACCCCAGCAGCAGCTGTGTGCCAAATCCGATATCTGGTCGAGGGCTGCAAGATTCAGTATGATGAAGTAACAATTTGGGGATAGCTCACAAACGCTGAGCTGCCGCCTTCTTAGCTCAGTGGTAGAGCACTGGTCTCGTAAACCAGGGGTCGTGTGTTCGAACCTCACAGAAGGCATTCATTTTTTAAACCTTCCTGCAAGGAGCGGAGCTATCTCGAGCAACATCTAACACATGGCAGTACACTGAATGAAAGGGATGTTCTACAACCTATGACAAGTATTCTACTGGCCTCAGAGGTTTTCTGAATTCATAGGCAGAACATTGGTTTGTATGCATTTTGTAGTATAGTGTCATGCTTGGCGATGTCATTCGTTTACGAGCCTCGCTACAGTGTGCATGCACGTTATCCATGTGAAGAGGCGTAAGCAAATGCTACCACTCTGCGAGATTCCTGCAGAAGCTATACGAATTGCGTTGATATACAGAGCACAAGGGAGCCAAACCCAAGGCCTCCGTGGCGCAAACGGCTAGCGCGTTCGGCTGTTAACCGAAAGGTTGGTGGTTCGAGCCCACCCGGGGGCGAAATCGTTTTAACCGGCACCGAGGTGAGGACATACGTCAACTTTGTTAGAGATGCACAGCTAGTGTGACAATTTGGCTGTGTTTGAGTGATGCCACAGAGCCTTATACACATTCAGCCAAGTGACACTGTAGGTAAAAACATGGCCCTACACAGACGTTCTGCTGTTTTCCTTTTTATTCGTCATGTGTGACACTGCAGTAGAGCGACGCCCACCACAAAAGACGTATTCTTTACATTCAATTTCAGCGTATACGTCGCGAGTGCCATATGACAGGGCCTGTCTCTCGATGTCGATTTGTATTTGGTGACTCTTAAGTGTCGGTCTGCAGTAGGCCGCTGTTGGCCGAGCGACGTGCAGTCGCATCGTTTTAACCGGCACCGAGGTGAGGACATACGTCAACTTTGTTAGAGATGCACAGCTAGTGTGACAATTTGGCTGTGTTTGAGTGATGCCACAGAGCCTTATACACATTCAGCCAAGTGACACTGTAGGTAAAAACATGGCCCTACACAGACGTTCTGCTGTTTTCCTTTTTATTCGTCATGTGTGACACTGCAGTAGAGCGACGCCCACCACAAAAGACGTATTCTTTACATTCAATTTCAGCGTATACGTCGCGAGTGCCATATGACAGGGCCTGTCTCTCGATGTCGATTTGTATTTGGTGACTCTTAAGTGTCGGTCTGCAGTAGGCCGCTGTTGGCCGAGCGACGTGCAGTCGCATCGTTTTAACCGGCACCGAGGTGAGGACATACGTCAACTTTGTTAGAGATGCACAGCTAGTGTGACAATTTGGCTGTGTTTGAGTGATGCCACAGAGCCTTATACACATTCAGCCAAGTGACACTGTAGGTAAAAACATGGCCCTACACAGACGTTCTGCTGTTTTCCTTTTTATTCGTCATGTGTGACACTGCAGTAGAGCGACGCCCACCACAAAAGACGTATTCTTTACATTCAATTTCAGCGTATACGTCGCGAGTGCCATATGACAGGGCCTGTCTCTCGATGTCGATTTGTATTTGGTGACTCTTAAGTGTCGGTCTGCAGTAGGCCGCTGTTGGCCGAGCGACGTGCAGTCGCATCGTTTTAACCGGCACCGAGGTGAGGACATACGTCAACTTTGTTAGAGATGCACAGCTAGTGTGACAATTTGGCTGTGTTTGAGTGATGCCACAGAGCCTTATACACATTCAGCCAAGTGACACTGTAGGTAAAAACATGGCCCTACACAGACGTTCTGCTGTTTTCCTTTTTATTCGTCATGTGTGACACTGCAGTAGAGCGACGCCCACCACAAAAGACGTATTCTTTACATTCAATTTCAGCGTATACGTCGCGAGTGCCATATGACAGGGCCTGTCTCTCGATGTCGATTTGTATTTGGTGACTCTTAAGTGTCGGTCTGCAGTAGGCCGCTGTTGGCCGAGCGACGTGCAGTCGCATCGTTTTAACCGGCACCGAGGTGAGGACATACGTCAACTTTGTTAGAGATGCACAGCTAGTGTGACAATTTGGCTGTGTTTGAGTGATGCCACAGAGCCTTATACACATTCAGCCAAGTGACACTGTAGGTAAAAACATGGCCCTACACAGACGTTCTGCTGTTTTCCTTTTTATTCGTCATGTGTGACACTGCAGTAGAGCGACGCCCACCACAAAAGACACATTCAATTTCAGCGTATACGTCGCGAGTGCCATATGACAGGGCCTGTCTCTCGATGTCGATTTGTATTTGGTGACTCTTAAGTGTCGGTCTGCAGTAGGCCGCTGTTGGCCGAGCGACGTGCAGTCGCATCGTTTTAACCGGCACCGAGGTGAGGACATACGTCAACTTTGTTAGAGATGCACAGCTAGTGTGACAATTTGGCTGTGTTTGAGTGATGCCACAGAGCCTTATACACATTCAGCCAAGTGACACTGTAGGTAAAAACATGGCCCTACACAGACGTTCTGCTGTTTTCCTTTTTATTCGTCATGTGTGACACTGCAGTAGAGCGACGCCCACCACAAAAGACGTATTCTTTACATTCAATTTCAGCGTATACGTCGCGAGTGCCATATGACAGGGCCTGTCTCTCGATGTCGATTTGTATTTGGTGACTCTTAAGTGTCGGTCTGCAGTAGGCCGCTGTTGGCCGAGCGACGTGCAGTCGCATCGTTTTAACCGGCACCGAGGTGAGGACATACGTCAACTTTGTTAGAGATGCACAGCTAGTGTGACAATTTGGCTGTGTTTGAGTGATGCCACAGAGCCTTATACACATTCAGCCAAGTGACACTGTAGGTAAAAACATGGCCCTACACAGACGTTCTGCTGTTTTCCTTTTTATTCGTCATGTGTGACACTGCAGTAGAGCGACGCCCTCCACAAAAGACGTATTCTTTACATTCAATTTCAGCGTATACGTCGCGAGTGCCATATGACAGGGCCTGTCTCTCGATGTCGATTTGTATTTGGTGACTCTTAAGTGTCGGTCTGCAGTAGGCCGCTGTTGGCCGAGCGACGTGCAGTCGCCTTAAATGAAGCCCCATGGGCAACGCCAGCGCCACTGTGGACAACAGCATACTGTAGCCAGAGAGAGGAGCCGAAAGGCGCATTTCGCAGTCGAGCCACGCTATCCCACAAGCTGTGCACTAGGTCAGGATTGCGCAGACCGCAAACTTTTGCTGGCCCGACGCTCGTCGTCGATCGTAAGGGCGAAACATTCAAGAGATTTGGAAAACGGCAATTTGGACAACCCCAGCAGCAGCTGTGTGCCAAATCCGATATCTGGTCGAGGGCTGCAAGATTCAGTATGATGAAGTAACAATTTGGGGATAGTTCACAAACGCTAAGCTGCCCCTTGTTAGCTCAGTTGTGGAGCACTGGTCTCGTAAACCGGGGGTCGTGAGTTCGAACCTCACAGAAGGCATTCATTTTTTAAACCTTCCTGCAAGGAGCGGAGCTATCTCGAGCAACATCTAACACATGGCAGTACACTGAATGAAAGGGATGTTCTACAACCTATGACAAGTATTCTACTGGCCTCAGAGGTTTTCTGAATTCATAGGCAGAACATTGGTTTGTATGCATTTTGTAGTATAGTGTCATGCTTGGCGATGTCATTCGTTTGCGAGCCTCGCTACAGTGTGCATGCACGTTATCCATGTGAAGAGGCGTAAGAAAAAATGCTACCACTCTGCGAGATTCCTGCAGAAGCTATACGAATTGCGTTGATATACAGAGCACAAGGGAGCCAAACCCAAGGCCTCCGTGGCGCAATCGGCTAGCGCGTTCGGCTGTTAACCGAAAGGTTGGTGGTTCGAGCCCACCCGGGGGCGAAATCGTTTTAACCGGCACCGAGGTGAGGACATACGTCAACTTTGTTAGAGTTGCACAGCTAGTGTGACAATTTGGCTGTGTTTGAGTGATGCCACAGAGCCTCATACACATTCAGCCAAGTGACACTGTAGGTAAAAACATGGCCCTACACAGACGTTCTGCTGTTTTCCTTTTTATTCGTCATGTGTGACACTGCAGTAGAGCGACGCCCACCACAAAAGACGTATTCTTTACATTCAATTTCAGCGTATACGTCGCGAGTGCCATATGACAGGGCCTGTCTCCCGATGTCGATTTGTATTTGGTGACTCTTAAGTGTCGGTCTGCAGTAGGCCGCTGTTGGCCGAGCGACGTGCAGTCGCATCGTTTCAACCGGCACCGAGGTGAGGACATACGTCAACTTTGTTAGAGATGCACAGCTAGTGTGACAATTTGGCTGTGTTTGAGTGATGCCACAGAGCCTTATACACATTCAGCCAAGTGACACTGTAGGTAAAAACATGGCCCTACACAGACGTTCTGCTGTTTTCCTTTTTATTCGTCATGTGTGACACTGCAGTAGAGCGACGCCCACCACAAAAGACGTATTCTTTACATTCAATTTCAGCGTATACGTCGCGAGTGCCATATGACAGGGCCTGTCTCTCGATGTCGATTTGTATTTGGTGACTCTTAAGTGTCGGTCTGCAGTAGGCCGCTGTTGGCCGAGCGACGTGCAGTCTACACAGACGTTCTGCTGTTTTCCTTTTTATTCGTCATGTGTGACACTGCAGTAGAGCGACGCCCACCACAAAAGACGTATTCTTTACATTCAATTTCAGCGTATACGTCGCGAGTGCCATATGACAGGGCCTGTCTCTCGATGTCGATTTGTATTTGGTGACTCTTAAGTGTCGGTCTGCAGTAGGCCGCTGTTGGCCGAGCGACGTGCTGTCGCATCGTTTTAACCGGCACCGAGGTGAGGACATACGTCAACTTTGTTAGAGATGCACAGCTAGTGTGACAATTTGGCTGTGTTTGAGTGATGCCACAGAGCCTTATACACATTCAGCCAAGTGACACTGTAGGTAAAAACATGGCCCTACACAGACGTTCTGCTGTTTTCCTTTTTATTCGTCATGTGTGACACTGCAGTAGAGCGACGCCCACCACAAAAGACGTATTCTTTACATTCAATTTCAGCGTATACGTCGCGAGTGCCATATGACAGGGCCTGTCTCTCGATGTCGATTTGTATTTGGTGACTCTTAAGTGTCGGTCTGCAGTAGGCCGCTGTTGGCCGAGCGACGTGCAGTCGCATCGTTTTAACCGGCACCGAGGTGAGGACATACGTCAACTTTGTTAGAGATGCACAGCTAGTGTGACAATTTGGCTGTGTTTGAGTGATGCCACAGAGCCTTATACACATTCAGCCAAGTGACACTGTAGGTAAAAACATGGCCCTACACAGACGTTCTGCTGTTTTCCTTTTTATTCGTCATGTGTGACACTGCAGTAGAGCGACGCCCACCACAAAAGACGTATTCTTTACATTCAATTTCAGCGTATACGTCGCGAGTGCCATATGACAGGGCCTGTCTCTCGATGTCGATTTGTATTTGGTGACTCTTAAGTGTCGGTCTGCAGTAGGCCGCTGTTGGCCGAGCGACGTGCAGTCTACACAGACGTTCTGCTGTTTTCCTTTTTATTCGTCATGTGTGACACTGCAGTAGAGCGACGCCCACCACAAAAGACGTATTCTTTACATTCAATTTCAGCGTATACGTCGCGAGTGCCATATGACAGGGCCTGTCTCTCGATGTCGATTTGTATTTGGTGACTCTTAAGTGTCGGTCTGCAGTAGGCCGCTGTTGGCCGAGCGACGTGCAGTCGCATCGTTTTAACCGGCACCGAGGTGAGGACATACGTCAACTTTGTTAGAGATGCACAGCTAGTGTGACAATTTGGCTGTGTTTGAGTGATGCCACAGAGCCTTATACACATTCAGCCAAGTGACACTGTAGGTAAAAACATGGCCCTACACAGACGTTCTGCTGTTTTCCTTTTTATTCGTCATGTGTGACACTGCAGTAGAGCGACGCCCACCACAAAAGACGTATTCTTTACATTCAATTTCAGCGTATACGTCGCGAGTGCCATATGACAGGGCCTGTCTCTCGATGTCGATTTGTATTTGGTGACTCTTAAGTGTCGGTCTGCAGTAGGCCGCTGTTGGCCGAGCGACGTGCAGTCGCCTTAAATGAAGCCCCATGGGCAACGCCAGCGCCACTGTGGACAACAGCATACTGTAGCCAGAGAGAGGAGCCGAAAGGCGCATTTCGCAGTCGAGCCACGCTATCCCACAAGCTGTGCACTAGGTCAGGATTGCGCAGACCGCAACCTTTTGCTGGCCCGACGCTCGTCGTCGATCGTAAGGGCGAAACATTCAAGAGATTTGGAAAACGGCAATTTGGACAACCCCAGCAGCAGCTGTGTGCCAAATCCGATATCTGGTCGAGGGCTGCAAGATTCAGTATGATGAAGTAACAATTTGGGGATAGTTCACAAACGCTAAGCTGCCCCTTGTTAGCTCAGTGGTGGAGCACTGGTCTCGTAAACCGGGGGTCGTGAGTTCGAACCTCACAGAAGGCATTCATTTTTTAAACCTTCCTGCAAGGAGCGGAGCTATCTCGAGCAACATCTAACACATGGCAGTACACTGAATGAAAGGGATGTTCTACAACCTATGACAAGTATTCTACTGGCCTCAGAGGTTTTCTGAATTCATACGCAGAACATTGGTTTGTATGCATTTTGTAGTATAGTGTCATGCTTGGCGATGTCATTCGTTTGCGAGCCTCGCTACAGTGTGCATGCACGTTATCCATGTGAAGAGGCGTAAGAAAAAATGCTACCACTCTGCGAGATTCCTGCAGAAGCTATACGAATTGCGTTGATATACAGAGCACAAGGGAGCCAAACCCAAGGCCTCCGTGGCGCAATCGGCTAGCGCGTTCGGCTGTTAACCGAAAGGTTGGTGGTTCGAGCCCACCCGGGGGCGAAATCGTTTTAACCGGCACCGAGGTGAGGACATACGTCAACTTTGTTAGAGTTGCACAGCTAGTGTGACAATTTGGCTGTGTTTGAGTGATGCCACAGAGCCTTATACACATTCAGCCAAGTGACACTGTAGGTAAAAACATGGCCCTACACAGACGTTCTGCTGTTTTCCTTTTTATTCGTCATGTGTGACACTGCAGTAGAGCGACGCCCACCACAAAAGACGTATTCTTTACATTCAATTTCAGCGTATACGTCGCGAGTGCCATATGACAGGGCCTCTCTCTCGATGTCGATTTGTATTTGGTGACTCTTAAGTGTCGGTCTGCAGTAGGCCGCTGTTGGCCGAGCGACGTGCAGTCGCATCGTTTTAACCGGCACCGAGGTGAGGACATACGTCAACTTTGTTAGAGATGCACAGCTAGTGTGACAATTTGGCTGTGTTTGAGTGATGCCACAGAGCCTTATACACATTCAGCCAAGTGACACTGTAGGTAAAAACATGGCCCTACACAGACGTTCTGCTGTTTTCCTTTTTATTCGTCATGTGTGACACTGCAGTAGAGCGACGCCCACCACAAAAGACGTATTCTTTACATTCAATTTCAGCGTATACGTCGCGAGTGCCATATGACAGGGCCTGTCTCTCGATGTCGATTTGTATTTGGTGACTCTTAAGTGTCGGTCTGCAGTAGGCCGCTGTTGGCCGAGCGACGTGCAGTCGCCTTAAATGAAGCCCCATGGGCAACGCCAGCGCCACTGTGGACAACAGCATACTGTAGCCAGAGAGAGGAGCCGAAAGGCGCATTTCGCAGTCGAGCCACGCTATCCCACAAGCTGTGCACTAGGTCAGGATTGCGCAGACCGCAAACTTTTGCTGGCCCGACGCTCGTCGTCGATCGTAAGGGCGAAACATTCAAGAGATTTGGAAAACGGCAATTTGGACAACCCCAGCAGCAGCTGTGTGCCAAATCCGATATCTGGTCGAGGGCTGCAAGATTCAGTATGATGAAGTAACAATTTGGGGATAGTTCACAAACGCTAAGCTGCCCCTTGTTAGCTCAGTGGTGGAGCACTGGTCTCGTAAACCGGGGGTCGTGAGTTCGAACCTCACAGAAGGCATTCATTTTTTAAACCTTCCTGCAAGGAGCGGAGCTATCTCGAGCAACATCTAACACATGGCAGTACACTGAATGAAAGGGATGTTCTACAACCTATGACAAGTATTCTACTGGCCTCAGAGGTTTTCTGAATTCATAGGCAGAACATTGGTTTGTATGCATTTTGTAGTATAGTGTCATGCTTGGCGATGTCATTCGTTTGCGAGCCTCGCTACAGTGTGCATGCACGTTATCCATGTGAAGAGGCGTAAGCAAATGCTACCACTCTGCGAGATTCCTGCAGAAGCTATACGAATTGCGTTGATATACAGAGCACAAGGGAGCCAAACCCAAGGCCTCCGTGGCGCAATCGGCTAGCGCGTTCGGCTGTTAACCGAAAGGTTGGTGGTTCGAGCCCACCCGGGGGCGAAATCGTTTTAACCGGCACCGAGGTGAGGACATACGTCAACTTTGTTAGAGATGCACAGCTAGTGTGACAATTTGGCTGTGTTTGAGTGATGCCACAGAGCCTTATACACATTCAGCCAAGTGACACTGTAGGTAAAAACATGGCCCTACACAGACGTTCTGCTGTTTTCCTTTTTATTCGTCATGTGTGACACTGCAGTAGAGCGACGCCCACCACAAAAGACGTATTCTTTACATTCAATTTCAGCGTATACGTCGCGAGTGCCATATGACAGGGCCTGTCTCTCGATGTCGATTTGTATTTGGTGACTCTTAAGTGTCGGTCTGCAGTAGGCCGCTGTTGGCCGAGCGACGTGCAGTCGCATCGTTTTAACCGGCACCGAGGTGAGGACATACGTCAACTTTGTTAGAGATGCACAGCTAGTGTGACAATTTGGCTGTGTTTGAGTGATGCCACAGAGCCTTATACACATTCAGCCAAGTGACACTGTAGGTAAAAACATGGCCCTACACAGACGTTCTGCTGTTTTCCTTTTTATTCGTCATGTGTGACACTGCAGTAGAGCGACGCCCACCACAAAAGACGTATTCTTTACATTCAATTTCAGCGTATACGTCGCGAGTGCCATATGACAGGGCCTGTCTCTCGATGTCGATTTGTATTTGGTGACTCTTAAGTGTCGGTCTGCAGTAGGCCGCTGTTGGCCGAGCGACGTGCAGTCGCCTTAAATGAAGCCCCATGGGCAACGCCAGCGCCACTGTGGACAACAGCATACTGTAGCCAGAGAGAGGAGCCGAAAGGCGCATTTCGCAGTCGAGCCACGCTATCCCACAAGCTGTGCACTAGGTCAGGATTGCGCAGACCGCAAACTTTTGCTGGCCCGACGCTCGTCGTCGATCGTAAGGGCGAAACATTCAAGAGATTTGGAAAACGGCAATTTGGACAACCCCAGCAGCAGCTGTGTGCCAAATCCGATATCTGGTCGAGGGCTGCAAGATTCAGTATGATGAAGTAACAATTTGGGGATAGTTCACAAACGCTAAGCTGCCCCTTGTTAGCTCAGTGGTGGAGCACTGGTCTCGTAAACCGGGGGTCGTGAGTTCGAACCTCACAGAAGGCATTCATTTTTTAAACCTTCCTGCAAGGAGCGGAGCTATCTCGAGCAACATCTAACACATGGCAGTACACTGAATGAAAGGGATGTTCTACAACCTATGACAAGTATTCTACTGGCCTCAGAGGTTTTCTGAATTCATAGGCAGAACATTGGTTTGTATGCATTTTGTAGTATAGTGTCATGCTTGGCGATGTCATTCGTTTGCGAGCCTCGCTACAGCGTGCATGCACGTTATCCATGTGAAGAGGCGTAAGCAAATGCTACCACTCTGCGAGATTCCTGCAGAAGCTATACGAATTGCGTTGATATACAGAGCACAAGGGAGCCAAACCCAAGGCCTCCGTGGCGCAATCGGCTAGCGCGTTCGGCTGTTAACCGAAAGGTTGGTGGTTCGAGCCCACCCGGGGGCGAAATCGTTTTAACCGGCACCGAGGTGAGGACATACGTCAACTTTGTTAGAGATGCACAGCTAGTGTGACAATTTGGCTGTGTTTGAGTGATGCCACAGAGCCTTATACACATTCAGCCAAGTGACACTGTAGGTAAAAACATGGCCCTACACAGACGTTCTGCTGTTTTCCTTTTTATTCGTCATGTGTGACACTGCAGTAGAGCGACGCCCACCACAAAAGACGTATTCTTTACATTCAATTTCAGCGTATACGTCGCGAGTGCCATATGACAGGGCCTGTCTCTCGATGTCGATTTGTATTTGGTGACTCTTAAGTGTCGGTCTGCAGTAGGCCGCTGTTGGCCGAGCGACGTGCAGTCGCATCGTTTTAACCGGCACCGAGGTGAGGACATACGTCAACTTTGTTAGAGATGCACAGCTAGTGTGACAATTTGGCTGTGTTTGAGTGATGCCACAGAGCCTTATACACATTCAGCCAAGTGACACTGTAGGTAAAAACATGGCCCTACACAGACGTTCTGCTGTTTTCCTTTTTATTCGTCATGTGTGACACTGCAGTAGAGCGACGCCCACCACAAAAGACGTATTCTTTACATTCAATTTCAGCGTATACGTCGCGAGTGCCATATGACAGGGCCTGTCTCTCGATGTCGATTTGTATTTGGTGACTCTTAAGTGTCGGTCTGCAGTAGGCCGCTGTTGGCCGAGCGACGTGCAGTCGCCTTAAATGAAGCCCCATGGGCAACGCCAGCGCCACTGTGGACAACAGCATACTGTAGCCAGAGAGAGGAGCCGAAAGGCGCATTTCGCAGTCGAGCCACGCTATCCCACAAGCTGTGCACTAGGTCAGGATTGCGCAGACCGCAAACTTTTGCTGGCCCGACGCTCGTCGTCGATCGTAAGGGCGAAACATTCAAGAGATTTGGAAAACGGCAATTTGGACAACCCCAGCAGCAGCTGTGTGCCAAATCCGATATCTGGTCGAGGGCTGCAAGATTCAGTATGATGAAGTAACAATTTGGGGATAGTTCACAAACGCTAAGCTGCCCCTTGTTAGCTCAGTGGTGGAGCACTGGTCTCGTAAACCGGGGGTCGTGAGTTCGAACCTCACAGAAGGCATTCATTTTTTAAACCTTCCTGCAAGGAGCGGAGCTATCTCGAGCAACATCTAACACATGGCAGTACACTGAATGAAAGGGATGTTCTACAACCTATGACAAGTATTCTACTGGCCTCAGAGGTTTTCTGAATTCATAGGCAGAACATTGGTTTGTATGCATTTTGTAGTATAGTGTCATGCTTGGCGATGTCATTCGTTTGCGAGCCTCGCTACAGTGTGCATGCACGTTATCCATGTGAAGAGGCGTAAGCAAATGCTACCACTCTGCGAGATTCCTGCAGAAGCTATACGAATTGCGTTGATATACAGAGCACAAGGGAGCCAAACCCAAGGCCTCCGTGGCGCAATCGGCTAGCGCGTTCGGCTGTTAACCGAAAGGTTGGTGGTTCGAGCCCACCCGGGGGCGAAATCGTTTTAACCGGCACCGAGGTGAGGACATACGTCAACTTTGTTAGAGATGCACAGCTAGTGTGACAATTTGGCTGTGTTTGAGTGATGCCACAGAGCCTTATACACATTCAGCCAAGTGACACTGTAGGTAAAAACATGGCCCTACACAGACGTTCTGCTGTTTTCCTTTTTATTCGTCATGTGTGACACTGCAGTAGAGCGACGCCCACCACAAAAGACGTATTCTTTACATTCAATTTCAGCGTATACGTCGCGAGTGCCATATGACAGGGCCTGTCTCTCGATGTCGATTTGTATTTGGTGACTCTTAAGTGTCGGTCTGCAGTAGGCCGCTGTTGGCCGAGCGACGTGCAGTCGCATCGTTTTAACCGGCACCGAGGTGAGGACATACGTCAACTTTGTTAGAGATGCACAGCTAGTGTGACAATTTGGCTGTGTTTGAGTGATGCCACAGAGCCTTATACACATTCAGCCAAGTGACACTGTAGGTAAAAACATGGCCCTACACAGACGTTCTGCTGTTTTCCTTTTTATTCGTCATGTGTGACACTGCAGTAGAGCGACGCCCACCACAAAAGACGTATTCTTTACATTCAATTTCAGCGTATACGTCGCGAGTGCCATATGACAGGGCCTGTCTCTCGATGTCGATTTGTATTTGGTGACTCTTAAGTGTCGGTCTGCAGTAGGCCGCTGTTGGCCGAGCGACGTGCAGTCGCCTTAAATGAAGCCCCATGGGCAACGCCAGCGCCACTGTGGACAACAGCATACTGTAGCCAGAGAGAGGAGCCGAAAGGCGCATTTCGCAGTCGAGCCACGCTATCCCACAAGCTGTGCACTAGGTCAGGATTGCGCAGACCGCAAACTTTTGCTGGCCCGACGCTCGTCGTCGATCGTAAGGGCGAAACATTCAAGAGATTTGGAAAACGGCAATTTGGACAACCCCAGCAGCAGCTGTGTGCCAAATCCGATATCTGGTCGAAAGCTGCAAGATTCAGTATGATGAAGTAACAATTTGGGGATAGTTCACAAACGCTAAGCTGCCCCTTGTTAGCTCAGTGGTGGAGCACTGGTCTCGTAAACCGGGGGTCGTGAGTTTGAACCTCACAGAAGGCATTCATTTTTTAAACCTTCCTGCAAGGAGCGGAGCTATCTCGAGCAACATCTAACACATGGCAGTACACTGAATGAAAGGGATATTCTACAACCTATGACAAGTATTCTACTGGCCTCAGAGGTTTTCTGAATTCATAGGCAGAACATTGGTTTGTATGCATTTTGTAGTATAGTGTCATGCTTGGCGATGTCATTCGTTTGCGAGCCTCGCTACAGTGTGCATGCACGTTATCCATGTGAAGAGGCGTAAGCAAATGCTACCACTCTGCGAGATTCCTGCAGAAGCTATACGAATTGCGTTGATATACAGAGCACAAGGGAGCCAAACCCAAGGCCTCCGTGGCGCAATCGGCTAGCGCGTTCGGCTGTTAACCGAAAGGTTGGTGGTTCGAGCCCACCCGGGGGCGAAATCGTTTTAACCGGCACCGAGGTGAGGACATACGTCAACTTTGTTAGAGATGCACAGCTAGTGTGACAATTTGGCTGTGTTTGAGTGATGCCACAGAGCCTTATACACATTCAGCCAAGTGACACTGTAGGTAAAAACATGGCCCTACACAGACGTTCTGCTGTTTTCCTTTTTATTCGTCATGTGTGACACTGCAGTAGAGCGACGCCCACCACAAAAGACGTATTCTTTACATTCAATTTCAGCGTATACGTCGCGAGTGCCATATGACAGGGCCTGTCTCTCGATGTCGATTTGTATTTGGTGACTCTTAAGTGTCGGTCTGCAGTAGGCCGCTGTTGGCCGAGCGACGTGCAGTCGCATCGTTTTAACCGGCACCGAGGTGAGGACATACGTCAACTTTGTTAGAGATGCACAGCTAGTGTGACAATTTGGCTGTGTTTGAGTGATGCCACAGAGCCTTATACACATTCAGCCAAGTGACACTGTAGGTAAAAACATGGCCCTACACAGACGTTCTGCTGTTTTCCTTTTTATTCGTCATGTGTGACACTGCAGTAGAGCGACGCCCACCACAAAAGACGTATTCTTTACATTCAATTTCAGCGTATACGTCGCGAGTGCCATATGACAGGGCCTGTCTCTCGATGTCGATTTGTATTTGGTGACTCTTAAGTGTCGGTCTGCAGTAGGCCGCTGTTGGCCGAGCGACGTGCAGTCGCATCGTTTTAACCGGCACCGAGGTGAGGACATACGTCAACTTTGTTAGAGATGCACAGCTAGTGTGACAATTTGGCTGTGTTTGAGTGATGCCACAGAGCCTTATACACATTCAGCCAAGTGACACTGTAGGTAAAAACATGGCCCTACACAGACGTTCTGCTGTTTTCCTTTTTATTCGTCATGTGTGACACTGCAGTAGAGCGACGCCCACCACAAAAGACGTATTCTTTACATTCAATTTCAGCGTATACGTCGCGAGTGCCATATGACAGGGCCTGTCTCTCGATGTCGATTTGTATTTGGTGACTCTTAAGTGTCGGTCTGCAGTAGGCCGCTGTTGGCCGAGCGACGTGCAGTCGCATCGTTTTAACCGGCACCGAGGTGAGGACATACGTCAACTTTGTTAGAGATGCACAGCTAGTGTGACAATTTGGCTGTGTTTGAGTGATGCCACAGAGCCTTATACACATTCAGCCAAGTGACACTGTAGGTAAAAACATGGCCCTACACAGACGTTCTGCTGTTTTCCTTTTTATTCGTCATGTGTGACACTGCAGTAGAGCGACGCCCACCACAAAAGACGTATTCTTTACATTCAATTTCAGCGTATACGTCGCGAGTGCCATATGACAGGGCCTGTCTCTCGATGTCGATTTGTATTTGGTGACTCTTAAGTGTCGGTCTGCAGTAGGCCGCTGTTGGCCGAGCGACGTGCAGTCGCCTTAAATGAAGCCCCATGGGCAACGCCAGCGCCACTGTGGACAACAGCATACTGTAGCCAGAGAGAGGAGCCGAAAGGCGCATTTCGCAGTCGAGCCACGCTATCCCACAAGCTGTGCACTAGGTCAGGATTGCGCAGACCGCAAACTTTTGCTGGCCCGACGCTCGTCGTCGATCGTAAGGGCGAAACATTCAAGAGATTTGGAAAACGGCAATTTGGACAACCCCAGCAGCAGCTGTGTGCCAAATCCGATATCTGGTCGAGGGCTGCAAGATTCAGTATGATGAAGTAACAATTTGGGGATAGTTCACAAACGCTAAGCTGCCCCTTGTTAGCTCAGTGGTGGAGCACTGGTCTCGTAAACCGGGGGTCGTGAGTTCGAACCTCACAGAAGGCATTCATTTTTTAAACCTTCCTGCAAGGAGCGGAGCTATCTCGAGCAACATCTAACACATGGCAGTACACTGAATGAAAGGGATGTTCTACAACCTATGACAAGTATTCTACTGGCCTCAGAGGTTTTCTGAATTCATAGGCAGAACATTGGTTTGTATGCATTTTGTAGTATAGTGTCATGCTTGGCGATGTCATTCGTTTGCGAGCCTCGCTACAGTGTGCATGCACGTTATCCATGTGAAGAGGCGTAAGCAAATGCTACCACTCTGCGAGATTCCTGCAGAAGCTATACGAATTGCGTTGATATACAGAGCACAAGGGAGCCAAACCCAAGGCCTCCGTGGCGCAATCGGCTAGCGCGTTCGGCTGTTAACCGAAAGGTTGGTGGTTCGAGCCCACCCGGGGGCGAAATCGTTTTAACCGGCACCGAGGTGAGGACATACGTCAACTTTGTTAGAGATGCACAGCTAGTGTGACAATTTGGCTGTGTTTGAGTGATGCCACAGAGCCTTATACACATTCAGCCAAGTGACACTGTAGGTAAAAACATGGCCCTACACAGACGTTCTGCTGTTTTCCTTTTTATTCGTCATGTGTGACACTGCAGTAGAGCGACGCCCACCACAAAAGACGTATTCTTTACATTCAATTTCAGCGTATACGTCGCGAGTGCCATATGACAGGGCCTGTCTCTCGATGTCGATTTGTATTTGGTGACTCTTAAGTGTCGGTCTGCAGTAGGCCGCTGTTGGCCGAGCGACGTGCAGTCGCATCGTTTTAACCGGCACCGAGGTGAGGACATACGTCAACTTTGTTAGAGATGCACAGCTAGTGTGACAATTTGGCTGTGTTTGAGTGATGCCACAGAGCCTTATACACATTCAGCCAAGTGACACTGTAGGTAAAAACATGGCCCTACACAGACGTTCTGCTGTTTTCCTTTTTATTCGTCATGTGTGACACTGCAGTAGAGCGACGCCCACCACAAAAGACGTATTCTTTACATTCAATTTCAGCGTATACGTCGCGAGTGCCATATGACAGGGCCTGTCTCTCGATGTCGATTTGTATTTGGTGACTCTTAAGTGTCGGTCTGCAGTAGGCCGCTGTTGGCCGAGCGACGTGCAGTCGCATCGTTTTAACCGGCACCGAGGTGAGGACATACGTCAACTTTGTTAGAGATGCACAGCTAGTGTGACAATTTGGCTGTGTTTGAGTGATGCCACAGAGCCTTATACACATTCAGCCAAGTGACACTGTAGGTAAAAACATGGCCCTACACAGACGTTCTGCTGTTTTCCTTTTTATTCGTCATGTGTGACACTGCAGTAGAGCGACGCCCACCACAAAAGACGTATTCTTTACATTCAATTTCAGCGTATACGTCGCGAGTGCCATATGACAGGGCCTGTCTCTCGATGTCGATTTGTATTTGGTGACTCTTAAGTGTCGGTCTGCAGTAGGCCGCTGTTGGCCGAGCGACGTGCAGTCGCCTTACATGAAGCCCCATGGGCAACGCCAGCGCCACTGTGGACAACAGCATACTGTAGCCAGAGAGAGGAGCCGAAAGGCGCATTTCGCAGTCGAGCCACGCTATCCCACAAGCTGTGCACTAGGTCAGGATTGCGCAGACCGCAAACTTTTGCTGGCCCGACGCTCGTCGTCGATCGTAAGGGCGAAACATTCAAGAGATTTGGAAAACGGCAATTTGGACAACCCCAGCAGCAGCTGTGTGCCAAATCCGATATCTGGTCGAGGGCTGCAAGATTCAGTATGATGAAGTAACAATTTGGGGATAGCTCACAAACGCTAAGCTGCCCCTTCTTAGCTCAGTGGTAGAGCACTGGTCTCGTAAACCAGGGGTCGTGAGTTCGAACCTCACAGAAGGCATTCACTTTTTAAACCTTCCTGCAAGGAGCGGAGCTATCTCGAGCAGCATCTAACACATGGCAGTACACTGAATGAAAGGGATGTTCTACAACCTATGACAAGTATTCTACTGGCCTCAGAGGTTTTCTGAATGCATAGGCAGAACATTGGTTTGTATGCATTTTGTAGTATAGTGTCATGCTTGGCGATGTCATTCGTTTGCGAGCCTCGCTACAGTGTGCATGCACGTTATCCATGTGAAGAGGCGTAAGCAAATGCTACCACTCTGCGAGATTCCTGCAGAAGCTATACGAATTGCGTTGATATACAGAGCACAAGGGAGCCAAACCCAAGGCCTCCGTGGCGCAATCGGCTAGCGCGTTCGGCTGTTAACCGAAAGGTTGGTGGTTCGAGCCCACCCGGGGGCGAAATCGTTTTAACCGGCACCGAGGTGAGGACATACGTCAACTTTGTTAGAGATGCACAGCTAGTGTGACAATTTGGCTGTGTTTGAGTGATGCCACAGAGCCTTATACACATTCAGCCAAGTGACACTGTAGGTAAAAACATGGCCCTACACAGACGTTCTGCTGTTTTCCTTTTTATTCGTCATGTGTGACACTGCAGTAGAGCGACGCCCACCACAAAAGACGTATTCTTTACATTCAATTTCAGCGTATACGTCGCGAGTGCCATATGACAGGGCCTGTCTCTCGATGTCGATTTGTATTTGGTGACTCTTAAGTGTCGGTCTGCAGTAGGCCGCTGTTGGCCGAGCGACGTGCAGTCGCATCGTTTTAACCGGCACCGAGGTGAGGACATACGTCAACTTTGTTAGAGATGCACAGCTAGTGTGACAATTTGGCTGTGTTTGAGTGATGCCACAGAGCCTTATACACATTCAGCCAAGTGACACTGTAGGTAAAAACATGGCCCTACACAGACGTTCTGCTGTTTTCCTTTTTATTCGTCATGTGTGACACTGCAGTAGAGCGACGCCCACCACAAAAGACGTATTCTTTACATTCAATTTCAGCGTATACGTCGCGAGTGCCATATGACAGGGCCTGTCTCTCGATGTCGATTTGTATTTGGTGACTCTTAAGTGTCGGTCTGCAGTAGGCCGCTGTTGGCCGAGCGACGTGCAGTCGCATCGTTTTAACCGGCACCGAGGTGAGGACATACGTCAACTCTGTTAGAGATGCACAGCTAGTGTGACAATTTGGCTGTGTTTGAGTGATGCCACAGAGCCTTATACACATTCAGCCAAGTGACACTGTAGGTAAAAACATGGCCCTACACAGACGTTCTGCTGTTTTCCTTTTTATTCGTCATGTGTGACACTGCAGTAGAGCGACGCCCACCACAAAAGACGTATTCTTTACATTCAATTTCAGCGTATACGTCGCGAGTGCCATATGACAGGGCCTGTCTCTCGATGTCGATTTGTATTTGGTGACTCTTAAGTGTCGGTCTGCAGTAGGCCGCTGTTGGCCGAGCGACGTGCAGTCGCCTTACATGAAGCCCCATGGGCAACGCCAGCGCCACTGTGGACAACAGCATACTGTAGCCAGAGAGAGGAGCCGAAAGGCGCATTTCGCAGTCGAGCCACGCTATCCCACAAGCTGTGCACTAGGTCAGGATTGCGCAGACCGCAAACTTTTGCTGGCCCGACGCTCGTCGTCGATCGTAAGGGCGAAACATTCAAGAGATTTGGAAAACGGCAATTTGGACAACCCCAGCAGCAGCTGTGTGCCAAATCCGATATCTGGTCGAGGGCTGCAAGATTCAGTATGATGAAGTAACAATTTGGGGATAGCTCACAAACGCTAAGCTGCCCCTTCTTAGCTCAGTGGTAGAGCACTGGTCTCGTAAACCAGGGGTCGTGAGTTCGAACCTCACAGAAGGCATTCACTTTTTAAACCTTCCTGCAAGGAGCGGAGCTATCTCGAGCAGCATCTAACACATGGCAGTACACTGAATGAAAGGGATGTTCTACAACCTATGACAAGTATTCTACTGGCCTCAGAGGTTTTCTGAATGCATAGGCAGAACATTGGTTTGTATGCATTTTGTAGTATAGTGTCATGCTTGGCGATGTCATTCGTTTGCGAGCCTCGCTACAGTGTGCATGCACGTTATCCATGTGAAGAGGCGTAAGCAAATGCTACCACTCTGCGAGATTCCTGCAGAAGCTATACGAATTGCGTTGATATACAGAGCACAAGGGAGCCAAACCCAAGGCCTCCGTGGCGCAATCGGCGGTTACTTTACAGCGCAGATCTTCCCGTTACCAAAAATGATTGGAAAACAGATAATGTCTACCATTGCCAGTTATCTGTGGAGAGGTGAAATATTCCGAGTAGCTGCAACAACAGCGACCTTAGATCCCGGAAAAGGAGGTTTAGGTTTAGTTGACATTAGAAATAAGGCGTCTGCACTTTTTATAAAAAGGACCGCCACTATCCTTAGCGACCACGCTGACAGCATTACAACTAAATTATTTGAAGTTGTCAGGCCTGCAAGTCTACTGCCACCGGTGAATGTGCAAAAAAATAAATAACCGGCTCCAGCACGTTCGAGTATACTTCGTGGAACTCAGCTATCTTGGCAATGCCATAATCGACTCACGACGGATCACGGCCCGCGATATTCTGTGTCATCGAAGGAAAATGGAGGGGAGAAACAAATTAGAAAGCAAATACCCACATTTTGATTGGGACGCCATATGGGAAAATATTAATATGCATGGTCTTCCATCCGACGTCAAATCAACATGGTATAAAACAGTGAACGGGACCATCAGCACTAATGAAAGGCTACATGCAATCGGCATTAGCGAAACGAATCTATGTCTCAAATGCAAACTGATCGATACGTTAGTGCACAGATTAACGTGCGGTGGGAATCTACAAATCTGTAATTGGATCAGAGAACAACTTGCATTTCTTACGAGGTCTTCGGTAGAAAATTTTCCCCCTGTGACTTTCCTCAGGCCTCAGACTCGCTATTTTCCCGCAGCAAAAAACAACTCCGTCCACTGGTTAATGGGACACTATGTGAACTACGTAATTAATCACCTGGGATCTGACAATTCCATTGAGTTTTACGTGAACTTGAAGTTTGCTTTTTATAGAGCCCTGAAATATAAAGATCACAAGAAGAACTACGGCAATATGCTAAAAATAGTATTTGAGCGACTGGGCATTGGTTGACATGCGGCTGAGATAAACACAAATCATTTCTTTAAGCGAATGGACGCTTGTTTTCTAAAAACCAGGAAAAAAAATTACAATTTTCTAGCTTCATATAACCATCAATTATACTCTGCTAACTCAGAAGGCTATTTTGTTCGTTCCACAGCTGAAGCCGAAAAAAAAACAAAAAAACGTTAAAAAGAACAAAAAAAAGAAAAAAAAGTAAGAACAAGAAACAACAAAAAATCACCATCGTAGGGTACAGATAAGCTTTTTTTTCCGATTTTATTACTAACATGGAAGTCTCATTTCTTTTAATGGAGGAGGATTTTCTCCTTTTTTTTATTATTATTATACCTATCAAGAAGACAATAAGGCTATGGCAATAGTGCCTTACCATAACACTTATTTTTTGCATTCAATGAAGTTTCTTCCCTTACAAAAAAAAAAAGCGAAAATAAAACAAACAAACTAATACAAAAAAAAAAAAAAATAGGACATGAGCAACCAAATATACACAATCAGCATCCATTGCTTCATGATTACTTTTCTGTTACAAAGAGGCATGTTTTTTGTTGTCAAGAAGCAGTGGGAATAATATATATCTACTAAATAAATACCGCACACGCTACAAGCTATCAGCTTCAATTGCTAATGCCTCAACATGAACTAAATTTTTTGTCTAACATGAAGGATCAATCGGTTCAGGAGTAGGATGAACACCAAGCATAGCTTCCATACTCCGTCAAGAATATTATTATAATGAAGCAACTCAGCAACGGGACTGGGGGGAGACATCACGGCCAGGCCTCAAGTCCCAGACCCCTGCCCGTTTTGCCTCCACCTGCCTCATGCTGCTAAGCTTCTATTCTACTTTAAAAAATAAAATAAAAAAAAAATAAAATAAAAAATAAATAAAAAATAAAAAAAAGTGGTTAAGGCGTAAAGGGAAAAAAAAAAAAAAAAAAAAAAAAAAAAAAAAAAAAAAAAAAATCGGCTAGCGCGTTCGGCTGTTAACCGAAAGGTTGGTGGTTCGAGCCCACCCGGGGGCGAAATCGTTTTAACCGGCACCGAGGTGAGGACATACGTCAACTTTGTTAGAGATGCACAGCTAGTGTGACAATTTGGCTGTGTTTGAGTGATGCCACAGAGCCTTATACACATTCAGCCAAGTGACACTGTAGGTAAAAACATGGCCCTACACAGACGTTCTGCTGTTTTCCTTTTTATTCGTCATGTGTGACACTGCAGTAGAGCGACGCCCACCACAAAAGACGTATTCTTTACATTCAATTTCAGCGTATACGTCGCGAGTGCCATATGACAGGGCCTGTCTCTCGATGTCGATTTGTATTTGGTGACTCTTAAGTGTCGGTCTGCAGTAGGCCGCTGTTGGCCGAGCGACGTGCAGTCGCATCGTTTTAACCGGCACCGAGGTGAGGACATACGTCAACTTTGTTAGAGATGCACAGCTAGTGTGACAATTTGGCTGTGTTTGAGTGATGCCACAGAGCCTTATACACATTCAGCCAAGTGACACTGTAGGTAAAAACATGGCCCTACACAGACGTTCTGCTGTTTTCCTTTTTATTCGTCATGTGTGACACTGCAGTAGAGCGACGCCCACCACAAAAGACGTATTCTTTACATTCAATTTCAGCGTATACGTCGCGAGTGCCATATGACAGGGCCTGTCTCTCGATGTCGATTTGTATTTGGTGACTCTTAAGTGTCGGTCTGCAGTAGGCCGCTGTTGACCGAGCGACGTGCAGTCGCCTTAAATGAAGCCCCATGGGCAACGCCAGCGCCACTGTGGACAACAGCATACTGTAGCCAGAGAGAGGAGCCGAAAGGCGCATTTCGCAGTCGAGCCACGCTATCCCACAAGCTGTGCACTAGGTCAGGATTGCGCAGACCGCAAACTTTTGCTGGCCCGACGCTCGTCGTCGATCGTAAGGGCGAAACATTCAAGAGATTTGGAAAACGGCAATTTGGACAACCCCAGCAGCAGCTGTGTGCCAAATCCGATATCTGGTCGAGGGCTGCAAGATTCAGTATGATGAAGTAACAATTTGGGGATAGTTCACAAACGCTAAGCTGCCCCTTGTTAGCTCAGTGGTGGAGCACTGGTCTCGTAAACCGGGGGTCGTGAGTTCGAACCTCACAGAAGGCATTCATTTTTTAAACCTTCCTGCAAGGAGCGGAGCTATCTCGAGCAACATCTAACACATGGCAGTACACTGAATGAAAGGGATGTTCTACAACCTATGACAAGTATTCTACTGGCCTCAGAGGTTTTCTGAATTCATAGGCAGAACATTGGTTTGTATGCATTTTGTAGTATAGTGTCATGCTTGGCGATGTCATTCGTTTGCGAGCCTCGCTACAGTGTGCATGCACGTTATCCATGTGAAGAGGCGTAAGCAAATGCTACCACTCTGCGAGATTCCTGCAGAAGCTATACGAATTGCGTTGATATACAGAGCACAAGGGAGCCAAACCCAAGGCCTCCGTGGCGCAATCGGCTAGCGCGTTCGGCTGTTAACCGAAAGGTTGGTGGTTCGAGCCCACCCGGGGGCGAAATCGTTTTAACCGGCACCGAGGTGAGGACATACGTCAACTTTGTTAGAGATGCACAGCTAGTGTGACAATTTGGCTGTGTTTGAGTGATGCCACAGAGCCTTATACACATTCAGCCAAGTGACACTGTAGGTAAAAACATGGCCCTACACAGACGTTCTGCTGTTTTCCTTTTTATTCGTCATGTGTGACACTGCAGTAGAGCGACGCCCACCACAAAAGACGTATTCTTTACATTCAATTTCAGCGTATACGTCGCGAGTGCCATATGACAGGGCCTGTCTCTCGATGTCGATTTGTATTTGGTGACTCTTAAGTGTCGGTCTGCAGTAGGCCGCTGTTGGCCGAGCGACGTGCAGTCGCATCGTTTTAACCGGCACCGAGGTGAGGACATACGTCAACTTTGTTAGAGATGCACAGCTAGTGTGACAATTTGGCTGTGTTTGAGTGATGCCACAGAGCCTTATACACATTCAGCCAAGTGACACTGTAGGTAAAAACATGGCCCTACACAGACGTTCTGCTGTTTTCCTTTTTATTCGTCATGTGTGACACTGCAGTAGAGCGACGCCCACCACAAAAGACGTATTCTTTACATTCAATTTCAGCGTATACGTCGCGAGTGCCATATGACAGGGCCTGTCTCTCGATGTCGATTTGTATTTGGTGACTCTTAAGTGTCGGTCTGCAGTAGGCCGCTGTTGGCCGAGCGACGTGCAGTCGCCTTAAATGAAGCCCCATGGGCAACGCCAGCGCCACTGTGGACAACAGCATACTGTAGCCAGAGAGAGGAGCCGAAAGGCGCATTTCGCAGTCGAGCCACGCTATCCCACAAGCTGTGCACTAGGTCAGGATTGCGCAGACCGCAAACTTTTGCTGGCCCGACGCTCGTCGTCGATCGTAAGGGCGAAACATTCAAGAGATTTGGAAAACGGCAATTTGGACAACCCCAGCAGCAGCTGTGTGCCAAATCCGATATCTGGTCGAGGGCTGCAAGATTCAGTATGATGAAGTAACAATTTGGGGATAGTTCACAAACGCTAAGCTGCCCCTTGTTAGCTCAGTGGTGGAGCACTGGTCTCGTAAACCGGGGGTCGTGAGTTCGAACCTCACAGAAGGCATTCATTTTTTAAACCTTCCTGCAAGGAGCGGAGCTATCTCGAGCAACATCTAACACATGGCAGTACACTGAATGAAAGGGATGTTCTACAACCTATGACAAGTATTCTACTGGCCTCAGAGGTTTTCTGAATTCATAGGCAGAACATTGGTTTGTATGCATTTTGTAGTATAGTGTCATGCTTGGCGATGTCATTCGTTTGCGAGCCTCGCTACAGTGTGCATGCACGTTATCCATGTGAAGAGGCGTAAGCAAATGCTACCACTCTGCGAGATTCCTGCAGAAGCTATACGAATTGCGTTGATATACAGAGCACAAGGGAGCCAAACCCAAGGCCTCCGTGGCGCAATCGGCTAGCGCGTTCGGCTGTTAACCGAAAGGTTGGTGGTTCGAGCCCACCCGGGGGCGAAATCGTTTTAACCGGCACCGAGGTGAGGACATACGTCAACTTTGTTAGAGATGCACAGCTAGTGTGACAATTTGGCTGTGTTTGAGTGATGCCACAGAGCCTTATACACATTCAGCCAAGTGACACTGTAGGTAAAAACATGGCCCTACACAGACGTTCTGCTGTTTTCCTTTTTATTCGTCATGTGTGACACTGCAGTAGAGCGACGCCCACCACAAAAGACGTATTCTTTACATTCAATTTCAGCGTATACGTCGCGAGTGCCATATGACAGGGCCTGTCTCTCGATGTCGATTTGTATTTGGTGACTCTTAAGTGTCGGTCTGCAGTAGGCCGCTGTTGGCCGAGCGACGTGCAGTCGCATCGTTTTAACCGGCACCGAGGTGAGGACATACGTCAACTTTGTTAGAGATGCACAGCTAGTGTGACAATTTGGCTGTGTTTGAGTGATGCCACAGAGCCTTATACACATTCAGCCAAGTGACACTGTAGGTAAAAACATGGCCCTACACAGACGTTCTGCTGTTTTCCTTTTTATTCGTCATGTGTGACACTGCAGTAGAGCGACGCCCACCACAAAAGACGTATTCTTTACATTCAATTTCAGCGTATACGTCGCGAGTGCCATATGACAGGGCCTGTCTCTCGATGTCGATTTGTATTTGGTGACTCTTAAGTGTCGGTCTGCAGTAGGCCGCTGTTGGCCGAGCGACGTGCAGTCGCCTTACATGAAGCCCCATGGGCAACGCCAGCGCCACTGTGGACAACAGCATACTGTAGCCAGAGAGAGGAGCCGAAAGGCGCATTTCGCAGTCGAGCCACGCTATCCCACAAGCTGTGCACTAGGTCAGGATTGCGCAGACCGCAAACTTTTGCTGGCCCGACGCTCGTCGTCGATCGTAAGGGCGAAACATTCAAGAGATTTGGAAAACGGCAATTTGGACAACCCCAGCAGCAGCTGTGTGCCAAATCCGATATCTGGTCGAGGGCTGCAAGATTCAGTATGATGAAGTAACAATTTGGGGATAGCTCACAAACGCTAAGCTGCCCCTTCTTAGCTCAGTGGTAGAGCACTGGTCTCGTAAACCGGGGGTCGTGAGTTCGAACCTCACAGAAGGCATTCATTTTTTAAACCTTCCTGCAAGGAGCGGAGCTATCTCGAGCAACATCTAACACATGGCAGTACACTGAATGAAAGGGATGTTCTACAACCTATGACAAGTATTCTACTGGCCTCAGAGGTTTTCTGAATTCATAGGCAGAACATTGGTTTGTATGCATTTTGTAGTATAGTGTCATGCTTGCCGATGTCATTCGTTTGCGAGCCTCGCTACAGTGTGCATGCACGTTATCCATGTGAAGAGGCGTAAGCAAATGCTACCACTCTGCGAGATTCCTGCAGAAGCTATACGAATTGCGTTGATATACAGAGCACAAGGGAGCCAAACCCAAGGCCTCCGTGGCGCAATCGGCTAGCGCGTTCGGCTGTTAACCGAAAGGTTGGTGGTTCGAGCCCACCCGGGGGCGAAATCGTTTTAACCGGCACCGAGGTGAGGACATACGTCAACTTTGTTAGAGATGCACAGCTAGTGTGACAATTTGGCTGTGTTTGAGTGATGCCACAGAGCCTTATACACATTCAGCCAAGTGACACTGTAGGTAAAAACATGGCCCTACACAGACGTTCTGCTGTTTTCCTTTTTATTCGTCATGTGTGACACTGCAGTAGAGCGACGCCCACCACAAAAGACGTATTCTTTACATTCAATTTCAGCGTATACGTCGCGAGTGCCATATGACAGGGCCTGTCTCTCGATGTCGATTTGTATTTGGTGACTCTTAAGTGTCGGTCTGCAGTAGGCCGCTGTTGGCCGAGCGACGTGCAGTCGCATCGTTTTAACCGGCACCGAGGTGAGGACATACGTCAACTTTGTTAGAGATGCACAGCTAGTGTGACAATTTGGCTGTGTTTGAGTGATGCCACAGAGCCTTATACACATTCAGCCAAGTGACACTGTAGGTAAAAACATGGCCCTACACAGACGTTCTGCTGTTTTCCTTTTTATTCGTCATGTGTGACACTGCAGTAGAGCGACGCCCACCACAAAAGACGTATTCTTTACATTCAATTTCAGCGTATACGTCGCGAGTGCCATATGACAGGGCCTGTCTCTCGATGTCGATTTGTATTTGGTGACTCTTAAGTGTCGGTCTGCAGTAGGCCGCTGTTGGCCGAGCGACGTGCAGTCGCCTTACATGAAGCCCCATGGGCAACGCAAGCGCCACTGTGGACAACAGCATACTGTAGCCAGAGAGAGGAGCCGAAAGGCGCATTTCGCAGTCGAGCCACGCTATCCCACAAGCTGTGCACTAGGTCAGGATTGCGCAGACCGCAAACTTTTGCTGGCCCGACGCTCGTCGTCGATCGTAAGGGCGAAACATTCAAGAGATTTGGAAAACGGCAATTTGGACAACCCCAGCAGCAGCTGTGTGCCAAATCCGATATCTGGTCGAGGGCTGCAAGATTCAGTATGATGAAGTAACAATTTGGGGATAGCTCACAAACGCTAAGCTGCCCCTTCTTAGCTCAGTGGTAGAGCACTGGTCTCGTAAACCGGGGGTCGTGAGTTCGAACCTCACAGAAGGCATTCATTTTTTAAACCTTCCTGCAAGGAGCGGAGCTATCTCGAGCAACATCTAACACATGGCAGTACACTGAATGAAAGGGATGTTCTACAACCTATGACAAGTATTCTACTGGCCTCAGAGGTTTTCTGAATTCATAGGCAGAACATTGGTTTGTATGCATTTTGTAGTATAGTGTCATGCTTGGCGATGTCATTCGTTTGCGAGCCTCGCTACAGTGTGCATGCACGTTATCCATGTGAAGAGGCGTAAGCAAATGCTACCACTCTGCGAGATTCCTGCAGAAGCTATACGAATTGCGTTGATATACAGAGCACAAGGGAGCCAAACCCAAGGCCTCCGTGGCGCAATCGGCTAGCGCGTTCGGCTGTTAACCGAAAGGTTGGTGGTTCGAGCCCACCCGGGGGCGAAATCGTTTTAACCGGCACCGAGGTGAGGACATACGTCAACTTTGTTAGAGATGCACAGCTAGTGTGACAATTTGGCTGTGTTTGAGTGATGCCACAGAGCCTTATACACATTCAGCCAAGTGACACTGTAGGTAAAAACATGGCCCTACACAGACGTTCTGCTGTTTTCCTTTTTATTCGTCATGTGTGACACTGCAGTAGAGCGACGCCCACCACAAAAGACGTATTCTTTACATTCAATTTCAGCGTATACGTCGCGAGTGCCATATGACAGGGCCTGTCTCTCGATGTCGATTTGTATTTGGTGACTCTTAAGTGTCGGTCTGCAGTAGGCCGCTGTTGGCCGAGCGACGTGCAGTCGCATCGTTTTAACCGGCACCGAGGTGAGGACATACGTCAACTTTGTTAGAGATGCACAGCTAGTGTGACAATTTGGCTGTGTTTGAGTGATGCCACAGAGCCTTATACACATTCAGCCAAGTGACACTGTAGGTAAAAACATGGCCCTACACAGACGTTCTGCTGTTTTCCTTTTTATTCGTCATGTGTGACACTGCAGTAGAGCGACGCCCACCACAAAAGACGTATTCTTTACATTCAATTTCAGCGTATACGTCGCGAGTGCCATATGACAGGGCCTGTCTCTCGATGTCGATTTGTATTTGGTGACTCTTAAGTGTCGGTCTGCAGTAGGCCGCTGTTGGCCGAGCGACGTGCAGTCGCCTTACATGAAGCCCCATGGGCAACGCCAGCGCCACTGTGGACAACAGCATACTGTAGCCAGAGAGAGGAGCCGAAAGGCGCATTTCGCAGTCGAGCCACGCTATCCCACAAGCTGTGCACTAGGTCAGGATTGCGCAGACCGCAAACTTTTGCTGGCCCGACGCTCGTCGTCGATCGTAAGGGCGAAACATTCAAGAGATTTGGAAAACGGCAATTTGGACAACCCCAGCAGCAGCTGTGTGCCAAATCCGATATCTGGTCGAGGGCTGCAAGATTCAGTATGATGAAGTAACAATTTGGGGATAGCTCACAAACGCTAAGCTGCCCCTTCTTAGCTCAGTGGTAGAGCACTGGTCTCGTAAACCGGGGGTCGTGAGTTCGAACCTCACAGAAGGCATTCATTTTTTAAACCTTCCTGCAAGGAGCGGAGCTATCTCGAGCAACATCTAACACATGGCAGTACACTGAATGAAAGGGATGTTCTACAACCTATGACAAGTATTCTACTGGCCTCAGAGGTTTTCTGAATTCATAGGCAGAACATTGGTTTGTATGCATTTTGTAGTATAGTGTCATGCTTGGCGATGTCATTCGTTTGCGAGCCTCGCTACAGTGTGCATGCACGTTATCCATGTGAAGAGGCGTAAGCAAATGCTACCACTCTGCGAGATTCCTGCAGAAGCTATACGAATTGCGTTGATATACAGAGCACAAGGGAGCCAAACCCAAGGCCTCCGTGGCGCAATCGGCTAGCGCGTTCGGCTGTTAACCGAAAGGTTGGTGGTTCGAGCCCACCCGGGGGCGAAATCGTTTTAACCGGCACCGAGGTGAGGACATACGTCAACTTTGTTAGAGATGCACAGCTAGTGTGACAATTTGGCTGTGTTTGAGTGATGCCACAGAGCCTTATACACATTCAGCCAAGTGACACTGTAGGTAAAAACATGGCCCTACACAGACGTTCTGCTGTTTTCCTTTTTATTCGTCATGTGTGACACTGCAGTAGAGCGACGCCCACCACAAAAGACGTATTCTTTACATTCAATTTCAGCGTATACGTCGCGAGTGCCATATGACAGGGCCTGTCTCTCGATGTCGATTTGTATTTGGTGACTCTTAAGTGTCGGTCTGCAGTAGGCCGCTGTTGGCCGAGCGACGTGCAGTCGCATCGTTTTAACCGGCACCGAGGTGAGGACATACGTCAACTTTGTTAGAGATGCACAGCTAGTGTGACAATTTGGCTGTGTTTGAGTGATGCCACAGAGCCTTATACACATTCAGCCAAGTGACACTGTAGGTAAAAACATGGCCCTACACAGACGTTCTGCTGTTTTCCTTTTTATTCGTCATGTGTGACACTGCAGTAGAGCGACGCCCACCACAAAAGACGTATTCTTTACATTCAATTTCAGCGTATACGTCGCGAGTGCCATATGACAGGGCCTGTCTCTCGATGTCGATTTGTATTTGGTGACTCTTAAGTGTCGGTCTGCAGTAGGCCGCTGTTGGCCGAGCGACGTGCAGTCGCCTTACATGAAGCCCCATGGGCAACGCCAGCGCCACTGTGGACAACAGCATACTGTAGCCAGAGAGAGGAGCCGAAAGGCGCATTTCGCAGTCGAGCCACGCTATCCCACAAGCTGTGCACTAGGTCAGGATTGCGCAGACCGCAAACTTTTGCTGGCCCGACGCTCGTCGTCGATCGTAAGGGCGAAACATTCAAGAGATTTGGAAAACGGCAATTTGGACAACCCCAGCAGCAGCTGTGTGCCAAATCCGATATCTGGTCGAGGGCTGCAAGATTCAGTATGATGAAGTAACAATTTGGGGATAGCTCACAAACGCTAAGCTGCCCCTTCTTAGCTCAGTGGTAGAGCACTGGTCTCGTAAACCGGGGGTCGTGACTTCGAACCTCACAGAAGGCATTCATTTTTTAAACCTTCCTGCAAGGAGCGGAGCTATCTCGAGCAACATCTAACACATGGCAGTACACTGAATGAAAGGGATGTTCTACAACCTATGACAAGTATTCTACTGGCCTCAGAGGTTTTCTGAATTCATAGGCAGAACATTGGTTTGTATGCATTTTGTAGTATAGTGTCATGCTTGGCGATGTCATTCGTTTGCGAGCCTCGCTACAGTGTGCATGCACGTTATCCATGTGAAGAGGCGTAAGCAAATGCTACCACTCTGCGAGATTCCTGCAGAAGCTATACGAATTGCGTTGATATACAGAGCACAAGGGAGCCAAACCCAAGGCCTCCGTGGCGCAATCGGCTAGCGCGTTCGGCTGTTAACCGAAAGGTTGGTGGTTCGAGCCCACCCGGGGGCGAAATCGTTTTAACCGGCACCGAGGTGAGGACATACGTCAACTTTGTTAGAGATGCACAGCTAGTGTGACAATTTGGCTGTGTTTGAGTGATGCCACAGAGCCTTATACACATTCAGCCAAGTGACACTGTAGGTAAAAACATGGCCCTACACAGACGTTCTGCTGTTTTCCTTTTTATTCGTCATGTGTGACACTGCAGTAGAGCGACGCCCACCACAAAAGACGTATTCTTTACATTCAATTTCAGCGTATACGTCGCGAGTGCCATATGACAGGGCCTGTCTCTCGATGTCGATTTGTATTTGGTGACTCTTAAGTGTCGGTCTGCAGTAGGCCGCTGTTGGCCGAGCGACGTGCAGTCGCATCGTTTTAACCGGCACCCAGGTGAGGACATACGTCAACTTTGTTAGAGATGCACAGCTAGTGTGACAATTTGGCTGTGTTTGAGTGATGCCACAGAGCCTTATACACATTCAGCCAAGTGACACTGTAGGTAAAAACATGGCCCTACACAGACGTTCTGCTGTTTTCCTTTTTATTCGTCATGTGTGACACTGCAGTAGAGCGACGCCCACCACAAAAGACGTATTCTTTACATTCAATTTCAGCGTATACGTCGCGAGTGCCATATGACAGGGCCTGTCTCTCGATGTCGATTTGTATTTGGTGACTCTTAAGTGTCGGTCTGCAGTAGGCCGCTGTTGGCCGAGCGACGTGCAGTCGCCTTACATGAAGCCCCATGGGCAACGCCAGCGCCACTGTGGACAACAGCATACTGTAGCCAGAGAGAGGAGCCGAAAGGCGCATTTCGCAGTCGAGCCACGCTATCCCACAAGCTGTGCACTAGGTCAGGATTGCGCAGACCGCAAACTTTTGCTGGCCCGACGCTCGTCGTCGATCGTAAGGGCGAAACATTCAAGAGATTTGGAAAACGGCAATTTGGACAACCCCAGCAGCAGCTGTGTGCCAAATCCGATATCTGGTCGAGGGCTGCAAGATTCAGTATGATGAAGTAACAATTTGGGGATAGCTCACAAACGCTAAGCTGCCCCTTCTTAGCTCAGTGGTAGAGCACTGGTCTCGTAAACCGGGGGTCGTGAGTTCGAACCTCACAGAAGGCATTCATTTTTTAAACCTTCCTGCAAGGAGCGGAGCTATCTCGAGCAACATCTAACACATGGCAGTACACTGAATGAAAGGGATGTTCTACAACCTATGACAAGTATTCTACTGGCCTCAGAGGTTTTCTGAATTCATAGGCAGAACATTGGTTTGTATGCATTTTGTAGTATAGTGTCATGCTTGGCGATGTCATTCGTTTGCGAGCCTCGCTACAGTGTGCATGCACGTTATCCATGTGAAGAGGCGTAAGCAAATGCTACCACTCTGCGAGATTCCTGCAGAAGCTATACGAATTGCGTTGATATACAGAGCACAAGGGAGCCAAACCCAAGGCCTCCGTGGCGCAATCGGCTAGCGCGTTCGGCTGTTAACCGAAAGGTTGGTGGTTCGAGCCCACCCGGGGGCGAAATCGTTTTAACCGGCACCGAGGTGAGGACATACGTCAACTTTGTTAGAGATGCACAGCTAGTGTGACAATTTGGCTGTGTTTGAGTGATGCCACAGAGCCTTATACACATTCAGCCAAGTGACACTGTAGGTAAAAACATGGCCCTACACAGACGTTCTGCTGTTTTCCTTTTTATTCGTCATGTGTGACACTGCAGTAGAGCGACGCCCACCACAAAAGACGTATTCTTTACATTCAATTTCAGCGTATACGTCGCGAGTGCCATATGACAGGGCCTGTCTCTCGATGTCGATTTGTATTTGGTGACTCTTAAGTGTCGGTCTGCAGTAGGCCGCTGTTGGCCGAGCGACGTGCAGTCGCATCGTTTTAACCGGCACCGAGGTGAGGACATACGTCAACTTTGTTAGAGATGCACAGCTAGTGTGACAATTTGGCTGTGTTTGAGTGATGCCACAGAGCCTTATACACATTCAGCCAAGTGACACTGTAGGTAAAAACATGGCCCTACACAGACGTTCTGCTGTTTTCCTTTTTATTCGTCATGTGTGACACTGCAGTAGAGCGACGCCCACCACAAAAGACGTATTCTTTACATTCAATTTCAGCGTATACGTCGCGAGTGCCATATGACAGGGCCTGTCTCTCGATGTCGATTTGTATTTGGTGACTCTTAAGTGTCGGTCTGCAGTAGGCCGCTGTTGGCCGAGCGACGTGCAGTCGCCTTACATGAAGCCCCATGGGCAACGCCAGCGCCACTGTGGACAACAGCATACTGTAGCCAGAGAGAGGAGCCGAAAGGCGCATTTCGCAGTCGAGCCACGCTATCCCACAAGCTGTGCACTAGGTCAGGATTGCGCAGACCGCAAACTTTTGCTGGCCCGACGCTCGTCGTCGATCGTAAGGGCGAAACATTCAAGAGATTTGGAAAACGGCAATTTGGACAACCCCAGCAGCAGCTGTGTGCCAAATCCGATATCTGGTCGAGGGCTGCAAGATTCAGTATGATGAAGTAACAATTTGGGGATAGCTCACAAACGCTAAGCTGCCCCTTCTTAGCTCAGTGGTAGAGCACTGGTCTCGTAAACCAGGGGTCGTGAGTTCGAACCTCACAGAAGGCATTCACTTTTTAAACCTTCCTGCAAGGAGCGGAGCTATCTCGAGCAGCATCTAACACATGGCAGTACACTGAATGAAAGGGATGTTCTACAACCTATGACAAGTATTCTACTGGCCTCAGAGGTTTTCTGAATGCATAGGCAGAACATTGGTTTGTATGCATTTTGTAGTATAGTGTCATGCTTGGCGATGTCATTCGTTTGCGAGCCTCGCTACAGTGTGCATGCACGTTATCCATGTGAAGAGGCGTAAGCAAATGCTACCACTCTGCGAGATTCCTGCAGAAGCTATACGAATTGCGTTGATATACAGAGCACAAGGGAGCCAAAGCCAAGGCCTCCGTGGCGCAATCGGCTAGCGCGTTCGGCTGTTAACCGAAAGGTTGGTGGTTCGAGCCCACCCGGGGGCGAAATCGTTTTAACCGGCACCGAGGTGAGGACATACGTCAACTTTGTTAGAGATGCACAGCTAGTGTGACAATTTGGCTGTGTTTGAGTGATGCCACAGAGCCTTATACACATTCAGCCAAGTGACACTGTAGGTAAAAACATGGCCCTACACAGACGTTCTGCTGTTTTCCTTTTTATTCGTCATGTGTGACACTGCAGTAGAGCGACGCCCACCACAAAAGACGTATTCTTTACATTCAATTTCAGCGTATACGTCGCGAGTGCCATATGACAGGGCCTGTCTCTCGATGTCGATTTGTATTTGGTGACTCTTAAGTGTCGGTCTGCAGTAGGCCGCTGTTGGCCGAGCGACGTGCAGTCGCATCGTTTTAACCGGCACCGAGGTGAGGACATACGTCAACTTTGTTAGAGATGCACAGCTAGTGTGACAATTTGGCTGTGTTTGAGTGATGCCACAGAGCCTTATACACATTCAGCCAAGTGACACTGTAGGTAAAAACATGGCCCTACACAGACGTTCTGCTGTTTTCCTTTTTATTCGTCATGTGTGACACTGCAGTAGAGCGACGCCCACCACAAAAGACGTATTCTTTACATTCAATTTCAGCGTATACGTCGCGAGTGCCATATGACAGGGCCTGTCTCTCGATGTCGATTTGTATTTGGTGACTCTTAAGTGTCGGTCTGCAGTAGGCCGCTGTTGGCCGAGCGACGTGCAGTCGCCTTACATGAAGCCCCATGGGCAACGCCAGCGCCACTGTGGACAACAGCATACTGTAGCCAGAGAGAGGAGCCGAAAGGCGCATTTCGCAGTCGAGCCACGCTATCCCACAAGCTGTGCACTAGGTCAGGATTGCGCAGACCGCAAACTTTTGCTGGCCCGACGCTCGTCGTCGATCGTAAGGGCGAAACATTCAAGAGATTTGGAAAACGGCAATTTGGACAACCCCAGCAGCAGCTGTGTGCCAAATCCGATATCTGGTCGAGGGCTGCAAGATTCAGTATGATGAAGTAACAATTTGGGGATAGCTCACAAACGCTAAGCTGCCCCTTCTTAGCTCAGTGGTAGAGCACTGGTCTCGTAAACCAGGGGTCGTGAGTTCGAACCTCACAGAAGGCATTCACTTTTTAAACCTTCCTGCAAGGAGCGGAGCTATCTCGAGCAGCATCTAACACATGGCAGTACACTGAATGAAAGGGATGTTCTACAACCTATGACAAGTATTCTACTGGCCTCAGAGGTTTTCTGAATGCATAGGCAGAACATTGGTTTGTATGCATTTTGTAGTATAGTGTCATGCTTGGCGATGTCATTCGTTTGCGAGCCTCGCTACAGTGTGCATGCACGTTATCCATGTGAAGAGGCGTAAGCAAATGCTACCACTCTGCGAGATTCCTGCAGAAGCTATACGAATTGCGTTGATATACAGAGCACAAGGGAGCCAAAGCCAAGGCCTCCGTGGCGCAATCGGCTAGCGCGTTCGGCTGTTAACCGAAAGGTTGGTGGTTCGAGCCCACCCGGGGGCGAAATCGTTTTAACCGGCACCGAGGTGAGGACATACGTCAACTTTGTTAGAGATGCACAGCTAGTGTGACAATTTGGCTGTGTTTGAGTGATGCCACAGAGCCTTATACACATTCAGCCAAGTGACACTGTAGGTAAAAACATGGCCCTACACAGACGTTCTGCTGTTTTCCTTTTTATTCGTCATGTGTGACACTGCAGTAGAGCGACGCCCACCACAAAAGACGTATTCTTTACATTCAATTTCAGCGTATACGTCGCGAGTGCCATATGACAGGGCCTGTCTCTCGATGTCGATTTGTATTTGGTGACTCTTAAGTGTCGGTCTGCAGTAGGCCGCTGTTGGCCGAGCGACGTGCAGTCGCATCGTTTTAACCGGCACCGAGGTGAGGACATACGTCAACTTTGTTAGAGATGCACAGCTAGTGTGACAATTTGGCTGTGTTTGAGTGATGCCACAGAGCCTTATACACATTCAGCCAAGTGACACTGTAGGTAAAAACATGGCCCTACACAGACGTTCTGCTGTTTTCCTTTTTATTCGTCATGTGTGACACTGCAGTAGAGCGACGCCCACCACAAAAGACGTATTCTTTACATTCAATTTCAGCGTATACGTCGCGAGTGCCATATGACAGGGCCTGTCTCTCGATGTCGATTTGTATTTGGTGACTCTTAAGTGTCGGTCTGCAGTAGGCCGCTGTTGGCCGAGCGACGTGCAGTCGCCTTACATGAAGCCCCATGGGCAACGCCAGCGCCACTGTGGACAACAGCATATTGTAGCCAGAGAGAGGAGCCGAAAGGCGCATTTCGCAGTCGAGCCACGCTATCCCACAAGCTGTGCACTAGGTCAGGATTGCGCAGACCGCAAACTTTTGCTGGCCCGACGCTCGTCGTCGATCGTAAGGGCGAAACATTCAAGAGATTTGGAAAACGGCAATTTGGACAACCCCAGCAGCAGCTGTGTGCCAAATCCGATATCTGGTCGAGGGCTGCAAGATTCAGTATGATGATGTAACAATTTGGGGATAGCTCACAAACGCTAAGCTGCCCCTTCTTAGCTCAGTGGTAGAGCACTGGTCTCGTAAACCGGGGGTCGTGAGTTCAAACCTCACAGAAGGCATTCATTTTTTAAACCTTCCTGCAAGGAGCGGAGCTATCTCGAGCAACATCTAACACATGGCAGTACACTGAATGAAAGGGATGTTCTACAACCTATGACAAGTATTCTACTGGCCTCAGAGGTTTTCTGAATTCATAGGCAGAACATTGGTTTGTATGCATTTTGTAGTATAGTGTCATGCTTGGCGATGTCATTCGTTTGCGAGCCTCGCTACAGTGTGCATGCACGTTATCCATGTGAAGAGGCGTAAGCAAATGCTACCACTCTGCGAGATTCCTGCAGAAGCTATACGAATTGCGTTGATATACAGAGCACAAGGGAGCCAAACCCAAGGCCTCCGTGGCGCAATCGGCTAGCGCGTTCGGCTGTTAACCGAAAGGTTGGTGGTTCGAGCCCACCCGGGGGCGAAATCGTTTTAACCGGCACCGAGGTGAGGACATACGTCAACTTTGTTAGAGATGCACAGCTAGTGTGACAATTTGGCTGTGTTTGAGTGATGCCACAGAGCCTTATACACATTCAGCCAAGTGACACTGTAGGTAAAAACATGGCCCTACACAGACGTTCTGCTGTTTTCCTTTTTATTCGTCATGTGTGACACTGCAGTAGAGCGACGCCCACCACAAAAGACGTATTCTTTACATTCAATTTCAGCGTATACGTCGCGAGTGCCATATGACAGGGCCTGTCTCTCGATGTCGATTTGTATTTGGTGACTCTTAAGTGTCGGTCTGCAGTAGGCCGCTGTTGGCCGAGCGACGTGCAGTCGCATCGTTTTAACCGGCACCGAGGTGAGGACATACGTCAACTTTGTTAGAGATGCACAGCTAGTGTGACAATTTGGCTGTGTTTGAGTGATGCCACAGAGCCTTATACACATTCAGCCAAGTGACACTGTAGGTAAAAACATGGCCCTACACAGACGTTCTGCTGTTTTCCTTTTTATTCGTCATGTGTGACACTGCAGTAGAGCGACGCCCACCACAAAAGACGTATTCTTTACATTCAATTTCAGCGTATACGTCGCGAGTGCCATATGACAGGGCCTGTCTCTCGATGTCGATTTGTATTTGGTGACTCTTAAGTGTCGGTCTGCAGTAGGCCGCTGTTGGCCGAGCGACGTGCAGTCGCCTTACATGAAGCCCCATGGGCAACGCCAGCGCCACTGTGGACAACAGCATACTGTAGCCAGAGAGAGGAGCCGAAAGGCGCATTTCGCAGTCGAGCCACGCTATCCCACAAGCTGTGCACTAGGTCAGGATTGCGCAGACCGCAAACTTTTGCTGGCCCGACGCTCGTCGTCGATCGTAAGGGCGAAACATTCAAGAGATTTGGAAAACGGCAATTTGGACAACCCCAGCAGCAGCTGTGTGCCAAATCCGATATCTGGTCGAGGGCTGCAAGATTCAGTATGATGAAGTAACAATTTGGGGATAGCTCACAAACGCTAAGCTGCCCCTTCTTAGCTCAGTGGTAGAGCACTGGTCTCGTAAACCGGGGGTCGTGAGTTCGAACCTCACAGAAGGCATTCATTTTTTAAACCTTCCTGCAAGGAGCGGAGCTATCTCGAGCAACATCTAACACATGGCAGTACACTGAATGAAAGGGATGTTCTACAACCTATGACAAGTATTCTACTGGCCTCAGAGGTTTTCTGAATTCATAGGCAGAACATTGGTTTGTATGCATTTTGTAGTATAGTGTCATGCTTGGCGATGTCATTCGTTTGCGAGCCTCGCTACAGTGTGCATGCACGTTATCCATGTGAAGAGGCGTAAGCAAATGCTACCACTCTGCGAGATTCCTGCAGAAGCTATACGAATTGCGTTGATATACAGAGCACAAGGGAGCCAAACCCAAGGCCTCCGTGGCGCAATCGGCTAGCGCGTTCGGCTGTTAACCGAAAGGTTGGTGGTTCGAGCCCACCCGGGGGCGAAATCGTTTTAACCGGCACCGAGGTGAGGACATACGTCAACTTTGTTAGAGATGCACAGCTAGTGTGACAATTTGGCTGTGTTTGAGTGATGCCACAGAGCCTTATACACATTCAGCCAAGTGACACTGTAGGTAAAAACATGGCCCTACACAGACGTTCTGCTGTTTTCCTTTTTATTCGTCATGTGTGACACTGCAGTAGAGCGACGCCCACCACAAAAGACGTATTCTTTACATTCAATTTCAGCGTATACGTCGCGAGTGCCATATGACAGGGCCTGTCTCTCGATGTCGATTTGTATTTGGTGACTCTTAAGTGTCGGTCTGCAGTAGGCCGCTGTTGGCCGAGCGACGTGCAGTCGCATCGTTTTAACCGGCACCGAGGTGAGGACATACGTCAACTTTGTTAGAGATGCACAGCTAGTGTGACAATTTGGCTGTGTTTGAGTGATGCCACAGAGCCTTATACACATTCAGCCAAGTGACACTGTAGGTAAAAACATGGCCCTACACAGACGTTCTGCTGTTTTCCTTTTTATTCGTCATGTGTGACACTGCAGTAGAGCGACGCCCACCACAAAAGACGTATTCTTTACATTCAATTTCAGCGTATGCGTCGCGAGTGCCATATGACAGGGCCTGTCTCTCGATGTCGATTTGTATTTGGTGACTCTTAAGTGTCGGTCTGCAGTAGGCCGCTGTTGGCCGAGCGACGTGCAGTCGCCTTACATGAAGCCCCATGGGCAACGCCAGCGCCACTGTGGACAACAGCATACTGTAGCCAGAGAGAGGAGCCGAAAGGCGCATTTCGCAGTCGAGCCACGCTATCCCACAAGCTGTGCACTAGGTCAGGATTGCGCAGACCGCAAACTTTTGCTGGCCCGACGCTCGTCGTCGATCGTAAGGGCGAAACATTCAAGAGATTTGGAAAACGGCAATTTGGACAACCCCAGCAGCAGCTGTGTGCCAAATCCGATATCTGGTCGAGGGCTGCAAGATTCAGTATGATGAAGTAACAATTTGGGGATAGCTCACAAACGCTAAGCTGCCCCTTCTTAGCTCAGTGGTAGAGCACTGGTCTCGTAAACCAGGGGTCGTGAGTTCGAACCTCACAGAAGGCATTCACTTTTTAAACCTTCCTGCAAGGAGCGGAGCTATCTCGAGCAGCATCTAACACATGGCAGTACACTGAATGAAAGGGATGTTCTACAACCTATGACAAGTATTCTACTGGCCTCAGAGGTTTTCTGAATGCATAGGCAGAACATTGGTTTGTATGCATTTTGTAGTATAGTGTCATGCTTGGCGATGTCATTCGTTTGCGAGCCTCGCTACAGTGTGCATGCACGTTATCCATGTGAAGAGGCGTAAGCAAATGCTACCACTCTGCGAGATTCCTGCAGAAGCTATACGAATTGCGTTGATATACAGAGCACAAGGGAGCCAAACCCAAGGCCTCCGTGGCGCAATCGGCTAGCGCGTTCGGCTGTTAACCGAAAGGTTGGTGGTTCGAGCCCACCCGGGGGCGAAATCGTTTTAACCGGCACCGAGGTGAGGACATACGTCAACTTTGTTAGAGATGCACAGCTAGTGTGACAATTTGGCTGTGTTTGAGTGATGCCACAGAGCCTTATACACATTCAGCCAAGTGACACTGTAGGTAAAAACATGGCCCTACACAGACGTTCTGCTGTTTTCCTTTTTATTCGTCATGTGTGACACTGCAGTAGAGCGACGCCCACCACAAAAGACGTATTCTTTACATTCAATTTCAGCGTATACGTCGCGAGTGCCATATGACAGGGCCTGTCTCTCGATGTCGATTTGTATTTGGTGACTCTTAAGTGTCGGTCTGCAGTAGGCCGCTGTTGGCCGAGCGACGTGCAGTCGCATCGTTTTAACCGGCACCGAGGTGAGGACATACGTCAACTTTGTTAGAGATGCACAGCTAGTGTGACAATTTGGCTGTGTTTGAGTGATGCCACAGAGCCTTATACACATTCAGCCAAGTGACACTGTAGGTAAAAACATGGCCCTACACAGACGTTCTGCTGTTTTCCTTTTTATTCGTCATGTGTGACACTGCAGTAGAGCGACGCCCACCACAAAAGACGTATTCTTTACATTCAATTTCAGCGTATACGTCGCGAGTGCCATATGACAGGGCCTGTCTCTCGATGTCGATTTGTATTTGGTGACTCTTAAGTGTCGGTCTGCAGTAGGCCGCTGTTGGCCGAGCGACGTGCAGTCGCATCGTTTTAACCGGCACCGAGGTGAGGACATACGTCAACTTTGTTAGAGATGCACAGCTAGTGTGACAATTTGGCTGTGTTTGAGTGATGCCACAGAGCCTTATACACATTCAGCCAAGTGACACTGTAGGTAAAAACATGGCCCTACACAGACGTTCTGCTGTTTTCCTTTTTATTCGTCATGTGTGACACTGCAGTAGAGCGACGCCCACCACAAAAGACGTATTCTTTACATTCAATTTCAGCGTATACGTCGCGAGTGCCATATGACAGGGCCTGTCTCTCGATGTCGATTTGTATTTGGTGACTCTTAAGTGTCGGTCTGCAGTAGGCCGCTGTTGGCCGAGCGACGTGCAGTCGCCTTACATGAAGCCCCATGGGCAACGCCAGCGCCACTGTGGACAACAGCATACTGTAGCCAGAGAGAGGAGCCGAAAGGCGCATTTCGCAGTCGAGCCACGCTATCCCACAAGCTGTGCACTAGGTCAGGATTGCGCAGACCGCAAACTTTTGCTGGCCCGACGCTCGTCGTCGATCGTAAGGGCGAAACATTCAAGAGATTTGGAAAACGGCAATTTGGACAACCCCAGCAGCAGCTGTGTGCCAAATCCGATATCTGGTCGAGGGCTGCAAGATTCAGTATGATGAAGTAACAATTTGGGGATAGCTCACAAACGCTAAGCTGCCCCTTCTTAGCTCAGTGGTAGAGCACTGGTCTCGTAAACCAGGGGTCGTGAGTTCGAACCTCACAGAAGGCATTCACTTTTTAAACCTTCCTGCAAGGAGCGGAGCTATCTCGAGCAGCATCTAACACATGGCAGTACACTGAATGAAAGGGATGTTCTACAACCTATGACAAGTATTCTACTGGCCTCAGAGGTTTTCTGAATGCATAGGCAGAACATTGGTTTGTATGCATTTTGTAGTATAGTGTCATGCTTGGCGATGTCATTCGTTTGCGAGCCTCGCTACAGTGTGCATGCACGTTATCCATGTGAAGAGGCGTAAGCAAATGCTACCACTCTGCGAGATTCCTGCAGAAGCTATACGAATTGCGTTGATATACAGAGCACAAGGGAGCCAAACCCAAGGCCTCCGTGGCGCAATCGGCTAGCGCGTTCGGCTGTTAACCGAAAGGTTGGTGGTTCGAGCCCACCCGGGGGCGAAATCGTTTTAACCGGCACCGAGGTGAGGACATACGTCAACTTTGTTAGAGATGCACAGCTAGTGTGACAATTTGGCTGTGTTTGAGTGATGCCACAGAGCCTTATACACATTCAGCCAAGTGACACTGTAGGTAAAAACATGGCCCTACACAGACGTTCTGCTGTTTTCCTTTTTATTCGTCATGTGTGACACTGCAGTAGAGCGACGCCCACCACAAAAGACGTATTCTTTACATTCAATTTCAGCGTATACGTCGCGAGTGCCATATGACAGGGCCTGTCTCTCGATGTCGATTTGTATTTGGTGACTCTTAAGTGTCGGTCTGCAGTAGGCCGCTGTTGGCCGAGCGACGTGCAGTCGCATCGTTTTAACCGGCACCGAGGTGAGGACATACGTCAACTTTGTTAGAGATGCACAGCTAGTGTGACAATTTGGCTGTGTTTGAGTGATGCCACAGAGCCTTATACACATTCAGCCAAGTGACACTGTAGGTAAAAACATGGTCCTACACAGACGTTCTGCTGTTTTCCTTTTTATTCGTCATGTGTGACACTGCAGTAGAGCGACGCCCACCACAAAAGACGTATTCTTTACATTCAATTTCAGCGTATACGTCGCGAGTGCCATATGACAGGGCCTGTCTCTCGATGTCGATTTGTATTTGGTGACTCGTAAGTGTCGGTCTGCAGTAGGCCGCTGTTGGCCGAGCGACGTGCAGTCGCCTTACATGAAGCCCCATGGGCAACGCCAGCGCCACTGTGGACAACAGCATATTGTAGCCAGAGAGAGGAGCCGAAAGGCGCATTTCGCAGTCGAGCCACGCTATCCCACAAGCTGTGCACTAGGTCAGGATTGCGCAGACCGCAAACTTTTGCTGGCCCGACGCTCGTCGTCGATCGTAAGGGCGAAACATTCAAGAGATTTGGAAAACGGCAATTTGGACAACCCCAGCAGCAGCTGTGTGCCAAATCCGATATCTGGTCGAGGGCTGCAAGATTCAGTATGATGAAGTAACAATTTGGGGATAGCTCACAAACGCTAAGCTGCCCCTTCTTAGCTCAGTGGTAGAGCACTGGTCTCGTAAACCGGGGGTCGTGAGTTCGAACCTCACAGAAGGCATTCATTTTTTAAACCTTCCTGCAAGGAGCGGAGCTATCTCGAGCAACATCTAACACATGGCAGTACACTGAATGAAAGGGATGTTCTACAACCTATGACAAGTATTCTACTGGCCTCAGAGGTTTTCTGAATTCATAGGCAGAACATTGGTTTGTATGCATTTTGTAGTATAGTGTCATGCTTGGCGATGTCATTCGTTTGCGAGCCTCGCTACAGTGTGCATGCACGTTATCCATGTGAAGAGGCGTAAGCAAATGCTACCACTCTGCGAGATTCCTGCAGAAGCTATACGAATTGCGTTGATATACAGAGCACAAGGGAGCCAAACCCAAGGCCTCCGTGGCGCAATCGGCTAGCGCGTTCGGCTGTTAACCGAAAGGTTGGTGGTTCGAGCCCACCCGGGGGCGAAATCGTTTTAACCGGCACCGAGGTGAGGACATACGTCAACTTTGTTAGAGATGCACAGCTAGTGTGACAATTTGGCTGTGTTTGAGTGATGCCACAGAGCCTTATACACATTCAGCCAAGTGACACTGTAGGTAAAAACATGGCCCTACACAGACGTTCTGCTGTTTTCCTTTTTATTCGTCATGTGTGACACTGCAGTAGAGCGACGCCCACCACAAAAGACGTATTCTTTACATTCAATTTCAGCGTATACGTCGCGAGTGCCATATGACAGGCCTGTCTCTCGATGTCGATTTGTATTTGGTGACTCTTAAGTGTCGGTCTGCAGTAGGCCGCTGTTGGCCGAGCGACGTGCAGTCGCATCGTTTTAACCGGCACCGAGGTGAGGACATACGTCAACTTTGTTAGAGATGCACAGCTAGTGTGACAATTTGGCTGTGTTTGAGTGATGCCACAGAGCCTTATACACATTCAGCCAAGTGACACTGTAGGTAAAAACATGGCCCTACACAGACGTTCTGCTGTTTTCCTTTTTATTCGTCATGTGTGACACTGCAGTAGAGCGACGCCCACCACAAAAGACGTATTCTTTACATTCAATTTCAGCGTATACGTCGCGAGTGCCATATGACAGGGCCTGTCTCTCGATGTCGATTTGTATTTGGTGACTCTTAAGTGTCGGTCTGCAGTAGGCCGCTGTTGGCCGAGCGACGTGCAGTCGCCTTACATGAAGCCCCATGGGCAACGCCAGCGCCACTGTGGACAACAGCATACTGTAGCCAGAGAGAGGAGCCGAAAGGCGCATTTCGCAGTCGAGCCACGCTATCCCACAAGCTGTGCACTAGGTCAGGATTGCGCAGACCGCAAACTTTTGCTGGCCCGACGCTCGTCGTCGATCGTAAGGGCGAAACATTCAAGAGATTTGGAAAACGGCAATTTGGACAACCCCAGCAGCAGCTGTGTGCCAAATCCGATATCTGGTCGAGGGCTGCAAGATTCAGTATGATGAAGTAACAATTTGGGGATAGCTCACAAACGCTAAGCTGCCCCTTCTTAGCTCAGTGGTAGAGCACTGGTCTCGTAAACCAGGGGTCGTGAGTTCGAACCTCACAGAAGGCATTCACTTTTTAAACCTTCCTGCAAGGAGCGGAGCTATCTCGAGCAGCATCTAACACATGGCAGTACACTGAATGAAAGGGATGTTCTACAACCTATGACAAGTATTCTACTGGCCTCAGAGGTTTTCTGAATGCATAGGCAGAACATTGGTTTGTATGCATTTTGTAGTATAGTGTCATGCTTGGCGATGTCATTCGTTTGCGAGCCTCGCTACAGTGTGCATGCACGTTATCCATGTGAAGAGGCGTAAGCAAATGCTACCACTCTGCGAGATTCCTGCAGAAGCTATACGAATTGCGTTGATATACAGAGCACAAGGGAGCCAAACCCAAGGCCTCCGTGGCGCAATCGGCTAGCGCGTTCGGCTGTTAACCGAAAGGTTGGTGGTTCGAGCCCACCCGGGGGCGAAATCGTTTTAACCGGCACCGAGGTGAGGACATACGTCAACTTTGTTAGAGATGCACAGCTAGTGTGACAATTTGGCTGTGTTTGAGTGATGCCACAGAGCCTTATACACATTCAGCCAAGTGACACTGTAGGTAAAAACATGGCCCTACACAGACGTTCTGCTGTTTTCCTTTTTATTCGTCATGTGTGACACTGCAGTAGAGCGACGCCCACCACAAAAGACGTATTCTTTACATTCAATTTCAGCGTATACGTCGCGAGTGCCATATGACAGGGCCTGTCTCTCGATGTCGATTTGTATTTGGTGACTCTTAAGTGTCGGTCTGCAGTAGGCCGCTGTTGGCCGAGCGACGTGCAGTCGCATCGTTTTAACCGGCACCGAGGTGAGGACATACGTCAACTTTGTTAGAGATGCACAGCTAGTGTGACAATTTGGCTGTGTTTAAGTGATGCCACAGAGCCTTATACACATTCAGCCAAGTGACACTGTAGGTAAAAACATGGCCCTACACAGACGTTCTGCTGTTTTCCTTTTTATTCGTCATGTGTGACACTGCAGTAGAGCGACGCCCACCACAAAAGACGTATTCTTTACATTCAATTTCAGCGTATACGTCGCGAGTGCCATATGACAGGGCCTGTCTCTCGATGTCGATTTGTATTTGGTGACTCTTAAGTGTCGGTCTGCAGTAGGCCGCTGTTGGCCGAGCGACGTGCAGTCGCCTTACATGAAGCCCCATGGGCAACGCCAGCGCCACTGTGGACAACAGCATATTGTAGCCAGAGAGAGGAGCCGAAAGGCGCATTTCGCAGTCGAGCCACGCTATCCCACAAGCTGTGCACTAGGTCAGGATTGCGCAGACCGCAAACTTTTGCTGGCCCGACGCTCGTCGTCGATCGTAAGGGCGAAACATTCAAGAGATTTGGAAAACGGCAATTTGGACAACCCCAGCAGCAGCTGTGTGCCAAATCCTATATCTGGTCGAGGGCTGCAAGATTCAGTATGATGAAGTAACAATTTGGGGATAGCTCACAAACGCTAAGCTGCCCCTTCTTAGCTCAGTGGTAGAGCACTGGTCTCGTAAACCGGGGGTCGTGAGTTCGAACCTCACAGAAGGCATTCATTTTTTAAACCTTCCTGCAAGGAGCGGAGCTATCTCGAGCAACATCTAACACATGGCAGTACACTGAATGAAAGGGATGTTCTACAACCTATGACAAGTATTCTACTGGCCTCAGAGGTTTTCTGAATTCATAGGCAGAACATTGGTTTGTATGCATTTTGTAGTATAGTGTCATGCTTGGCGATGTCATTCGTTTGCGAGCCTCGCTACAGTGTGCATGCACGTTATCCATGTGAAGAGGCGTAAGCAAATGCTACCACTCTGCGAGATTCCTGCAGAAGCTATACGAATTGCGTTGATATACAGAGCACAAGGGAGCCAAACCCAAGGCCTCCGTGGCGCAATCGGCTAGCGCGTTCGGCTGTTAACCGAAAGGTTGGTGGTTCGAGCCCACCCGGGGGCGAAATCGTTTTAACCGGCACCGAGGTGAGGACATACGTCAACTTTGTTAGAGATGCACAGCTAGTGTGACAATTTGGCTGTGTTTGAGTGATGCCACAGAGCCTTATACACATTCAGCCAAGTGACACTGTAGGTAAAAACATGGCCCTACACAGACGTTCTGCTGTTTTCCTTTTTATTCGTCATGTGTGACACTGCAGTAGAGCGACGCCCACCACAAAAGACGTAATCTTTACATTCAATTTCAGCGTATACGTCGCGAGTGCCATATGACAGGGCCTGTCTCTCGATGTCGATTTGTATTTGGTGACTCTTAAGTGTCGGTCTGCAGTAGGCCGCTGTTGGCCGAGCGACGTGCAGTCGCATCGTTTTAACCGGCACCGAGGTGAGGACATACGTCAACTTTGTTAGAGATGCACAGCTAGTGTGACAATTTGGCTGTGTTTGAGTGATGCCACAGAGCCTTATACACATTCAGCCAAGTGACACTGTAGGTAAAAACATGGCCCTACACAGACGTTCTGCTGTTTTCCTTTTTATTCGTCATGTGTGACACTGCAGTAGAGCGACGCCCACCACAAAAGACGTATTCTTTACATTCAATTTCAGCGTATACGTCGCGAGTGCCATATGACAGGGCCTGTCTCTCGATGTCGATTTGTATTTGGTGACTCTTAAGTGTCGGTCTGCAGTAGGCCGCTGTTGGCCGAGCGACGTGCAGTCGCATCGTTTTAACCGGCACCGAGGTGAGGACATACGTCAACTTTGTTAGAGATGCACAGCTAGTGTGACAATTTGGCTGTGTTTGAGTGATGCCACAGAGCCTTATACACATTCAGCCAAGTGACACTGTAGGTAAAAACATGGCCCTACACAGACGTTCTGCTGTTTTCCTTTTTATTCGTCATGTGTGACACTGCAGTAGAGCGACGCCCACCACAAAAGACGTATTCTTTACATTCAATTTCAGCGTATACGTCGCGAGTGCCATATGACAGGGCCTGTCTCTCGATGTCGATTTGTATTTGGTGACTCTTAAGTGTCGGTCTGCAGTAGGCCGCTGTTGGCCGAGCGACGTGCAGTCGCCTTACATGAAGCCCCATGGGCAACGCCAGCGCCACTGTGGACAACAGCATACTGTAGCCAGAGAGAGGAGCCGAAAGGCGCATTTCGCAGTCGAGCCACGCTATCCCACAAGCTGTGCACTAGGTCAGGATTGCGCAGACCGCAAACTTTTGCTGGCCCGACGCTCGTCGTCGATCGTAAGGGCGAAACATTCAAGAGATTTGGAAAACGGCAATTTGGACAACCCCAGCAGCAGCTGTGTGCCAAATCCGATATCTGGTCGAGGGCTGCAAGATTCAGTATGATGAAGTAACAATTTGGGGATAGCTCACAAACGCTAAGCTGCCCCTTCTTAGCTCAGTGGTAGAGCACTGGTCTCGTAAACCGGGGGTCGTGAGTTCGAACCTCACAGAAGGCATTCATTTTTTAAACCTTCCTGCAAGGAGCGGAGCTATCTCGAGCAACATCTAACACATGGCAGTACACTGAATGAAAGGGATGTTCTACAACCTATGACAAGTATTCTACTGGCCTCAGAGGTTTTCTGAATTCATAGGCAGAACATTGGTTTGTATGCATTTTGTAGTATAGTGTCATGCTTGCCGATGTCATTCGTTTGCGAGCCTCGCTACAGTGTGCATGCACGTTATCCATGTGAAGAGGCGTAAGCAAATGCTACCACTCTGCGAGATTCCTGCAGAAGCTATACGAATTGCGTTGATATACAGAGCACAAGGGAGCCAAACCCAAGGCCTCCGTGGCGCAATCGGCTAGCGCGTTCGGCTGTTAACCGAAAGGTTGGTGGTTCGAGCCCACCCGGGGGCGAAATCGTTTTAACCGGCACCGAGGTGAGGACATACGTCAACTTTGTTAGAGATGCACAGCTAGTGTGACAATTTGGCTGTGTTTGAGTGATGCCACAGAGCCTTATACACATTCAGCCAAGTGACACTGTAGGTAAAAACATGGCCCTACACAGACGTTCTGCTGTTTTCCTTTTTATTCGTCATGTGTGACACTGCAGTAGAGCGACGCCCACCACAAAAGACGTATTCTTTACATTCAATTTCAGCGTATACGTCGCGAGTGCCATATGACAGGGCCTGTCTCTCGATGTCGATTTGTATTTGGTGACTCTTAAGTGTCGGTCTGCAGTAGGCCGCTGTTGGCCGAGCGACGTGCAGTCGCATCGTTTTAACCGGCACCGAGGTGAGGACATACGTCAACTTTGTTAGAGATGCACAGCTAGTGTGACAATTTGGCTGTGTTTGAGTGATGCCACAGAGCCTTATACACATTCAGCCAAGTGACACTGTAGGTAAAAACATGGCCCTACACAGACGTTCTGCTGTTTTCCTTTTTATTCGTCATGTGTGACACTGCAGTAGAGCGACGCCCACCACAAAAGACGTATTCTTTACATTCAATTTCAGCGTATACGTCGCGAGTGCCATATGACAGGGCCTGTCTCTCGATGTCGATTTGTATTTGGTGACTCTTAAGTGTCGGTCTGCAGTAGGCCGCTGTTGGCCGAGCGACGTGCAGTCGCCTTACATGAAGCCCCATGGGCAACGCCAGCGCCACTGTGGACAACAGCATACTGTAGCCAGAGAGAGGAGCCGAAAGGCGCATTTCGCAGTCGAGCCACGCTATCCCACAAGCTGTGCACTAGGTCAGGATTGCGCAGACCGCAAACTTTTGCTGGCCCGACGCTCGTCGTCGATCGTAAGGGCGAAACATTCAAGAGATTTGGAAAACGGCAATTTGGACAACCCCAGCAGCAGCTGTGTGCCAAATCCGATATCTGGTCGAGGGCTGCAAGATTCAGTATGATGAAGTAACAATTTGGGGATAGCTCACAAACGCTAAGCTGCCCCTTCTTAGCTCAGTGGTAGAGCACTGGTCTCGTAAACCGGGGGTCGTGAGTTCGAACCTCACAGAAGGCATTCATTTTTTAAACCTTCCTGCAAGGAGCGGAGCTATCTCGAGCAACATCTAACACATGGCAGTACACTGAATGAAAGGGATGTTCTACAACCTATGACAAGTATTCTACTGGCCTCAGAGGTTTTCTGAATTCATAGGCAGAACATTGGTTTGTATGCATTTTGTAGTATAGTGTCATGCTTGCCGATGTCATTCGTTTGCGAGCCTCGCTACAGTGTGCATGCACGTTATCCATGTGAAGAGGCGTAAGCAAATGCTACCACTCTGCGAGATTCCTGCAGAAGCTATACGAATTGCGTTGATATACAGAGCACAAGGGAGCCAAACCCAAGGCCTCCGTGGCGCAATCGGCTAGCGCGTTCGGCTGTTAACCGAAAGGTTGGTGGTTCGAGCCCACCCGGGGGCGAAATCGTTTTAACCGGCACCGAGGTGAGGACATACGTCAACTTTGTTAGAGATGCACAGCTAGTGTGACAATTTGGCTGTGTTTGAGTGATGCCACAGAGCCTTATACACATTCAGCCAAGTGACACTGTAGGTAAAAACATGGCCCTACACAGACGTTCTGCTGTTTTCCTTTTTATTCGTCATGTGTGACACTGCAGTAGAGCGACGCCCACCACAAAAGACGTATTCTTTACATTCAATTTCAGCGTATACGTCGCGAGTGCCATATGACAGGGCCTGTCTCTCGATGTCGATTTGTATTTGGTGACTCTTAAGTGTCGGTCTGCAGTAGGCCGCTGTTGGCCGAGCGACGTGCAGTCGCATCGTTTTAACCGGCACCGAGGTGAGGACATACGTCAACTTTGTTAGAGATGCACAGCTAGTGTGACAATTTGGCTGTGTTTGAGTGATGCCACAGAGCCTTATACACATTCAGCCAAGTGACACTGTAGGTAAAAACATGGCCCTACACAGACGTTCTGCTGTTTTCCTTTTTATTCGTCATGTGTGACACTGCAGTAGAGCGACGCCCACCACAAAAGACGTATTCTTTACATTCAATTTCAGCGTATACGTCGCGAGTGCCATATGACAGGGCCTGTCTCTCGATGTCGATTTGTATTTGGTGACTCTTAAGTGTCGGTCTGCAGTAGGCCGCTGTTGGCCGAGCGACGTGCAGTCGCATCGTTTTAACCGGCACCGAGGTGAGGACATACGTCAACTTTGTTAGAGATGCACAGCTAGTGTGACAATTTGGCTGTGTTTGAGTGATGCCACAGAGCCTTATACACATTCAGCCAAGTGACACTGTAGGTAAAAACATGGCCCTACACAGACGTTCTGCTGTTTTCCTTTTTATTCGTCATGTGTGACACTGCAGTAGAGCGACGCCCACCACAAAAGACGTATTCTTTACATTCAATTTCAGCGTATACGTCGCGAGTGCCATATGACAGGGCCTGTCTCTCGATGTCGATTTGTATTTGGTGACTCTTAAGTGTCGGTCTGCAGTAGGCCGCTGTTGGCCGAGCGACGTGCAGTCGCCTTACATGAAGCCCCATGGGCAACGCCAGCGCCACTGTGGACAACAGCATACTGTAGCCAGAGAGAGGAGCCGAAAGGCGCATTTCGCAGTCGAGCCACGCTATCCCACAAGCTGTGCACTAGGTCAGGATTGCGCAGACCGCAAACTTTTGCTGGCCCGACGCTCGTCGTCGATCGTAAGGGCGAAACATTCAAGAGATTTGGAAAACGGCAATTTGGACAACCCCAGCAGCAGCTGTGTGCCAAATCCGATATCTGGTCGAGGGCTGCAAGATTCAGTATGATGAAGTAACAATTTGGGGATAGCTCACAAACGCTAAGCTGCCCCTTCTTAGCTCAGTGGTAGAGCACTGGTCTCGTAAACCGGGGGTCGTGAGTTCGAACCTCACAGAAGGCATTCATTTTTTAAACCTTCCTGCAAGGAGCGGAGCTATCTCGAGCAACATCTAACACATGGCAGTACACTGAATGAAAGGGATGTTCTACAACCTATGACAAGTATTCTACTGGCCTCAGAGGTTTTCTGAATTCATAGGCAGAACATTGGTTTGTATGCATTTTGTAGTATAGTGTCATGCTTGCCGATGTCATTCGTTTGCGAGCCTCGCTACAGTGTGCATGCACGTTATCCATGTGAAGAGGCGTAAGCAAATGCTACCACTCTGCGAGATTCCTGCAGAAGCTATACGAATTGCGTTGATATACAGAGCACAAGGGAGCCAAACCCAAGGCCTCCGTGGCGCAATCGGCTAGCGCGTTCGGCTGTTAACCGAAAGGTTGGTGGTTCGAGCCCACCCGGGGGCGAAATCGTTTTAACCGGCACCGAGGTGAGGACATACGTCAACTTTGTTAGAGATGCACAGCTAGTGTGACAATTTGGCTGTGTTTGAGTGATGCCACAGAGCCTTATACACATTCAGCCAAGTGACACTGTAGGTAAAAACATGGCCCTACACAGACGTTCTGCTGTTTTCCTTTTTATTCGTCATGTGTGACACTGCAGTAGAGCGACGCCCACCACAAAAGACGTATTCTTTACATTCAATTTCAGCGTATACGTCGCGAGTGCCATATGACAGGGCCTGTCTCTCGATGTCGATTTGTATTTGGTGACTCTTAAGTGTCGGTCTGCAGTAGGCCGCTGTTGGCCGAGCGACGTGCAGTCGCATCGTTTTAACCGGCACCGAGGTGAGGACATACGTCAACTTTGTTAGAGATGCACAGCTAGTGTGACAATTTGGCTGTGTTTGAGTGATGCCACAGAGCCTTATACACATTCAGCCAAGTGACACTGTAGGTAAAAACATGGCCCTACACAGACGTTCTGCTGTTTTCCTTTTTATTCGTCATGTGTGACACTGCAGTAGAGCGACGCCCACCACAAAAGACGTATTCTTTACATTCAATTTCAGCGTATACGTCGCGAGTGCCATATGACAGGGCCTGTCTCTCGATGTCGATTTGTATTTGGTGACTCTTAAGTGTCGGTCTGCAGTAGGCCGCTGTTGGCCGAGCGACGTGCAGTCGCCTTACATGAAGCCCCATGGGCAACGCCAGCGCCACTGTGGACAACAGCATACTGTAGCCAGAGAGAGGAGCCGAAAGGCGCATTTCGCAGTCGAGCCACGCTATCCCACAAGCTGTGCACTAGGTCAGGATTGCGCAGACCGCAAACTTTTGCTGGCCCGACGCTCGTCGTCGATCGTAAGGGCGAAACATTCAAGAGATTTGGAAAACGGCAATTTGGACAACCCCAGCAGCAGCTGTGTGCCAAATCCGATATCTGGTCGAGGGCTGCAAGATTCAGTATGATGAAGTAACAATTTGGGGATAGCTCACAAACGCTAAGCTGCCCCTTCTTAGCTCAGTGGTAGAGCACTGGTCTCGTAAACCGGGGGTCGTGAGTTCGAACCTCACAGAAGGCATTCATTTTTTAAACCTTCCTGCAAGGAGCGGAGCTATCTCGAGCAACATCTAACACATGGCAGTACACTGAATGAAAGGGATGTTCTACAACCTATGACAAGTATTCTACTGGCCTCAGAGGTTTTCTGAATTCATAGGCAGAACATTGGTTTGTATGCATTTTGTAGTATAGTGTCATGCTTGCCGATGTCATTCGTTTGCGAGCCTCGCTACAGTGTGCATGCACGTTATCCATGTGAAGAGGCGTAAGCAAATGCTACCACTCTGCGAGATTCCTGCAGAAGCTATACGAATTGCGTTGATATACAGAGCACAAGGGAGCCAAACCCAAGGCCTCCGTGGCGCAATCGGCTAGCGCGTTCGGCTGTTAACCGAAAGGTTGGTGGTTCGAGCCCACCCGGGGGCGAAATCGTTTTAACCGGCACCGAGGTGAGGACATACGTCAACTTTGTTAGAGATGCACAGCTAGTGTGACAATTTGGCTGTGTTTGAGTGATGCCACAGAGCCTTATACACATTCAGCCAAGTGACACTGTAGGTAAAAACATGGCCCTACACAGACGTTCTGCTGTTTTCCTTTTTATTCGTCATGTGTGACACTGCAGTAGAGCGACGCCCACCACAAAAGACGTATTCTTTACATTCAATTTCAGCGTATACGTCGCGAGTGCCATATGACAGGGCCTGTCTCTCGATGTCGATTTGTATTTGGTGACTCTTAAGTGTCGGTCTGCAGTAGGCCGCTGTTGGCCGAGCGACGTGCAGTCGCATCGTTTTAACCGGCACCGAGGTGAGGACATACGTCAACTTTGTTAGAGATGCACAGCTAGTGTGACAATTTGGCTGTGTTTGAGTGATGCCACAGAGCCTTATACACATTCAGCCAAGTGACACTGTAGGTAAAAACATGGCCCTACACAGACGTTCTGCTGTTTTCCTTTTTATTCGTCATGTGTGACACTGCAGTAGAGCGACGCCCACCACAAAAGACGTATTCTTTACATTCAATTTCAGCGTATACGTCGCGAGTGCCATATGACAGGGCCTGTCTCTCGATGTCGATTTGTATTTGGTGACTCTTAAGTGTCGGTCTGCAGTAGGCCGCTGTTGGCCGAGCGACGTGCAGTCGCCTTACATGAAGCCCCATGGGCAACGCCAGCGCCACTGTGGACAACAGCATACTGTAGCCAGAGAGAGGAGCCGAAAGGCGCATTTCGCAGTCGAGCCACGCTATCCCACAAGCTGTGCACTAGGTCAGGATTGCGCAGACCGCAAACTTTTGCTGGCCCGACGCTCGTCGTCGATCGTAAGGGCGAAACATTCAAGAGATTTGGAAAACGACAATTTGGACAACCCCAGCAGCAGCTGTGTGCCAAATCCGATATCTGGTCGAGGGCTGCAAGATTCAGTATGATGAAGTAACAATTTGGGGATAGCTCACAAACGCTAAGCTGCCCCTTCTTAGCTCAGTGGTAGAGCACTGGTCTCGTAAACCGGGGGTCGTGAGTTCGAACCTCACAGAAGGCATTCATTTTTTAAACCTTCCTGCAAGGAGCGGAGCTATCTCGAGCAACATCTAACACATGGCAGTACACTGAATGAAAGGGATGTTCTACAACCTATGACAAGTATTCTACTGGCCTCAGAGGTTTTCTGAATTCATAGGCAGAACATTGGTTTGTATGCATTTTGTAGTATAGTGTCATGCTTGCCGATGTCATTCGTTTGCGAGCCTCGCTACAGTGTGCATGCACGTTATCCATGTGAAGAGGCGTAAGCAAATGCTACCACTCTGCGAGATTCCTGCAGAAGCTATACGAATTGCGTTGATATACAGAGCACAAGGGAGCCAAACCCAAGGCCTCCGTGGCGCAATCGGCTAGCGCGTTCGGCTGTTAACCGAAAGGTTGGTGGTTCGAGCCCACCCGGGGGCGAAATCGTTTTAACCGGCACCGAGGTGAGGACATACGTCAACTTTGTTAGAGATGCACAGCTAGTGTGACAATTTGGCTGTGTTTGAGTGATGCCACAGAGCCTTATACACATTCAGCCAAGTGACACTGTAGGTAAAAACATGGCCCTACACAGACGTTCTGCTGTTTTCCTTTTTATTCGTCATGTGTGACACTGCAGTAGAGCGACGCCCACCACAAAAGACGTATTCTTTACATTCAATTTCAGCGTATACGTCGCGAGTGCCATATGACAGGGCCTGTCTCTCGATGTCGATTTGTATTTGGTGACTCTTAAGTGTCGGTCTGCAGTAGGCCGCTGTTGGCCGAGCGACGTGCAGTCGCATCGTTTTAACCGGCACCGAGGTGAGGACATACGTCAACTTTGTTAGAGATGCACAGCTAGTGTGACAATTTGGCTGTGTTTGAGTGATGCCACAGAGCCTTATACACATTCAGCCAAGTGACACTGTAGGTAAAAACATGGCCCTACACAGACGTTCTGCTGTTTTCCTTTTTATTCGTCATGTGTGACACTGCAGTAGAGCGACGCCCACCACAAAAGACGTATTCTTTACATTCAATTTCAGCGTATACGTCGCGAGTGCCATATGACAGGGCCTGTCTCTCGATGTCGATTTGTATTTGGTGACTCTTAAGTGTCGGTCTGCAGTAGGCCGCTGTTGGCCGAGCGACGTGCAGTCGCATCGTTTTAACCGGCACCGAGGTGAGGACATACGTCAACTTTGTTAGAGATGCACAGCTAGTGTGACAATTTGGCTGTGTTTGAGTGATGCCACAGAGCCTTATACACATTCAGCCAAGTGACACTGTAGGTAAAAACATGGCCCTACACAGACGTTCTGCTGTTTTCCTTTTTATTCGTCATGTGTGACACTGCAGTAGAGCGACGCCCACCACAAAAGACGTATTCTTTACATTCAATTTCAGCGTATACGTCGCGAGTGCCATATGACAGGGCCTGTCTCTCGATGTCGATTTGTATTTGGTGACTCTTAAGTGTCGGTCTGCAGTAGGCCGCTGTTGGCCGAGCGACGTGCAGTCGCCTTACATGAAGCCCCATGGGCAACGCCAGCGCCACTGTGGACAACAGCATACTGTAGCCAGAGAGAGGAGCCGAAAGGCGCATTTCGCAGTCGAGCCACGCTATCCCACAAGCTGTGCACTAGGTCAGGATTGCGCAGACCGCAAACTTTTGCTGGCCCGACGCTCGTCGTCGATCGTAAGGGCGAAACATTCAAGAGATTTGGAAAACGGCAATTTGGACAACCCCAGCAGCAGCTGTGTGCCAAATCCGATATCTGGTCGAGGGCTGCAAGATTCAGTATGATGAAGTAACAATTTGGGGATAGCTCACAAACGCTAAGCTGCCCCTTCTTAGCTCAGTGGTAGAGCACTGGTCTCGTAAACCGGGGGTCGTGAGTTCGAACCTCACAGAAGGCATTCATTTTTTAAACCTTCCTGCAAGGAGCGGAGCTATCTCGAGCAACATCTAACACATGGCAGTACACTGAATGAAAGGGATGTTCTACAACCTATGACAAGTATTCTACTGGCCTCAGAGGTTTTCTGAATTCATAGGCAGAACATTGGTTTGTATGCATTTTGTAGTATAGTGTCATGCTTGCCGATGTCATTCGTTTGCGAGCCTCGCTACAGTGTGCATGCACGTTATCCATGTGAAGAGGCGTAAGCAAATGCTACCACTCTGCGAGATTCCTGCAGAAGCTATACGAATTGCGTTGATATACAGAGCACAAGGGAGCCAAACCCAAGGCCTCCGTGGCGCAATCGGCTAGCGCGTTCGGCTGTTAACCGAAAGGTTGGTGGTTCGAGCCCACCCGGGGGCGAAATCGTTTTAACCGGCACCGAGGTGAGGACATACGTCAACTTTGTTAGAGATGCACAGCTAGTGTGACAATTTGGCTGTGTTTGAGTGATGCCACAGAGCCTTATACACATTCAGCCAAGTGACACTGTAGGTAAAAACATGGCCCTACACAGACGTTCTGCTGTTTTCCTTTTTATTCGTCATGTGTGACACTGCAGTAGAGCGACGCCCACCACAAAAGACGTATTCTTTACATTCAATTTCAGCGTATACGTCGCGAGTGCCATATGACAGGGCCTGTCTCTCGATGTCGATTTGTATTTGGTGACTCTTAAGTGTCGGTCTGCAGTAGGCCGCTGTTGGCCGAGCGACGTGCAGTCGCATCGTTTTAACCGGCACCGAGGTGAGGACATACGTCAACTTTGTTAGAGATGCACAGCTAGTGTGACAATTTGGCTGTGTTTGAGTGATGCCACAGAGCCTTATACACATTCAGCCAAGTGACACTGTAGGTAAAAACATGGCCCTACACAGACGTTCTGCTGTTTTCCTTTTTATTCGTCATGTGTGACACTGCAGTAGAGCGACGCCCACCACAAAAGACGTATTCTTTACATTCAATTTCAGCGTATACGTCGCGAGTGCCATATGACAGGGCCTGTCTCTCGATGTCGATTTGTATTTGGTGACTCTTAAGTGTCGGTCTGCAGTAGGCCGCTGTTGGCCGAGCGACGTGCAGTCGCCTTACATGAAGCCCCATGGGCAACGCCAGCGCCACTGTGGACAACAGCATACTGTAGCCAGAGAGAGGAGCCGAAAGGCGCATTTCGCAGTCGAGCCACGCTATCCCACAAGCTGTGCACTAGGTCAGGATTGCGCAGACCGCAAACTTTTGCTGGCCCGACGCTCGTCGTCGATCGTAAGGGCGAAACATTCAAGAGATTTGGAAAACGGCAATTTGGACAACCCCAGCAGCAGCTGTGTGCCAAATCCGATATCTGGTCGAGGGCTGCAAGATTCAGTATGATGAAGTAACAATTTGGGGATAGCTCACAAACGCTAAGCTGCCCCTTCTTAGCTCAGTGGTAGAGCACTGGTCTCGTAAACCGGGGGTCGTGAGTTCGAACCTCACAGAAGGCATTCATTTTTTAAACCTTCCTGCAAGGAGCGGAGCTATCTCGAGCAACATCTAACACATGGCAGTACACTGAATGAAAGGGATGTTCTACAACCTATGACAAGTATTCTACTGGCCTCAGAGGTTTTCTGAATTCATAGGCAGAACATTGGTTTGTATGCATTTTGTAGTATAGTGTCATGCTTGCCGATGTCATTCGTTTGCGAGCCTCGCTACAGTGTGCATGCACGTTATCCATGTGAAGAGGCGTAAGCAAATGCTACCACTCTGCGAGATTCCTGCAGAAGCTATACGAATTGCGTTGATATACAGAGCACAAGGGAGCCAAACCCAAGGCCTCCGTGGCGCAATCGGCTAGCGCGTTCGGCTGTTAACCGAAAGGTTGGTGGTTCGAGCCCACCCGGGGGCGAAATCGTTTTAACCGGCACCGAGGTGAGGACATACGTCAACTTTGTTAGAGATGCACAGCTAGTGTGACAATTTGGCTGTGTTTGAGTGATGCCACAGAGCCTTATACACATTCAGCCAAGTGACACTGTAGGTAAAAACATGGCCCTACACAGACGTTCTGCTGTTTTCCTTTTTATTCGTCATGTGTGACACTGCAGTAGAGCGACGCCCACCACAAAAGACGTATTCTTTACATTCAATTTCAGCGTATACGTCGCGAGTGCCATATGACAGGGCCTGTCTCTCGATGTCGATTTGTATTTGGTGACTCTTAAGTGTCGGTCTGCAGTAGGCCGCTGTTGGCCGAGCGACGTGCAGTCGCATCGTTTTAACCGGCACCGAGGTGAGGACATACGTCAACTTTGTTAGAGATGCACAGCTAGTGTGACAATTTGGCTGTGTTTGAGTGATGCCACAGAGCCTTATACACATTCAGCCAAGTGACACTGTAGGTAAAAACATGGCCCTACACAGACGTTCTGCTGTTTTCCTTTTTATTCGTCATGTGTGACACTGCAGTAGAGCGACGCCCACCACAAAAGACGTATTCTCTACATTCAATTTCAGCGTATACGTCGCGAGTGCCATATGACAGGGCCTGTCTCTCGATGTCGATTTGTATTTGGTGACTCTTAAGTGTCGGTCTGCAGTAGGCCGCTGTTGGCCGAGCGACGTGCAGTCGCCTTACATGAAGCCCCATGGGCAACGCCAGCGCCACTGTGGACAACAGCATACTGTAGCCAGAGAGAGGAGCCGAAAGGCGCATTTCGCAGTCGAGCCACGCTATCCCACAAGCTGTGCACTAGGTCAGGATTGCGCAGACCGCAAACTTTTGCTGGCCCGACGCTCGTCGTCGATCGTAAGGGCGAAACATTCAAGAGATTTGGAAAACGGCAATTTGGACAACCCCAGCAGCAGCTGTGTGCCAAATCCGATATCTGGTCGAGGGCTGCAAGATTCAGTATGATGAAGTAACAATTTGGGGATAGTTCACAAACGCTAAGCTGCCCCTTGTTAGCTCAGTGGTAGAGCACTGGTCTCGTAAACCGGGGGTCGTGAGTTCGAACCTCACAGAAGGCATTCATTTTTTAAACCTTCCTGCAAGGAGCGGAGCTATCTCGAGCAACATCTAACACATGGCAGTACACTGAATGAAAGGGATGTTCTACAACCTATGACAAGTATTCTACTGGCCTCAGAGGTTTTCTGAATTCATAGGCAGAACATTGGTTTGTATGCATTTTGTAGTATAGTGTCATGCTTGGCGATGTCATTCGTTTGCGAGCCTCGCTACAGTGTGCATGCACGTTATCCATGTGAAGAGGCGTAAGCAAATGCTACCACTCTGCGAGATTCCTGCAGAAGCTATACGAATTGCGTTGATATACAGAGCACAAGGGAGCCAAACCCAAGGCCTCCGTGGCGCAATCGGCTAGCGCGTTCGGCTGTTAACCGAAAGGTTGGTGGTTCGAGCCCACCCGGGGGCGAAATCGTTTTAACCGGCACCGAGGTGAGGACATACGTCAACTTTGTTAGAGATGCACAGCTAGTGTGACAATTTGGCTGTGTTTGAGTGATGCCACAGAGCCTTATACACATTCAGCCAAGTGACACTGTAGGTAAAAACATGGCCCTACACAGACGTTCTGCTGTTTTCCTTTTTATTCGTCATGTGTGACACTGCAGTAGAGCGACGCCCACCACAAAAGACGTATTCTTTACATTCAATTTCAGCGTATACGTCGCGAGTGCCATATGACAGGGCCTGTCTCTCGATGTCGATTTGTATTTGGTGACTCTTAAGTGTCGGTCTGCAGTAGGCCGCTGTTGGCCGAGCGACGTGCAGTCGCATCGTTTTAACCGGCACCGAGGTGAGGACATACGTCAACTTTGTTAGAGATGCACAGCTAGTGTGACAATTTGGCTGTGTTTGAGTGATGCCACAGAGCCTTATACACATTCAGCCAAGTGACACTGTAGGTAAAAACATGGCCCTACACAGACGTTCTGCTGTTTTCCTTTTTATTCGTCATGTGTGACACTGCAGTAGAGCGACGCCCACCACAAAAGACGTATTCTTTACATTCAATTTCAGCGTATACGTCGCGAGTGCCATATGACAGGGCCTGTCTCTCGATGTCGATTTGTATTTGGTGACTCTTAAGTGTCGGTCTGCAGTAGGCCGCTGTTGGCCGAGCGACGTGCAGTCGCCTTACATGAAGCCCCATGGGCAACGCCAGTGCCACTGTGGACAACAGCGCACTGTAGCCAGAGAGAGGAGCCGAAAGGCGCATTTCGCAGTCGAGCCACGCTATCCCACAAGCTGTGCACTAGGTCAGGATTGTGCAGACCGCTAACTTTTGGTGGGCCGACGCTCGTCGTCGATCGTAAGGGCGAAACATTCAAGAGATTTGGAAAACGGCAATGTGGACACCCCCAGCAGCAGCTGTGTGCCAAGTCCGATATCTGGTCGAGGGCTGCAAGATTCAGTATGATGAAGTAACAATTTGGGGATAGCTCACAAACGCTAAGCTGCCGCCTTCTTAGCTCAGTGGTAGAGCACTGGTCTCGTAAACCAGGGGTCGTGAGTTCGAACCTCACAGAAGGCATTCATTTTTTAAACCTTCCTGCAAGGAGCGGAGCTATCTCGAGCAGCATCTAACACATGGCAGTACACTGAATGAAAGGGATGTTCTACAACCTATGACAAGTATTCTACTGGCCTCAGAGGTTTTCTGAATGCATAGGCAGAACATTGGTTTGTATGCATTTTGTAGTATAATGTCATGCTTGGCGATGTCATTCGTTTACGAGCCTCGCTACAGTGTGCATGCACGTTATCCATGTGAAGAGGCGTAAGCAAATGCTACCATTCTGCGAGATTCCTGCAGAAGGTATACGAATTGCGTTGATATACAGAGCACAAGGGAGCCAAAGTCAAGGCCTCCGTGGCGCAATCGGCTAGCGCGCTCGGCTGTTAACCGAAAGGTTGGTGGTTCGAGCCCACCCGGGGGCGAAATCGCTTTAACCGGCACCGAGGTGAGGACATACGTCAACTTTGTTAGAGATACACAGCTAGTGTGACAATTTGGCTGCGTTTGAGTGATGCCACAGAGCCTTATACACATTCAGCCAAGTGACACTGTAGGTAAAAACATGGCCCTACACAGACGTTCTGCTGTTTTCCTTTTTATTCGTCATGTGTGACACTGCAGTAGAGGGACGCCCGCTACAAGAGACGTATTCTTTACATTCAATTTCAGCATATACGTCGCGAGTGCCATATGACAGGGCCTGTCTCTCGATGTCGATTTGTATTTGGTGTGTCTTAAGTGTCGGTCTGCAGTAGGCCGCTGTTGGCCGAGCGACGTGCAGTCGCCTTACATGAAGCCCCATGGGCAACGCCAGTGCCACTGTGGACAACAGCGCACTGTAGCCAGAGAGAGGAGCCGAAAGGCGCATTTCGCAGTCGAGCCACGCTATCCCACAAGCTGTGCACTAGGTCAGGATTGTGCAGACCGCTAACTTTTGGTGGGCCGACGCTCGTCGTCGATCGTAAGGGCGAAACATTCAAGAGATTTGGAAAACGGCAATGTGGACACCCCCAGCAGCAGCTGTGTGCCAAATCCGATATCTGGTCGAGGGCTGCAAGATTCAGTATGATGAAGTAACAATTTGGGGATAGCTCACAAACGCTAAGCTGCCGCCTTCTTAGCTCAGTGGTAGAGCACTGGTCTCGTAAACCAGGGGTCGTGAGTTCGAACCTCACAGAAGGCATTCATTTTTTAAACCTTCCTGCAAGGAGCGGAGCTATCTCGAGCAGCATCTAACACATGGCAGTACACTGAATGAAAGGGATGTTCTACAACCTATGACAAGTATTCTACTGGCCTCAGAGGTTTTCTGAATGCATAGGCAGAACATTGGTTTGTATGCATTTTGTAGTATAATGTCATGCTTGGCGATGTCATTCGTTTACGAGCCTCGCTACAGTGTGCATGCACGTTATCCATGTGAAGAGGCGTAAGCAAATGCTACCATTCTGCGAGATTCCTGCAGAAGGTATACGAATTGCGTTGATATACAGAGCACAAGGGAGCCAAAGTCAAGGCCTCCGTGGCGCAATCGGCTAGCGCGCTCGGCTGTTAACCGAAAGGTTGGTGGTTCGAGCCCACCCGGGGGCGAAATCGCTTTAACCGGCACCGAGGTGAGGACATACGTCAACTTTGTTAGAGATACACAGCTAGTGTGACAATTTGGCTGCGTTTGAGTGATGCCACAGAGCCTTATACACATTCAGCCAAGTGACACTGTAGGTAAAAACATGGCCCTACACAGACGTTCTGCTGTTTTCCTTTTTATTCGTCATGTGTGACACTGCAGTAGAGGGACGCCCGCTACAAAAGACGTATTCTTTACATTCAATTTCAGCATATACGTCGCGAGTGCCATATGACAGGGCCTGTCTCTCGATGTCGATTTGTATTTGGTGTGTCTTAAGTGTCGGTCTGCAGTAGGCCGCTGTTGGCCGAGCGACGTGCAGTCGCCTTACATGAAGCCCCATGGGCAACGCCAGTGCCACTGTGGACAACAGCGCACTGTAGCCAGAGAGAGGAGCCGAAAGGCGCATTTCGCAGTCGAGCCACGCTATCCCACAAGCTGTGCACTAGGTCAGGATTGTGCAGACCGCTAACTTTTGGTGGGCCGACGCTCGTCGTCGATCGTAAGGGCGAAACATTCAAGAGATTTGGAAAACGGCAATGTGGACACCCCCAGCAGCAGCTGTGTGCCAAATCCGATATCTGGTCGAGGGCTGCAAGATTCAGTATGATGAAGTAACAATTTGGGGATAGCTCACAAACGCTAAGCTGCCGCCTTCTTAGCTCAGTGGTAGAGCACTGGTCTCGTAAACCAGGGGTCGTGAGTTCGAACCTCACAGAAGGCATTCATTTTTTAAACCTTCCTGCAAGGAGCGGAGCTATCTCGAGCAGCATCTAACACATGGCAGTACACTGAATGAAAGGGATGTTCTACAACCTATGACAAGTATTCTACTGGCCTCAGAGGTTTTCTGAATGCATAGGCAGAACATTGGTTTGTATGCATTTTGTAGTATAATGTCATGCTTGGCGATGTCATTCGTTTACGAGCCTCGCTACAGTGTGCATGCACGTTATCCATGTGAAGAGGCGTAAGCAAATGCTACCATTCTGCGAGATTCCTGCAGAAGGTATACGAATTGCGTTGATATACAGAGCACAAGGGAGCCAAAGTCAAGGCCTCCGTGGCGCAATCGGCTAGCGCGCTCGGCTGTTAACCGAAAGGTTGGTGGTTCGAGCCCACCCGGGGGCGAAATCGTTTTAACCGGCACCGAGGTGAGGACATACGTCAACTTTGTTAGAGATACACAGCTAGTGTGACAATTTGGCTGCGTTTGAGTGATGCCACAGAGCCTTATACACATTCAGCCAAGTGACACTGTAGGTAAAAACATGGCCCTACACAGACGTTCTGCTGTTTTCCTTTTTATTCGTCATGTGTGACACTGCAGTAGAGGGACGCCCGCTACAAAAGACGTATTCTTTACATTCAATTTCAGCATATACGTCGCGAGTGCCATATGACAGGGCCTGTCTCTCGATGTCGATTTGTATTTGGTGTGTCTTAAGTGTCGGTCTGCAGTAGGCCGCTGTTGGCCGAGCGACGTGCAGTCGCCTTACATGAAGCCCCATGGGCAACGCCAGTGCCACTGTGGACAACAGCGCACTGTAGCCAGAGAGAGGAGCCGAAAGGCGCATTTCGCAGTCGAGCCACGCTATCCCACAAGCTGTGCACTAGGTCAGGATTGTGCAGACCGCTAACTTTTGGTGGGCCGACGCTCGTCGTCGATCGTAAGGGCGAAACATTCAAGAGATTTGGAAAACGGCAATGTGGACACCCCCAGCAGCAGCTGTGTGCCAAATCCGATATCTGGTCGAGGGCTGCAAGATTCAGTATGATGAAGTAACAATTTGGGGATAGCTCACAAACGCTAAGCTGCCGCCTTCTTAGCTCAGTGGTAGAGCACTGGTCTCGTAAACCAGGGGTCGTGAGTTCGAACCTCACAGAAGGCATTCATTTTTTAAACCTTCCTGCAAGGAGCGGAGCTATCTCGAGCAGCATCTAACACATGGCAGTACACTGAATGAAAGGGATGTTCTACAACCTATGACAAGTATTCTACTGGCCTCAGAGGTTTTCTGAATGCATAGGCAGAACATTGGTTTGTATGCATTTTGTAGTATAATGTCATGCTTGGCGATGTCATTCGTTTACGAGCCTCGCTACAGTGTGCATGCACGTTATCCATGTGAAGAGGCGTAAGCAAATGCTACCATTCTGCGAGATTCCTGCAGAAGGTATACGAATTGCGTTGATATACAGAGCACAAGGGAGCCAAAGTCAAGGCCTCCGTGGCGCAATCGGCTAGCGCGTTCGGCTGTTAACCGAAAGGTTGGTGGTTCGAGCCCACCCGGGGAGTCTCTTCGGAGTCGTGGGCCCGAACACATCGCGCGCTCGCTCCGGCGTGTCGGGCGGTGTTTACGGGTGCTTCGTGGCGGCGGCGGCGGTTGCTTCGCGGCGCGGTTTTTCATCTGTGCTGTACTTTTTAGTGAAGTGAGTACTATGGATCACGGTGATTCCGAGGATCGTCAGAATAACATTCAGTGCGCCTTTGATCGATCGGTAATTCGGCCGTCCGCTTTCGAAATTCATAAATGGCTTCGCGAGGATTTGAATTTAACGGACAGTGACGTTCTTGGTTTACAATTGGATTCCTTTTTGAACTCTTTGTTTTTGAAGTTGCCAACTCCCGAAATGTGTGACACTCTTGTATCGGCCAATGACGGTGTGCGACAATTTAAGCACTTTGATGGCAGAATTAGTAATGTTGTGTTGTCTAATGCTGGTTTCGGTATACGGACAGTGCGTGTTTTCAATCTCCCGTTTGAAATGAGGAACGAAACGATTTCGAGTGCTTTGACGCCTTATGGGACTGTTTTGTCGGTGTCAAAGGAAAAATGGTCGGCTGCTTATCTTTTTCAAGTGGATAACGGTATCCGTAGTGTAAAAATGATAGTGAAGAAACATATTCCTTCTTTTGTTTATATTAAAGGACAACGTGATTTCATAACGTACAGCGGTCAGCCCCAGACGTGTTCTTTTTGTAATAGTACTGGTCATTTCCGGCAGGACTGTCCTGCGCGTAGGCGGCCGGTACAGCTGCCACGTGGCAGTAGTCAGGACGAGATGACGTGGGCAGCAGTCGCCATTGGTTCCACCCCCCGCGACGCGCGACGCGCTGAGGAAACCGCCGTACCGGCGGACGCTACTGAAATGGACACCTCACCCTCTTTGCCAATACATAGCGTTGTGTCGGAAGTGACTGTTAGTTCTCTTTCGGAAAATGTGACTGCGTCGCAGGACGTTTCCGTTAGTGCGCAACACACAGTGTCAGCACTCGTTCCCGAACGCGTGCCATTCACAGAATCTAGCCTCGTCACTGACGCTGCGTTCCGTACGGCTTCATTGTCTGCTCTGGCTGTTGAGACGCCATCAGTATTAGAATCCGCTACCTCAGTAAACTCTGTGGCAGTCTCGGAATCGGTCGCGGGAGATGTGACGCTGTCAGGATCAGAACCCGCCCCTGTGTTCCCCACGCGTGCTGCGTCCGCGAGTGTGGCTACTTCCGACCATGTTACTGGCCACCGCCACGAGAGTTTTTCGTTTCCAGAGGCCCCCAAATCGCGACGCGAGCGGAATACTGCCGGCACTAGCAACCCTCAACGTTTGCGCTGTGCCAGTACTTCTGGTCGATTGGAATCAGGTTTCTTTTCCGGACGGGTTCGCAGCCCGTCGCCGGTCCGTCGGGCCGTCGTGCCGTCCCAGTCCCAACCGACACAGCAAGGTTCGCAGCGGACCCCGCAGAGTGTTGAAGTTGCGTCCCGGCCGGCGTTGACGTCGGGCCGTGGCCAGCAACGACACATTTCTCGCAGTCAGCCGGCAAAGAAAACCACCCCTGCCGACAGTAAGCGTGACGTGGCTGTTCGCCGGCTTAAAGATATTTTGCGCACGCAGGGTTCCGAAACGGACGTTGACTTGGCCATGGACGCTGTGCCGTCTGCTCAAATGCCTGTCAAACGCAAATCTGGCGACCCACACCCTCGGCGCACTCATACGTCTGTGCGTGACCCTGGGTCGACACCTTCCTTAGCTTCCTCCCCCACGGTGGTGTCCGGATCTCCAGCAGACGCGCCTATGGAGTTTGCGAGCGTGCCCAAGCCCCCTCCTCCCCGTGACCAGCTGGATTGGTCGGCAGATGTGGAGGAAACGGATGACGGGACTTCAACCCGTGCATAACCTGTCTATTCTGCGGCACACATTTTAACTGGTGATGCAGGTTTTCCTGTTGTCTGTTCGTTTCTTTTGTGTTTTTTTATCTCCGTATGGCGTCTGATCCACGTCAGTGGAATGTTGTTACTGTCAATGTAAACAAAATGCGTAGTCAGTACAAGGTGTCCGCCCTGCACGCCTTTTTACGTGCCAATAATTGTCATATAGCATTTCTACAAGAAGTTACGCGTGACGCCTTGTCGTTTTTTGCTACTTTTACAGATTTTATTGTTATTGATAACGTCGTGTCATTGGAAGGTGCAGGCACGGTGATTTTAGTCCGTTCTGGTCATGACGTGCAAGGTATTGACTGTTTGCCGGATGGCCGTGCTATTGCGTGTACTGTTCATGGTTTTGTTTTTGTTAATGTTTATGCCCCTTCTGGTAGCACGCCTGCAAGGAATCGATTTTATTCTCAGGACTTCTGTTATTTTCTTCACCGAAATCGGGACAACTTAGTTGTTGGGGGAGATTTTAATGCTGTTATAGACGACAGGGACCAGGAGCCTAGACCCAATAGGTGTCCGGGACTTTCTGCTCTAGTTGATGGCCTCCGGCTCCGAGATACGTGGCGTGTGCTCCACCCTCACACAACGGAGTTTACCTATTTTTATCCCACGGGCCATAGTCGTCTTGACAGGATTTATGTGTCGTCCCCGCTTGTGACTAATGTTTTCGAGGCAGAAGTTCATCCAGTACTTTTTTCTGATCACTGTGGTTATGTATGTCGACTCATTTTATCTCTTCCCCGTATTCCTCGTCGGAAGCCGTTGTGGAAGTTTAACTGCAGCCTTTTAAGTGATGTACATTTTAATCGAAAGTTTACCGTCATGTGGCAAAGCGTCTTGCAGACCAAGCCTGCAGCACGCAGCACTCTTGAGTGGTGGGTGAAGGTTGCTAAGCCGGCTATAAGGGCATTTTTAATTAATTTTAGCCGCGAAGCTGCACATTGGCGTCGTGAGACAGCGCGTTTTTATCAGAGTTGTCTGCGTGATCTCGCCCAGCGAGTTACAGCCCAGCCTGAACTTCATCCTACTCTCAAGCAGTTTAAGGCCAAACTGTTCCACGAACTGAGGCAGAAATGTGACGGCCCGGTTATTCGCAGTCAGCCGGTAGGTGTCGTGGATGGGGAGGCCTTATCTGTGTACCATCTAAATAGAGAGAGAAGGAGGCGCGCGAAGTTACGCATTGATACTTGGATCACACGTGACGGTACGAAAACCTCTGACGTGGGCCGAATTGAACGGGAAATTTCTGAGCACTTTGCGTCTCTTTTCAACGATGTCGCTGTGATTCCTGGAGCGATGCGGTGGCTATTGCAACAGACGCCAAATGTTTTGAGCCGCACCGATAGGGCTCATCTTAACGCACCCTTTACTCTTGAGGAACTAAGGGAGGCTGTTCACGGCAGTCCGCGGGGGAAATCTCCCGGTGTAGATGGGATACCGGTAGAATTTTATCTCAAGTTTTTTAATGTTCTGAGCGATACTCTACTTGCAGTTGCCAATGACATTCAAAACGGCATTGCTATACCGGCAGAATTTGAAGAGGGCTGTATTGCCCTCGTTCCGAAAACCACAGCTGTGCCGAGCATTGACAATGTCCGACCTATAACTTTGTTAAACTCGGATTACAAAATTGTGGCACGGTGTGTCGCAATTAGGATGAAGCAAGTTCTGCCGAAAGTCCTCAGTGACAATCAGACGTGCGCGGTAAGAGATCGAAATATCTTCGATGCTATTTTGGCATATAGAGACTGTATAGGATATGTCAAAAGTGCCAGGGTGCGGACTGCTGGGATTTTATTGGTAGATTTTAAAAATGCATTTGATCGAATAAGTCATTTTTATTTACGGAAAGTCATGACCAGAATGGGTTTCGGGCTGAAGTTTACACGGCTGATTCAAAATTTTTTGCGCAATGCCACGTCACGCGTTAGCATTAATGGCCATCTCAGTGATACAATACAAATAAGGCGTTCTGTGCGTCAAGGCTGCCCTCTATCGATGGGTCTGTATGCCTTAGCTTTAGACCCTCTCCTTCGTTCCATTTGCCATGAATGTCGGGGCATCAGAGTGGGTGACGAGCACCTAATCTGCAAAGCCTATGCTGATGATTTGGGGGTGTTTATTGAACAGCCGGGTGACATCGATAGGCTGTACAGTGCTCTGAAACAGTTTGAGGCAGCGACTGGGGCGGTCGTAAGTACTAATAAGACGGCTCTACTCCCCCTCACACCGCGCATGCGTGCTGTCCACCGTCACTGGTACTGTATTAAACAGCAGTACAAAGTTCTGGGCATTGTCCTGACGGACGACACCCAACGGATGGCGGCGCTAAACTGGCGCACGACGCTTCATCAGATTCGTGCACTGGCGAAAATCCACGCTGTCAGGAATCTGGCGCTTGGCGAAAAAGTATTCCTCATAAATACCTGTGTACTTGCCAAAGCGTGGTACTTGGCCCAGATTCTGCCACTGCCGAAAAAACTTGAACGTGCCATCAAACACGCAGTCTACTGGCTGTTGTGGAAAGGCAATATTTTTAAGGTGTCCATGGACACGTGCACTTTGAGCGTGACGGAGGGGGGGCTGGGTCTGGTTGATCTCCACGCCAAATGTGCGGCGTTGTTCTTTCGAAGGACTACTGCGGTGGTTGAAAAAGGGCCTCGTAGTGTGACGGCGGTTCTGTTTGCCAAATATCGACCACATTCGGTGGCTGCTCCAGTTTTTGTTTCTCATGTTCCTTATACGGTAAATTATGTGCGCCACTTCTACCTTTATGGTAGTTACGTTGTTAGCAGCGATGTCCGTGGACGCACGGTCAGTGATATCATACGAGCACTTCGCGGGAATCCATCGAAGAATAAATGGGAACGACGGCTGCCGCAGTACGACTGGAATACCGTGTGGAAAAACATTGCATCTAAGGTCGTCCCGGCGGAAGTACGTGCGACGTGGTACAAATTAGTGAACCGTACAATTTCGACGAACTCAAAATTACAGTCCATCCATCTTATCCAGTCTAGTGCTTGTGAAATGTGCGCTGAAGAGGACACTCTTGAACATCGCTTTGTGTGTCGCAAATTCAGAGTTGTTTGGGACACTGCACGTGATATGATACGCTTGATTAACAGAGTGGCTACGCATAATGTGACCGCGATGGACGCCATAGTGCCGCAGTGTAAGGCTTACCCTGTAGCCAAACGTAATGCCACGATTTGGATTATTGGACACACCATTCATTCTATGTTTTCTCTCGGATTGACTGATAAACTGGACTTCCTTACTTACCTTTGGACTGAACATAATACCGAACGCGTCCGTGCAACTTATCACGAGACTTTTTCCAATTTTTTGAATGCTGCTCTGTCTCATGTATTCAACACGAGTTTGAATTATTCTTGATTCTGATTAATTCCTTATATATAGTTTCCCTGTCCCGTCCATGACGTGAACAGATCTAGACAGGAACGTAACGTAACGAAAATATTAAATTGTATGTCTCTGTCATGTTCTGTATATGTTGCTCGACGAAATTTACTGTCGTGCGCACCTTGATGCTTTCGTCGCTCTCCGTCTTCCTTTCCTTTTTGATTACTCATCGAGTGGCCGATGTTCTGTTGCTTCTTTATTTTTTTCTTACAGCGGTGAACGCTTTTTGCTTTCCATTATTGTCTTTAGTGGCACGGACCTCTCTTGCAGCATTGTCCTTTGTGTACTCTTCTGCAGTTTCCTGTCGGTCTGTGCCTTGCCTAACCAATTGTTCCTTTTTTTTGTGCTCATGTTGTGTCTTTACATCCGCTTTTATTTTTACTGCTGTGTGGCAATGACCGAGGTGGTCAATCGGCGTTTTCAGTTTCAAGTTGGTTGATGTGGTGCTTTCCAGGTACGGCTTTCAATGACGCACGGGTCGAATTCCTTTAAATTTGAGGTTAAGGTTCTTGTTTTTACTAGTTTTTCTAGGGAAGTTTCTTCTTTTTTCTCTTTTCCCTTTTTTTTTTTTTACCCCCGTATGTGTGCTGTTCGCTGCATACCAATACATTCTGTTGCATTATCTTGGAGGGATTTATTCATTTTTCATTTCGCATGTATGTTTCCACGTATTGGACCATCCGGAGGAACTCTTTGCTCTTACGCGGGAATATCTGGATCAACGGGGGAACACTCACGTTCATTGTCATCGGGGGAGCTACATCAACTAATTGTACAGCCACAGAAGCTCGCCAATGACGGCACTTATGGAGAGCGCAAGGCCGGGCTATAAGGGGAGTTGGGAGGCCCGTTATATAAAAAAAAAAAAAAAAAAAAAAAAAAAAAAAAAAAAAAGGGGGCGAAATCGTTTTAACCGGCACCGAGGTGAGGACATACGTCAACTTTGTTAGAGATACACAGCTAGTGTGACAATTTGGCTGCGTTTGAGTGATGCCACAGAGCCTTATACACATTCAGCCAAGTGACACTGTAGGTAAAAACATGGCCTACACAGACGTTCTGCTGTTTTCCTTTTTATTCGTCATGTGTGACACTGCAGTAGAGGGACGCCCGCTACAAAAGACGTATTCTTTACATTCAATTTCAGCATATACGTCGCGAGTGCCATATGACAGGGCCTGTCTCTCGATGTCGATTTGTATTTGGTGTGTCTTAAGTGTCGGTCTGCAGTAGGCCGCTGTTGGCCGAGCGACGTGCAGTCGCCTTACATGAAGCCCCATGGGCAACGCCAGTGCCACTGTGGACAACAGCGCACTGTAGCCAGAGAGAGGAGCCGAAAGGCGCATTTCGCAGTCGAGCCACGCTATCCCACAAGCTGTGCACTAGGTCAGGATTGTGCAGACCGCTAACTTTTGGTGGGCCGACGCTCGTCGTCGATCGTAAGGGCGAAACATTCAAGAGATTTGGAAAACGGCAATGTGGACACCCCCAGCAGCAGCTGTGTGCCAAGTCCGATATCTGGTCGAGGGCTGCAAGATTCAGTATGATGAAGTAACAATTTGGGGATAGCTCACAAACGCTAAGCTGCCGCCTTCTTAGCTCAGTGGTAGAGCACTGGCCTCGTAAACCGGGGGTCGTGAGTTCCAACCTCACAGAAGGCATTCATTTTTTAAACCTTCCTGCAAGGAGCGGAGCTATCTCGAGCAGCATCTAACACATGGCAGTACACTGAATGAAAGGGATGTTCTACAACCTATGACAAGTATTCTACTGGCCTCAGAGGTTTTCTGAATGCATAGGCAGAACATTGGTTTGTATGCATTTTGTAGTATAATGTCATGCTTGGCGATGTCATTCGTTTACGAGCCTCGCTACAGTGTGCATGCACGTTATCCATGTGAAGAGGCGTAAGCAAATGCTACCATTCTGCGAGATTCCTGCAGAAGGTATACGAATTGCGTTGATATACAGAGCACAAGGGAGCCAAAGTCAAGGCCTCCGTGGCGCAATCGGCTAGCGCGTTCGGCTGTTAACCGAAAGGTTGGTGGTTCGAGCCCACCCGGGGGCGAAATCGTTTTAACCGGCACCGAGGTGAGGACATACGTCAACTTTGTTAGAGACACACAGCTAGTGTGACAATTTGGCTGCGTTTGAGTGATGCCACAGAGCCTTATACACATTCAGCCAAGTGACACTGTAGGTAAAAACATGGCCCTACACAGACGTTCTGCTGTTTTCCTTTTTATTCGTCATGTGTGACACTGCAGTAGACGGACGCCCGCTACAAAAGACGTATTCTTTACATTCAATTTCAGCATATACGTCGCGAGTGCCATATGACAGGGCCTGTCTCTCGATGTCGATTTGTATTTGGTGTGTCTTAAGTGTCGGTCTGCAGTAGGCCGCTGTTGGCCGAGCGACGTGCAGTCGCACGTCGCGAGTGCCATATGACAGGGCCTGTCTCTCGATGTCGGTCTGCAGTAGGCCGCTGTTGGCCGAGCGACGTGCAGTCGCCTTACATGAAGCCCCATGGGCAACGCCAGTGCCACTGTGGACAACAGCGCACTGTAGCCAGAGAGAGGAGCCGAAAGGCGCATTTCGCAGTCGAGCCACGCTATCCCACAAGCTGTGCACTAGGTCAGGATTGTGCAGACCGCTAACTTTTGGTGGGCCGACGCTCGTCGTCGATCGTAAGGGCGAAACATTCAAGAGATTTGGAAAACGGCAATGTGGACACCCCCAGCAGCAGCTGTGTGCCAAATCCCATATCTGGTCGAGGGCTGCAAGATTCAGTATGATGAAGTAACAATTTGGGGATAGCTCACAAACGCTAAGCTGCCGCCTTCTTAGCTCAGTGGTAGAGCACTGGTCTCGTAAAACAGGGGTCGTGAGTTCGAACCTCACAGAAGGCATTCATTTTTTACACCTTCCTGCAAGGAGCGGAGCTATCTCGAGCAGCATCTAACACATGGCAGTACACTGAATGAAAGGGATGTTCTACAACCTATGACAAGTATTCTACTGGCCTCAGAGGTTTTCTGAATGCATAGGCAGAACATTGGTTTGTATGCATTTTGTAGTATAATGTCATGCTTGGCGATGTCATTCGTTTACGAGCCTCGCTACAGTGTGCATGCACGTTATCCATGTGAAGAGGCGTAAGCAAATGCTACCATTCTGCGAGATTCCTGCAGAAGGTATACGAATTGCGTTGATATACAGAGCACAAGGGAGCCAAAGTCAAGGCCTCCGTGGCGCAATCGGCTAGCGCGTTCGGCTGTTAACCGAAAGGTTGGTGGTTCGAGCCCACCCGGGGGCGAAATCGTTTTAACCGGCACCGAGGTGAGGACATACGTCAACTTTGTTAGAGATACACAGCTAGTGTGACAATTTGGCTGCGTTTGAGTGATGCCACAGAGCCTTATACACATTCAGCCAAGTGACACTGTAGGTAAAAACATGGCCCTACATAGACGTTCTGCTGTTTTCCTTTTTATTCGTCATGTGTGACACTGCAGTAGAGGGACGCCCGCTACAAAAGACGTATTCTTTACATTCAATTTCAGCATATACGTCGCGAGTGCCATATGACAGGGCCTGTCTCTCGATGTCGATTTGTATTTGGTGTGTCTTAAGTGTCGGTCTGCAGTAGGCCGCTGTTGGCCGAGCGACGTGCAGTCCGAAACATTCAAGAGATTTGGAAAACGGCAATGTGGACACCCCCAGCAGCAGCTGTGTGCCAAATCCGATATCTGGTCGAGGGCTGCAAGATTCAGTATGATGAAGTAACAATTTGGGGATAGCTCACAAACGCTAAGCTGCCGCCTTCTTAGCTCAGTGGTAGAGCACTGGTCTCGTAAACCAGGGGTCGTGAGTTCGAACCTCCCAGAAGGCATTCATTTTTTAAACCTTCCTGCAAGGAGCGGAGCTATCTCGAGCAGCATCTAACACATGGCAGTACACTGAATGAAAGGGATGTTCTACAACCTATGACAAGTATTCTACTGGCCTCAGAGGTTTTCTGAATGCATAGGCAGAACATTGGTTTGTATGCATTTTGTAGTATAATGTCATGCTTGGCGATGTCATTCGTTTACGAGCCTCGCTACAGTTTGCATGCACGTTATCCATGTGAAGAGGCGTAAGCAAATGCTACCATTCTGCGAGATTCCTGCAGAAGGTATACGAATTGCGTTGATATACAGAGCACAAGGGAGCCAAAGTCAAGGCCTCCGTGGCGCAATCGGCTAGCGCGTTCGGCTGTTAACCGAAAGGTTGGTGGTTCGAGCCCACCTGGGGGCGAAATCGTTTTAACCGGCACCGAGGTGAGGACATACGTCAACTTTGTTAGAGATACACAGCTAGTGTGACAATTTGGCTGCGTTTGAGTGATGCCACAGAGCCTTATACACATTCAGCCAAGTGACACTGTAGGTAAAAACATGGCCCTACACAGACGTTCTGCTGTTTTCCTTTTTATTCGTCATGTGTGACACTGCAGTAGAGGGACGCCCGCTACAAAAGACGTATTCTTTACATTCAATTTCAGCATATACGTCGCGAGTGCCATATAACAGGGCCTGTCTCTCGATGTCGATTTGTATTTGGTGTGTCTTAAGTGTCGGTCTGCAGTAGGCCGCTGTTGGCCGAGCGACGTGCAGTCCGAAACATTCAAGAGATTTGGAAAACGGCAATGTGGACACCCCCAGCAGCAGCTGTGTGCCAAATCCGATATCTGGTCGAGGGCTGCAAAATTCAGTATGATGAAGTAACAATTTGGGGATAGCTCACAAACGCTGAGCTGCCGCCTTCTTAGCTCAGTGGTAGAGCACTGGTCTCGTAAACCAGGGGTCGTGAGTTCGAACCTCCCAGAAGGCATTCATTTTTTAAACCTTCCTGCAAGGAGCGGAGCTATCTCGAGCAGCATCTAACACATGGCAGTACACTGAATGAAAGGGATGTTCTACAACCTATGACAAGTATTCTACTGGCCTCAGAGGTTTTCTGAATGCATAGGCAGAACATTGGTTTGTATGCATTTTGTAGTATAATGTCATGCTTGGCGATGTCATTCGTTTACGAGCCTCGCTACAGTGTGCATGCACGTTATCCATGTGAAGAGGCGTAAGTAAATGCTACCATTCTGCGAGATTCCTGCAGAAGGTATACGAATTGCGTTGATATACAGAGCACAAGGGAACCAAAGTCAAGGCCTCCGTGGCGCAATCGGCTAGCGCGTTCGGCTGTTAACCGAAAGGTTGGTGGTTCGAGCCCACCCGGGGGCGAAATCGTTTTAACCGGCACCGAGGTGAGGACATACGTCAACTTTGTTAGAGATACACAGCTAGTGTGACAATTTGGCTGCGTTTGAGTGATGCCACAGAGCCTTATACACATTCAGCCAAGTGACACTGTAGGTAAAAACATGGCCCTACACAGACGTTCTGCTGTTTTCCTTTTTATTCGTCATGTGTGACACTGCAGTAGAGGGACGCCCGCTACAAAAGACGTATTCTTTACATTCAATTTCAGCATATACGTCGCGAGTGCCATATGACAGGGCCTGTCTCTCGATGTCGATTTGTATTTGGTGTGTCTTAAGTGTCGGTCTGCAGTAGGCCGCTGTTGGCCGAGCGACGTGCAGTCCGAAACATTCAAGAGATTTGGAAAACGGCAATGTGGACACCCCCAGCAGCAGCTGTGTGCCAAATCCGATATCTGGTCGAGGGCTGCAAAATTCAGTATGATGAAGTAACAATTTGGGGATAGCTCACAAACGCTAAGCTGCCGCCTTCTTAGCTCAGTGGTAGAGCACTGGTCTCGTAAACCAGGGGTCGTGAGTTCGAACCTCCCAGAAGGCATTCATTTTTTAAACCTTCCTGCAAGGAGCGGAGCTATCTCGAGCAGCATCTAACACATGGCAGTACACTGAATGAAAGGGATGTTCTACAACCTATGACAAGTATTCTACTGGCCTCAGAGGTTTTCTGAATGCATAGGCAGAACATTGGTTTGTATGCATTTTGTAGTATAATGTCATGCTTGGCGATGTCATTCGTTTACGAGCCTCGCTACAGTGTGCATGCACGTTATCCATGTGAAGAGGCGTAAGCAAATGCTACCATTCTGCGAGATTCCTGCAGAAGGTATACGAATTGCGTTGATATACAGAGCACAAGGGAGCCAAAGTCAAGGCCTCCGTGGCGCAATCGGCTAGCGCGTTCGGCTGTTAACCGAAAGGTTGGTGGTTCGAGCCCAGCCGGGGGCGAAATCGTTTTAACCGGCACCGAGGTGAGGACATACGTCAACTTTGTTAGAGATACACAGCTAGTGTGACAATTTGGCTGCGTTTGAGTGATGCCACAGAGCCTTATACACATTCAGCCAAGTGACACTGTAGGTAAAAACATGGCCCTACACAGACGTTCTGCTGTTTTCCTTTTTATTCGTCATGTGTGACACTGCAGTAGAGGGACGCCCGCTACAAAAGACGTATTCTTTACATTCAATTTCAGCATATACGTCGCGAGTGCCATATGACAGGGCCTGTCTCTCGATGTCGATTTGTATTTGGTGTGTCTTAAGTGTCGGTCTGCAGTAGGCCGCTGTTGGCCGAGCGACGTACAGTCGCCTTACATGAAGCCCCATGGGCAACGCCAGTGCCACTGTGGACAACAGCGCACTGTAGCCAGAGAGAGGAGCCGAAAGGCGCATTTCGCAGTCGAGCCACGCTATCCCACAAGCTGTGCACTAGGTCAGGATTGTGCAGACCGCTAACTTTTGGTGGGCCGACGCTCGTCGTCGATCGTAAGGGCGAAACATTCAAGAGATTTGGAAAACGGCAATGTGGACACCCCCAGCAGCAGCTGTGTGCCAAGTCCGATATCTGGTCGAGGGCTGCAAGATTCAGTATGATGAAGTAACAATTTGGGGATAGCTCACAAACGCTAAGCTGCCGCCTTCTTAGCTCAGTGGTAGAGCACTGGTCTCGTAAACCAGGGGTCGTGAGTTCGAACCTCCCAGAAGGCATTCATTTTTTAAACCTTCCTGCAAGGAGCGGAGCTATCTCGAGCAGCATCTAACACATGGCAGTACACTGAATGAAAGGGATGTTCTACAACCTATGACAAGTATTCTACTGGCCTCAGAGGTTTTCTGAATGCATAGGCAGAACATTGGTTTGTATGCATTTTGTAGTATAATGTCATGCTTGGCGATGTCATTCGTTTACGAGCCTCGCTACAGTGTGCATGCACGTTATCCATGTGAAGAGGCGTAAGCAAATGCTACCATTCTGCGAGATTCCTGCAGAAGGTATACGAATTGCGTTGATATACAGAGCACAAGGGAGCCAAAGTCAAGGCCTCCGTGGCGCAATCGGCTAGCGCGTTCGGCTGTTAACCGAAAGGTTGGTGGTTCGAGCCCACCCGGGGGCGAAATCGTTTTAACCGGCACCGAGGTGAGGACATACGTCAACTTTGTTAGAGATACACAGCTAGTGTGACAATTTGGCTGCGTTTGAGTGATGCCACAGAGCCTTATACACATTCAGCCAAGTGACACTGTAGGTAAAAACATGGCCCTACACAGACGTTCTGCTGTTTTCCTTTTTATTCGTCATGTGTGACACTGCAGTAGAGGGACGCCCGCTACAAAAGACGTATTCTTTACATTCAATTTCAGCATATACGTCGCGAGTGCCATATGACAGGGCCTGTCTCTCGATGTCGATTTGTATTTGGTGTGTCTTAAGTGTCGGTCTGCAGTAGGCCGCTGTTGGCCGAGCGACGTGCAGTCGCCTTACATGAAGCCCCATGGGCAACGCCAGTGCCACTGTGGACAACAGCGCACTGTAGCCAGAGAGAGGAGCCGAAAGGCGCATTTCGCAGTCGAGCCACGCTATCCCACAAGCTGTGCACTAGGTCAGGATTGTGCAGACCGCTAACTTTTGGTGGGCCGACGCTCGTCGTCGATCGTAAGGGCGAAACATTCAAGAGATTTGGAAAACGGCAATGTGGACACCCCCAGCAGCAGCTGTGTGCCAAATCCGATATCTGGTCGAGGGCTGCAAGATTCAGTATGATGAAGTAACAATTTGGGGATAGCTCACAAACGCTAAGCTGCCGCCTTCTTAGCTCAGTGGTAGAGCACTGGTCTCGTAAACCAGGGGTCGTGAGTTCGAACCTCACAGAAGGCATTCATTTTTTAAACCTTCCTGCAAGGAGCGGAGCTATCTCGAGCAGCATCTAACACATGGCAGTACACTGAATGAAAGGGATGTTCTACAACCTATGACAAGTATTCTACTGGCCTCAGAGGTTTTCTGAATGCATAGGCAGAACATTGGTTTGTATGCATTTTGTAGTATAATGTCATGCTTGGCGATGTCATTCGTTTACGAGCCTCGCTACAGTGTGCATGCACGTTATCAATGTGAAGAGGCGTAAGCAAATGCTACCATTCTGCGAGATTCCTGCAGAAGGTATACGAATTGCGTTGATATACAGAGCACAAGGGACCCAAAGTCAAGGCCTCCGTGGCGCAATCGGCTAGCGCGTTCGGCTGTTAACCGAAAGGTTGGTGGTTCGAGCCCACCCGGGGGCGAAATCGTTTTAACCGGCACCGAGGTGAGGACATACGTCAACTTTGTTAGAGATACACAGCTAGTGTGACAATTTGGCTGCGTTTGAGTGATGCCACAGAGCCTTATACACATTCAGCCAAGTGACACTGTAAGTAAAAACATGGCCCTACACAGACGTTCTGCTGTTTTCCTTTTTATTCGTCATGTGTGACACTGCAGTAGAGGGACGCCCGCTACAAAAGACGTATTCTTTACATTCAATTTCAGCATATACGTCGCGAGTGCCATATGACAGGGCCTGTCTCTCGATGTCGATTTGTATTTGGTGTGTCTTAAGTGTCGGTCTGCAGTAGGCCGCTGTTGGCCGAGCGACGTGCAGTCGCCTTACATGAAGCCCCATGGGCAACGCCAGTGCCACTGTGGACAACAGCGCACTGTAGCCAGAGAGAGGAGCCGAAAGGCGCATTTCGCAGTCGAGCCACGCTATCCCACAAGCTGTGCACTAGGTCAGGATTGTGCAGACCGCTAACTTTTGGTGGGCCGACGCTCGTCGTCGATCGTAAGGGCGAAACATTCAAGAGATTTGGAAAACGGCAATGTGGACACCCCCAGCAGCAGCTGTGTGCCAAGTCCGATATCTGGTCGAGGGCTGCAAGATTCAGTATGATGAAGTAACAATTTGGGGATAGCTCACAAACGCTGAGCTGCCGCCTTCTTAGCTCAGTGGTAGAGCACTGGTCTCGTAAACCAGGGGTCGTGAGTTCGAACCTCCCAGAAGGCATTCATTTTTTAAACCTTCCTGCAAGGAGCGGAGCTATCTCGAGCAGCATCTAACACATGGCAGTACACTGAATGAAAGGGATGTTCTACAACCTATGACAAGTATTCTACTGGCCTCAGAGGTTTTCTGAATGCATAGGCAGAACATTGGTTTGTATGCATTTTGTAGTATAATGTCATGCTTGGCGATGTCATTCGTTTACGAGCCTCGCTACAGTGTGCATGCACGTTATCCATGTGAAGAGGCGTAAGCAAATGCTACCATTCTGCGAGATTCCTGCAGAAGGTATACGAATTGCGTTGATATACAGAGCACAAGGGAGCCAAAGTCAAGGCCTCCGTGGCGCAATCGGCTAGCGCGTTCGGCTGTTAACCGAAAGGTTGGTGGTTCGAGCCCACCCGGGGGCGAAATCGTTTTAACCGGCACCGAGGTGAGGACATACGTCAACTTTGCTAGAGATACACAGCTAGTGTGACAATTTGGCTGCGTTTGAGTGATGCCACAGAGCCTTATACACATTCAGCCAAGTGACACTGTAGGTAAAAACATGGCCCTACACAGACGTTCTGCTGTTTTCCTTTTTATTCGTCATGTGTGACACTGCAGTAGAGGGACGCCCGCTACAAAAGACGTATTCTTTACATTCAATTTCAGCATATACGTCGCGAGTGCCATATGACAGGGCCTGTCTCTCGATGTCGATTTGTATTTGGTGTGTCTTAAGTGTCGGTCTGCAGTAGGCCGCTGTTGGCCGAGCGACGTGCAGTCCGAAACATTCAAGAGATTTGGAAAACGGCAATGTGGACACCCCCAGCAGCAGCTGTGTGCCAAATCCGATATCTGGTCGAGGGCTGCAAAATTCAGTATGATGAAGTAACAATTTGGGGATAGCTCACAAACGCTAAGCTGCCGCCTTCTTAGCTCAGTGGTAGAGCACTGGTCTCGTAAACCAGGGGTCGTGAGTTCGAACCTCCCAGAAGGCATTCATTTTTTAAACCTTCCTGCAAGGAGCGGAGCTATCTCGAGCAGCATCTAACACATGGCAGTACACTGAATGAAAGGGATGTTCTACAACCTATGACAAGTATTCTACTGGCCTCAGAGGTTTTCTGAATGCATAGGCAGAACATTGGTTTGTATGCATTTTGTAGTATAATGTCATGCTTGGCGATGTCATTCGTTTACGAGCCTCGCTACAGTGTGCATGCACGTTATCCATGTGAAGAGGCGTAAGCAAATGCTACCATTCTGCGAGATTCCTGCAGAAGGTATACGAATTGCGTTGGTATACAGAGCACAAGGGAACCAAAGTCAAGGCCTCCGTGGCGCAATCGGCTAGCGCGTTCGGCTGTTAACCGAAAGGTTGGTGGTTCGAGCCCACCCGGGGGCGAAATCGTTTTAACCGGCACCGAGGTGAGGACATACGTCAACTTTGTTAGAGATACACAGCTAGTGTGACAATTTGGCTGCGTTTGAGTGATGCCACAGAGCCTTATACACATTCAGCCAAGTGACACTGTAGGTAAAAACATGGCCCTACACAGACGTTCTGCTGTTTTCCTTTTTATTCGTCATGTGTGACACTGCAGTAGAGGGACGCCCGCTACAAAAGACGTATTCTTTACATTCAATTTCAGCATATACGTCGCGAGTGCCATATGACAGGGCCTGTCTCTCGATGTCGATTTGTATTTGGTGTGTCTTAAGTGTCGGTCTGCAGTAGGCCGCTGTTGGCCGAGCGACGTGCAGTCCGAAACATTCAAGAGATTTGGAAAACGGCAATGTGGACACCCCCAGCAGCAGCTGTGTGCCAAATCCGATATCTGGTCGAGGGCTGCAAAATTCAGTATGATGAAGTAACAATTTGGGGATAGCTCACAAACGCTAAGCTGCCGCCTTCTTAGCTCAGTGGTAGAGCACTGGTCTCGTAAACCAGGGGTCGTGAGTTCGAACCTCCCAGAAGGCACTCATTTTTTAAACCTTCCTGCAAGGAGCGGAGCTATCTCGAGCAGCATCTAACACATGGCAGTACACTGAATGAAAGGGATGTTCTACAACCTATGACAAGTATTCTACTGGCCTCAGAGGTTTTCTGAATGCATAGGCAGAACATTGGTTTGTATGCATTTTGTAGTATAATGTCATGCTTGGCGATGTCATTCGTTTACGAGCCTCGCTACAGTGTGCATGCACGTTATCCATGTGAAGAGGCGTAAGCAAATGCTACCATTCTGCGAGATTCCTGCAGAAGGTATACGAATTGCGTTGATATACAGAGCACAAGGGAGCCAAAGTCAAGGCCTCCGTGGCGCAATCGGCTAGCGCGTTCGGCTGTTAACCGAAAGGTTGGTGGTTCGAGCCCACCCGGGGGCGAAATCGTTTTAACCGGCACCGAGGTGAGGACATACGTCAACTTTGTTAGAGATACACAGCTAGTGTGACAATTTGGCTGCGTTTGAGTGATGCCACAGAGCCTTATACACATTCAGCCAAGTGACACTGTAGGTAAAAACATGGCCCTACACAGACGTTCTGCTGTTTTCCTTTTTATTCGTCATGTGTGACACTGCAGTAGAGGGACGCCCGCTACAAAAGACGTATTCTTTACATTCAATTTCAGCATATACGTCGCGAGTGCCATATGACAGGGCCTGTCTCTCGATGTCGATTTGTATTTGGTGTGTCTTAAGTGTCGGTCTGCAGTAGGCCGCTGTTGGCCGAGCGACGTGCAGTCGCCTTACATGAAGCCCCATGGGCAACGCCAGTGCCACTGTGGACAACAGCGCACTGTAGCCAGAGAGAGGAGCCGAAAGGCGCATTTCGCAGTCGAGCCACGCTATCCCACAAGCTGTGCACTAGGTCAGGATTGTGCAGACCGCTAACTTTTGGTGGGCCGACGCTCGTCGTCGATCGTAAGGGCGAAACATTCAAGAGATTTGGAAAACGGCAATGTGGACACCCCCAGCAGCAGCTGTGTGCCAAATCCCATATCTGGTCGAGGGCTGCAAGATTCAGTATGATGAAGTAACAATTTGGGGATAGCTCACAAACGCTAAGCTGCCGCCTTCTTAGCTCAGTGGTAGAGCACTGGTCTCGTAAACCAGGGGTCGTGAGTTCGAACCTCCCAGAAGGCATTCATTTTTTAAACCTTCCTGCAAGGAGCGGAGCTATCTCGAGCAGCATCTAACACATGGCAGTACACTGAATGAAAGGGATGTTCTACAACCTATGACAAGTATTCTACTGGCCTCAGAGGTTTTCTGAATGCATAGGCAGAACATTGGTTTGTATGCATTTTGTAGTATAATGTCATGCTTGGCGATGTCATTCGTTTACGAGCCTCGCTACAGTGTGCATGCACGTTATCCATGTGAAGAGGCGTAAGCAAATGCTACCATTCTGCGAGATTCCTGCAGAAGGTATACGAATTGCGTTGATATACAGAGCACAAGGGAGCCAAAGTCAAGGCCTCCGTGGCGCAATCGGCTAGCGCGTTCGGCTGTTAACCGAAAGGTTGGTGGTTCGAGCCCACCCGGGGGCGAAATCGTTTTAACCGGCACCGAGGTGAGGACATACGTCAACTTTGTTAGAGATACACAGCTAGTGTGACAATTTGGCTGCGTTTGAGTGATGCCACAGAGCCTTATACACATTCAGCCAAGTGACACTGTAGGTAAAAACATGGCCCTACACAGACGTTCTGCTGTTTTCCTTTTTATTCGTCATGTGTGACACTGCAGTAGAGGGACGCCCGCTACAAAAGACGTATTCTTTACATTCAATTTCAGCATATACGTCGCGAGTGCCATATGACAGGGCCTGTCTCTCGATGTCGATTTGTATTTGGTGTGTCTTAAGTGTCGGTCTGCAGTAGGCCGCTGTTGGCCGAGCGACGTGCAGTCGCCTTACATGAAGCCCCATGGGCAACGCCAGTGCCACTGTGGACAACAGCGCACTGTAGCCAGAGAGAGGAGCCGAAAGGCGCATTTCGCAGTCGAGCCACGCTATCCCACAAGCTGTGCACTAGGTCAGGATTGTGCAGACCGCTAACTTTTGGTGGGCCGACGCTCGTCGTCGATCGTAAGGGCGAAACATTCAAGAGATTTGGAAAACGGCAATGTGGACACCCCCAGCAGCAGCTGTGTGCCAAATCCGATATCTGGTCGAGGGCTGCAAGATTCAGTATGATGAAGTAACAATTTGGGGATAGCTCACAAACGCTAAGCTGCCGCCTTCTTAGCTCAGTGGTAGAGCACTGGTCTCGTAAACCAGGGGTCGTGAGTTCGAACCTCACAGAAGGCATTCATTTTTTAAACCTTCCTGCAAGGAGCGGAGCTATCTCGAGCAGCATCTAACACATGGCAGTACACTGAATGAAAGGGATGTTCTACAACCTATGACAAGTATTCTACTGGCCTCAGAGGTTTTCTGAATGCATAGGCAGAACATTGGTTTGTATGCATTTTGTAGTATAATGTCATGCTTGGCGATGTCATTCGTTTACGAGCCTCGCTACAGTGTGCATGCACGTTATCAATGTGAAGAGGCGTAAGCAAATGCTACCATTCTGCGAGATTCCTGCAGAAGGTATACGAATTGCGTTGATATACAGAGCACAAGGGAGCCAAAGTCAAGGCCTCCGTGGCGCAATCGGCTAGCGCGTTCGGCTGTTAACCGAAAGGTTGGTGGTTCGAGCCCACCCGGGGGCGAAATCGTTTTAACCGGCACCGAGGTGAGGACATACGTCAACTTTGTTAGAGATACACAGCTAGTGTGACAATTTGGCTGCGTTTGAGTGATGCCACAGAGCCTTATACACATTCAGCCAAGTGACACTGTAAGTAAAAACATGGCCCTACACAGACGTTCTGCTGTTTTCCTTTTTATTCGTCATGTGTGACACTGCAGTAGAGGGACGCCCGCTACAAAAGACGTATTCTTTACATTCAATTTCAGCATATACGTCGCGAGTGCCATATGACAGGGCCTGTCTCTCGATGTCGATTTGTATTTGGTGTGTCTTAAGTGTCGGTCTGCAGTAGGCCGCTGTTGGCCGAGCGACGTGCAGTCGCCTTACATGAAGCCCCATGGGCAACGCCAGTGCCACTGTGGACAACAGCGCACTGTAGCCAGAGAGAGGAGCCGAAAGGCGCATTTCGCAGTCGAGCCACGCTATCCCACAAGCTGTGCACTAGGTCAGGATTGTGCAGACCGCTAACTTTTGGTGGGCCGACGCTCGTCGTCGATCGTAAGGGCGAAACATTCAAGAGATTTGGAAAACGGCAATGTGGACACCCCCAGCAGCAGCTGTGTGCCAAGTCCGATATCTGGTCGAGGGCTGCAAGATTCAGTATGATGAAGTAACAATTTGGGGATAGCTCACAAACGCTAAGCTGCCGCCTTCTTAGCTCAGTGGTAGAGCACTGGTCTCGTAAACCAGGGGTCGTGAGTTCGAACCTCACAGAAGGCATTCATTTTTTAAACCTTCCTGCAAGGAGCGGAGCTATCTCGAGCAGCATCTAACACATGGCAGTACACTGAATGAAAGGGATGTTCTACAACCTATGACAAGTATTCTACTGGCCTCAGAGGTTTTCTGAATGCATAGGCAGAACATTGGTTTGTATGCATTTTGTAGTATAATGTCATGCTTGGCGATGTCATTCGTTTACGAGCCTCGCTACAGTGTGCATGCACGTTATCCATGTGAAGAGGCGTAAGCAAATGCTACCATTCTGCGAGATTCCTGCAGAAGGTATACGAATTGCGTTGATATACAGAGCACAAGGGAGCCAAAGTCAAGGCCTCCGTGGCGCAATCGGCTAGCGCGTTCGGCTGTTAACCGAAAGGTTGGTGGTTCGAGCCCACCCGGGGGCGAAATCGTTTTAACCGGCACCGAGGTGAGGACATACGTCAACTTTGTTAGAGATACACAGCTAGTGTGACAATTTGGCTGCGTTTGAGTGATGCCACAGAGCCTTATACACATTCAGCCAAGTGACACTGTAGGTAAAAACATGGCCCTACACAGACGTTCTGCTGTTTTCCTTTTTATTCGTCATGTGTGACACTGCAGTAGAGGGACGCCCGCTACAAAAGACGTATTCTTTACATTCAATTTCAGCATATACGTCGCGAGTGCCATATGACAGGGCCTGTCTCTCGATGTCGATTTGTATTTGGTGTGTCTTAAGTGTCGGTCTGCAGTAGGCCGCTGTTGGCCGAGCGACGTGCAGTCGCCTTACATGAAGCCCCATGGGCAACGCCAGTGCCACTGTGGACAACAGCGCACTGTAGCCAGAGAGAGGAGCCGAAAGGCGCATTTCGCAGTCGAGCCACGCTATCCCACAAGCTGTGCACTAGGTCAGGATTGTGCAGACCGCTAACTTTTGGTGGGCCGACGCTCGTCGTCGATCGTAAGGGCGAAACATTCAAGAGATTTGGAAAACGGCAATGTGGACACCCCCAGCAGCAGCTGTGTGCCAAATCCCATATCTGGTCGAGGGCTGCAAGATTCAGTATGATGAAGTAACAATTTGGGGATAGCTCACAAACGCTAAGCTGCCGCCTTCTTAGCTCAGTGGTAGAGCACTGGTCTCGTAAACCAGGGGTCGTGAGTTCGAACCTCCCAGAAGGCATTCATTTTTTAAACCTTCCTGCAAGGAGCGGAGCTATCTCGAGCAGCATCTAACACATGGCAGTACACTGAATGAAAGGGATGTTCTACAACCTATGACAAGTATTCTACTGGCCTCAGAGGTTTTCTGAATGCATAGGCAGAACATTGGTTTGTATGCATTTTGTAGTATAATGTCATGCTTGGCGATGTCATTCGTTTACGAGCCTCGCTACAGTGTGCATGCACGTTATCCATGTGAAGAGGCGTAAGCAAATGCTACCATTCTGCGAGATTCCTGCAGAAGGTATACGAATTGCGTTGATATACAGAGCACAAGGGAGCCAAAGTCAAGGCCTCCGTGGCGCAATCGGCTAGCGCGTTCGGCTGTTAACCGAAAGGTTGGTGGTTCGAGCCCACCCGGGGGCGAAATCGTTTTAACCGGCACCGAGGTGAGGACATACGTCAACTTTGTTAGAGATACACAGCTAGTGTGACAATTTGGCTGCGTTTGAGTGATGCCACAGAGCCTTATACACATTCAGCCAAGTGACACTGTAGGTAAAAACATGGCCCTACACAGACGTTCTGCTGTTTTCCTTTTTATTCGTCATGTGTGACACTGCAGTAGAGGGACGCCCGCTACAAAAGACGTATTCTTTACATTCAATTTCAGCATATACGTCGCGAGTGCCATATGACAGGGCCTGTCTCTCGATGTCGATTTGTATTTGGTGTGTCTTAAGTGTCGGTCTGCAGTAGGCCGCTGTTGGCCGAGCGACGTGCAGTCGCCTTACATGAAGCCCCATGGGCAACGCCAGTGCCACTGTGGACAACAGCGCACTGTAGCCAGAGAGAGGAGCCGAAAGGCGCATTTCGCAGTCGAGCCACGCTATCCCACAAGCTGTGCACTAGGTCAGGATTGTGCAGACCGCTAACTTTTGGTGGGCCGACGCTCGTCGTCGATCGTAAGGGCGAAACATTCAAGAGATTTGGAAAACGGCAATGTGGACACCCCCAGCAGCAGCTGTGTGCCAAATCCGATATCTGGTCGAGGGCTGCAAGATTCAGTATGATGAAGTAACAATTTGGGGATAGCTCACAAACGCTAAGCTGCCGCCTTCTTAGCTCAGTGGTAGAGCACTGGTCTCGTAAACCAGGGGTCGTGAGTTCGAACCTCACAGAAGGCATTCATTTTTTAAACCTTCCTGCAAGGAGCGGAGCTATCTCGAGCAGCATCTAACACATGGCAGTACACTGAATGAAAGGGATGTTCTACAACCTATGACAAGTATTCTACTGGCCTCAGAGGTTTTCTGAATGCATAGGCAGAACATTGGTTTGTATGCATTTTGTAGTATAATGTCATGCTTGGCGATGTCATTCGTTTACGAGCCTCGCTACAGTGTGCATGCACGTTATCAATGTGAAGAGGCGTAAGCAAATGCTACCATTCTGCGAGATTCCTGCAGAAGGTATACGAATTGCGTTGATATACAGAGCACAAGGGAGCCAAAGTCAAGGCCTCCGTGGCGCAATCGGCTAGCGCGTTCGGCTGTTAACCGAAAGGTTGGTGGTTCGAGCCCACCCGGGGGCGAAATCGTTTTAACCGGCACCGAGGTGAGGACATACGTCAACTTTGTTAGAGATACACAGCTAGTGTGACAATTTGGCTGCGTTTGAGTGATGCCACAGAGCCTTATACACATTCAGCCAAGTGACACTGTAAGTAAAAACATGGCCCTACACAGACGTTCTGCTGTTTTCCTTTTTATTCGTCATGTGTGACACTGCAGTAGAGGGACGCCCGCTACAAAAGACGTATTCTTTACATTCAATTTCAGCATATACGTCGCGAGTGCCATATGACAGGGCCTGTCTCTCGATGTCGATTTGTATTTGGTGTGTCTTAAGTGTCGGTCTGCAGTAGGCCGCTGTTGGCCGAGCGACGTGCAGTCGCCTTACATGAAGCCCCATGGGCAACGCCAGTGCCACTGTGGACAACAGCGCACTGTAGCCAGAGAGAGGAGCCGAAAGGCGCATTTCGCAGTCGAGCCACGCTATCCCACAAGCTGTGCACTAGGTCAGGATTGTGCAGACCGCTAACTTTTGGTGGGCCGACGCTCGTCGTCGATCGTAAGGGCGAAACATTCAAGAGATTTGGAAAACGGCAATGTGGACACCCCCAGCAGCAGCTGTGTGCCAAGTCCGATATCTGGTCGAGGGCTGCAAGATTCAGTATGATGAAGTAACAATTTGGGGATAGCTCACAAACGCTAAGCTGCCGCCTTCTTAGCTCAGTGGTAGAGCACTGGTCTCGTAAACCAGGGGTCGTGAGTTCGAACCTCACAGAAGGCATTCATTTTTTAAACCTTCCTGCAAGGAGCGGAGCTATCTCGAGCAGCATCTAACACATGGCAGTACACTGAATGAAAGGGATGTTCTACAACCTATGACAAGTATTCTACTGGCCTCAGAGGTTTTCTGAATGCATAGGCAGAACATTGGTTTGTATGCATTTTGTAGTATAATGTCATGCTTGGCGATGTCATTCGTTTACGAGCCTCGCTACAGTGTGCATGCACGTTATCCATGTGAAGAGGCGTAAGCAAATGCTACCATTCTGCGAGATTCCTGCAGAAGGTATACGAATTGCGTTGATATACAGAGCACAAGGGAGCCAAAGTCAAGGCCTCCGTGGCGCAATCGGCTAGCGCGTTCGGCTGTTAACCGAAAGGTTGGTGGTTCGAGCCCACCCGGGGGCGAAATCGCTTTAACCGGCACCGAGGTGAGGACATACGTCAACTTTGTTAGAGATACACAGCTAGTGTGACAATTTGGCTGCGTTTGAGTGATGCCACAGAGCCTTATACACATTCAGCCAAGTGACACTGTAGGTAAAAACATGGCCCTACACAGACGTTCTGCTGTTTTCCTTTTTATTCGTCATGTGTGACACTGCAGTAGAGGGACGCCCGCTACAAAAGACGTATTCTTTACATTCAATTTCAGCATATACGTCGCGAGTGCCATATGACAGGGCCTGTCTCTCGATGTCGATTTGTATTTGGTGTGTCTTAAGTGTCGGTCTGCAGTAGGCCGCTGTTGGCCGAGCGACGTGCAGTCGCCTTACATGAAGCCCCATGGGCAACGCCAGTGCCACTGTGGACAACAGCGCACTGTAGCCAGAGAGAGGAGCCGAAAGGCGCATTTCGCAGTCGAGCCACGCTATCCCACAAGCTGTGCACTAGGTCAGGATTGTGCAGACCGCTAACTTTTGGTGGGCCGACGCTCGTCGTCGATCGTAAGGGCGAAACATTCAAGAGATTTGGAAAACGGCAATGTGGACACCCCCAGCAGCAGCTGTGTGCCAAATCCGATATCTGGTCGAGGGCTGCAAGATTCAGTATGATGAAGTAACAATTTGGGGATAGCTCACAAACGCTAAGCTGCCGCCTTCTTAGCTCAGTGGTAGAGCACTGGTCTCGTAAACCAGGGGTCGTGAGTTCGAACCTCACAGAAGGCATTCATTTTTTAAACCTTCCTGCAAGGAGCGGAGCTATCTCGAGCAGCATCTAACACATGGCAGTACACTGAATGAAAGGGATGTTCTACAACCTATGACAAGTATTCTACTGGCCTCAGAGGTTTTCTGAATGCATAGGCAGAACATTGGTTTGTATGCATTTTGTAGTATAATGTCATGCTTGGCGATGTCATTCGTTTACGAGCCTCGCTACAGTGTGCATGCACGTTATCCATGTGAAGAGGCGTAAGCAAATGCTACCATTCTGCGAGATTCCTGCAGAAGGTATACGAATTGCGTTGATATACAGAGCACAAGGGAGCCAAAGTCAAGGCCTCCGTGGCGCAATCGGCTAGCGCGTTCGGCTGTTAACCGAAAGGTTGGTGGTTCGAGCCCACCCGGGGGCGAAATCGTTTTAACCGGCACCGAGGTGAGGACATACGTCAACTTTGTTAGAGATACACAGCTAGTGTGACAATTTGGCTGCGTTTGAGTGATGCCACAGAGCCTTATACACATTCAGCCAAGTGACACTGTAGGTAAAAACATGGCCCTACACAGACGTTCTGCTGTTTTCCTTTTTATTCGTCATGTGTGACACTGCAGTAGAGGGACGCCCGCTACAAAAGACGTATTCTTTACATTCAATTTCAGCATATACGTCGCGAGTGCCATATGACAGGGCCTGTCTCTCGATGTCGATTTGTATTTGGTGTGTCTTAAGTGTCGGTCTGCAGTAGGCCGCTGTTGGCCGAGCGACGTGCAGTCGCCTTACATGAAGCCCCATGGGCAACGCCAGTGCCACTGTGGACAACAGCGCACTGTAGCCAGAGAGAGGAGCCGAAAGGCGCATTTCGCAGTCGAGCCACGCTATCCCACAAGCTGTGCACTAGGTCAGGATTGTGCAGACCGCTAACTTTTGGTGGGCCGACGCTCGTCGTCGATCGTAAGGGCGAAACATTCAAGAGATTTGGAAAACGGCAATGTGGACACCCCCAGCAGCAGCTGTGTGCCAAATCCGATATCTGGTCGAGGGCTGCAAGATTCAGTATGATGAAGTAACAATTTGGGGATAGCTCACAAACGCCAAGCTGCCGCCTTCTTAGCTCAGTGGTAGAGCACTGGTCTCGTAAACCAGGGGTCGTGAGTTCGAACCTCACAGAAGGCATTCATTTTTTAAACCTTCCTGCAAGGAGCGGAGCTATCTCGAGCAGCATCTAACACATGGCAGTACACTGAATGAAAGGGATGTTCTACAACCTATGACAAGTATTCTACTGGCCTCAGAGGTTTTCTGAATGCATAGGCAGAACATTGGTTTGTATGCATTTTGTAGTATAATGTCATGCTTGGCGATGTCATTCGTTTACGAGCCTCGCTACAGTGTGCATGCACGTTATCCATGTGAAGAGGCGTAAGCAAATGCTACCATTCTGCGAGATTCCTGCAGAAGGTATACGAATTGCGTTGATATACAGAGCACAAGGGAGCCAAAGTCAAGGCCTCCGTGGCGCAATCGGCTAGCGCGTTCGGCTGTTAACCGAAAGGTTGGTGGTTCGAGCCCACCCGGGGGCGAAATCGTTTTAACCGGCACCGAGGTGAGGACATACGTCAACTTTGTTAGAGATACACAGCTAGTGTGACAATTTGGCTGCGTTTGAGTGATGCCACAGAGCCTTATACACATTCAGCCAAGTGACACTGTAGGTAAAAACATGGCCCTACACAGACGTTCTGCTGTTTTCCTTTTTATTCGTCATGTGTGACACTGCAGTAGAGGGACGCCCGCTACAAAAGACGTATTCTTTACATTCAATTTCAGCATATACGTCGCGAGTGCCATATGACAGGGCCTGTCTCTCGATGTCGATTTGTATTTGGTGTGTCTTAAGTGTCGGTCTGCAGTAGGCCGCTGTTGGCCGAGCGACGTGCAGTCGCCTTACATGAAGCCCCATGGGCAACGCCAGTGCCACTGTGGACAACAGCGCACTGTAGCCAGAGAGAGGAGCCGAAAGGCGCATTTCGCAGTCGAGCCACGCTATCCCACAAGCTGTGCACTAGGTCAGGATTGTGCAGACCGCTAACTTTTGGTGGGCCGACGCTCGTCGTCGATCGTAAGGGCGAAACATTCAAGAGATTTGGAAAACGGCAATGTGGACACCCCCAGCAGCAGCTGTGTGCCAAATCCGATATCTGGTCGAGGGCTGCAAGATTCAGTATGATGAAGTAACAATTTGGGGATAGCTCACAAACGCTAAGCTGCCGCCTTCTTAGCTCAGTGGTAGAGCACTGGTCTCGTAAACCAGGGGTCGTGAGTTCGAACCTCCCAGAAGGCATTCATTTTTTAAACCTTCCTGCAAGTAGCGGAGCTATCTCGAGCAGCATCTAACACATGGCAGTACACTGAATGAAAGGGATGTTCTACAACCTATGACAAGTATTCTACTGGCCTCAGAGGTTTTCTGAATGCATAGGCAGAACATTGGTTTGTATGCATTTTGTAGTATAATGTCATGCTTGGCGATGTCATTCGTTTACGAGCCTCGCTACAGTGTGCATGCACGTTATCCATGTGAAGAGGCGTAAGCAAATGCTACCATTCTGCGAGATTCCTGCAGAAGGTATACGAATTGCGTTGATATACAGAGCACAAGGGAGCCAAAGTCAAGGCCTCCGTGGCGCAATCGGCTAGCGCGTTCGGCTGTTAACCGAAAGGTTGGTGGTTCGAGCCCACCCGGGGGCGAAATCGTTTTAACCGGCACCGAGGTGAGGACATACGTCAACTTTGTTAGAGATACACAGCTAGTGTGACAATTTGGCTGCGTTTGAGTGATGCCACAGAGCCTTATACACATTCAGCCAAGTGACACTGTAGGTAAAAACATGGCCCTACACAGACGTTCTGCTGTTTTCCTTTTTATTCGTCATGTGTGACACTGCAGTAGAGGGACGCCCGCTACAAAAGACGTATTCTTTACATTCAATTTCAGCATATACGTCGCGAGTGCCATATGACAGGGCCTGTCTCTCGATGTCGATTTGTATTTGGTGTGTCTTAAGTGTCGGTCTGCAGTAGGCCGCTGTTGGCCGAGCGACGTGCAGTCGCCTTACATGAAGCCCCATGGGCAACGCCAGTGCCACTGTGGACAACAGCGCACTGTAGCCAGAGAGAGGAGCCGAAAGGCGCATTTCGCAGTCGAGCCACGCTATCCCACAAGCTGTGCACTAGGTCAGGATTGTGCAGACCGCTAACTTTTGGTGGGCCGACGCTCGTCGTCGATCGTAAGGGCGAAACATTCAAGAGATTTGGAAAACGGCAATGTGGACACCCCCAGCAGCAGCTGTGTGCCAAGTCCGATATCTGGTCGAGGGCTGCAAGATTCAGTATGATGAAGTAACAATTTGGGGATAGCTCACAAACGCTAAGCTGCCGCCTTCTTAGCTCAGTGGTAGAGCACTGGTCTCGTAAACCAGGGGTCGTGAGTTCGAACCTCACAGAAGGCATTCATTTTTTAAACCTTCCTGCAAGGAGCGGAGCTATCTCGAGCAGCATCTAACACATGGCAGTACACTGAATGAAAGGGATGTTCTACAACCTATGACAAGTATTCTACTGGCCTCAGAGGTTTTCTGAATGCATAGGCAGAACATTGGTTTGTATGCATTTTGTAGTATAATGTCATGCTTGGCGATGTCATTCGTTTACGAGCCTCGCTACAGTGTGCATGCACGTTATCCATGTGAAGAGGCGTAAGCAAATGCTACCATTCTGCGAGATTCCTGCAGAAGGTATACGAATTGCGTTGATATACAGAGCACAAGGGAGCCAAAGTCAAGGCCTCCGTGGCGCAATCGGCTAGCGCGTTCGGCTGTTAACCGAAAGGTTGGTGGTTCGAGCCCACCCGGGGGCGAAATCGTTTTAACCGGCACCGAGGTGAGGACATACGTCAACTTTGTTAGAGATACACAGCTAGTGTGACAATTTGGCTGCGTTTGAGTGATGCCACAGAGCCTTATACACATTCAGCCAAGTGACACTGTAGGTAAAAACATGGCCCTACACAGACGTTCTGCTGTTTTCCTTTCTTTTCGTCATGTGTGACACTGCAGTAGAGGGACGCCCGCTACAAAAGACGTATTCTTTACATTCAATTTCAGCATATACGTCGCGAGTGCCATATGACAGGGCCTGTCTCTCGATGTCGATTTGTATTTGGTGTGTCTTAAGTGTCGGTCTGCAGTAGGCCGCTGTTGGCCGAGCGACGTGCAGTCGCCTTACATGAAGCCCCATGGGCAACGCCAGTGCCACTGTGGACAACAGCGCACTGTAGCCAGAGAGAGGAGCCGAAAGGCGCATTTCGCAGTCGAGCCACGCTATCCCACAAGCTGTGCACTAGGTCAGGATTGTGCAGACCGCTAACTTTTGGTGGGCCGACGCTCGTCGTCGATCGTAAGGGCGAAACATTCAAGAGATTTGGAAAACGGCAATGTGGACACCCCCAGCAGCAGCTGTGTGCCAAGTCCGATATCTGGTCGAGGGCTGCAAGATTCAGTATGATGAAGTAACAATTTGGGGATAGCTCACAAACGCTAAGCTGCCGCCTTCTTAGCTCAGTGGTAGAGCACTGGTCTCGTAAACCAGGGGTCGTGAGTTCGAACCTCACAGAAGGCATTCATTTTTTAAACCTTCCTGCAAGGAGCGGAGCTATCTCGAGCAGCATCTAACACATGGCAGTACACTGAATGAAAGGGATGTTCTACAACCTATGACAAGTATTCTACTGGCCTCAGAGGTTTTCTGAATGCATAGGCAGAACATTGGTTTGTATGCATTTTGTAGTATAATGTCATGCTTGGCGATGTCATTCGTTTACGAGCCTCGCTACAGTGTGCATGCACGTTATCCATGTGAAGAGGCGTAAGCAAATGCTACCATTCTGCGAGATTCCTGCAGAAGGTATACGAATTGCGTTGATATACAGAGCACAAGGGAGCCAAAGTCAAGGCCTCCGTGGCGCAATCGGCTAGCGCGTTCGGCTGTTAACCGAAAGGTTGGTGGTTCGAGCCCACCCGGGGGCGAAATCGTTTTAACCGGCACCGAGGTGAGGACATACGTCAACTTTGTTAGAGATACACAGCTAGTGTGACAATTTGGCTGCGTTTGAGTGATGCCACAGAGCCTTATACACATTCAGCCAAGTGACACTGTAGGTAAAAACATGGCCCTACACAGACGTTCTGCTGTTTTCCTTTTTATTCGTCATGTGTGACACTGCAGTAGAGGGACGCCCGCTACAAAAGACGTATTCTTTACATTCAATTTCAGCATATACGTCGCGAGTGCCATATGACAGGGCCTGTCTCTCGATGTCGATTTGTATTTGGTGTGTCTTAAGTGTCGGTCTGCAGTAGGCCGCTGTTGGCCGAGCGACGTGCAGTCGCCTTACATGAAGCCCCATGGGCAACGCCAGTGCCACTGTGGACAACAGCGCACTGTAGCCAGAGAGAGGAGCCGAAAGGCGCATTTCGCAGTCGAGCCACGCTATCCCACAAGCTGTGCACTAGGTCAGGATTGTGCAGACCGCTAACTTTTGGTGGGCCGACGCTCGTCGTCGATCGTAAGGGCGAAACATTCAAGAGATTTGGAAAACGGCAATGTGGACACCCCCAGCAGCAGCTGTGTGCCAAATCCGATATCTGGTCGAGGGCTGCAAGATTCAGTATGATGAAGTAACAATTTGGGGATAGCTCACAAACGCTAAGCTGCCGCCTTCTTAGCTCAGTGGTAGAGCACTGGTCTCGTAAACCAGGGGTCGTGAGTTCGAACCTCACAGAAGGCATTCATTTTTTAAACCTTCCTGCAAGGAGCGGAGCTATCTCGAGCAGCATCTAACACATGGCAGTACACTGAATGAAAGGGATGTTCTACAACCTATGACAAGTATTCTACTGGCCTCAGAGGTTTTCTGAATGCATAGGCAGAACATTGGTTTGTATGCATTTTGTAGTATAATGTCATGCTTGGCGATGTCATTCGTTTACGAGCCTCGCTACAGTGTGCATGCACGTTATCAATGTGAAGAGGCGTAAGCAAATGCTACCATTCTGCGAGATTCCTGCAGAAGGTATACGAATTGCGTTGATATACAGAGCACAAGGGAGCCAAAGTCAAGGCCTCCGTGGCGCAATCGGCTAGCGCGTTCGGCTGTTAACCGAAAGGTTGGTGGTTCGAGCCCACCCGGGGGCGAAATCGTTTTAACCGGCACCGAGGTGAGGACATACGTCAACTTTGTTAGAGATACACAGCTAGTGTGACAATTTGGCTGCGTTTGAGTGATGCCACAGAGCCTTATACACATTCAGCCAAGTGACACTGTAGGTAAAAACATGGCCCTACACAGACGTTCTGCTGTTTTCCTTTTTATTCGTCATGTGTGACACTGCAGTAGAGGGACGCCCGCTACAAAAAACGTATTCTTTACATTCAATTTCAGCATATACGTCGCGAGTGCCATATGACAGGGCCTGTCTCTCGATGTCGATTTGTATTTGGTGTGTCTTAAGTGTCGGTCTGCAGTAGGCCGCTGTTGGCCGAGCGACGTGCAGTCGCCTTACATGAAGCCCCATGGGCAACGCCAGTGCCACTGTGGACAACAGCGCACTGTAGCCAGAGAGAGGAGCCGAAAGGCGCATTTCGCAGTCGAGCCACGCTATCCCACAAGCTGTGCACTAGGTCAGGATTGTGCAGACCGCTAACTTTTGGTGGGCCGACGCTCGTCGTCGATCGTAAGGGCGAAACATTCAAGAGATTTGGAAAACGGCAATGTGGACACCCCCAGCAGCAGCTGTGTGCCAAATCCGATATCTGGTCGAGGGCTGCAAGATTCAGTATGATGAAGTAACAATTTGGGGATAGCTCACAAACGCTAAGCTGCCGCCTTCTTAGCTCAGTGGTAGAGCACTGGTCTCGTAAACCAGGGGTCGTGAGTTCGAACCTCACAGAAGGCATTCATTTTTTAAACCTTCCTGCAAGGAGCGGAGCTATCTCGAGCAGCATCTAACACATGGCAGTACACTGAATGAAAGGGATGTTCTACAACCTATGACAAGTATTCTACTGGCCTCAGAGGTTTTCTGAATGCATAGGCAGAACATTGGTTTGTATGCATTTTGTAGTATAATGTCATGCTTGGCGATGTCATTCGTTTACGAGCCTCGCTACAGTGTGCATGCACGTTATCAATGTGAAGAGGCGTAAGCAAATGCTACCATTCTGCGAGATTCCTGCAGAAGGTATACGAATTGCGTTGATATACAGAGCACAAGGGAGCCAAAGTCAAGACCTCCGTGGCGCAATCGGCTAGCGCGTTCGGCTGTTAACCGAAAGGTTGGTGGTTCGAGCCCACCCGGGGGCGAAATCGTTTTAACCGGCACCGAGGTGAGGACATACGTCAACTTTGTTAGAGATACACAGCTAGTGTGACAATTTGGCTGCGTTTGAGTGATGCCACAGAGCCTTATACACATTCAGCCAAGTGACACTGTAAGTAAAAACATGGCCCTACACAGACGTTCTGCCGTTTTCCTTTTTATTCGTCATGTGTGACACTGCAGTAGAGGGACGCCCGCTACAAAAGACGTATTCTTTACATTCAATTTCAGCATATACGTCGCGAGTGCCATATGACAGGGCCTGTCTCTCGATGTCGATTTGTATTTGGTGTGTCTTAAGTGTCGGTCTGCAGTAGGCCGCTGTTGGCCGAGCGACGTGCAGTCGCCTTACATGAAGCCCCATGGGCAACGCCAGTGCCACTGTGGACAACAGCGCACTGTAGCCAGAGAGAGGAGCCGAAAGGCGCATTTCGCAGTCGAGCCACGCTATCCCACAAGCTGTGCACTAGGTCAGGATTGTGCAGACCGCTAACTTTTGGTGGGCCGACGCTCGTCGTCGATCGTAAGGGCGAAACATTCAAGAGATTTGGAAAACGGCAATGTGGACACCCCCAGCAGCAGCTGTGTGCCAAGTCCGATATCTGGTCGAGGGCTGCAAGATTCAGTATGATGAAGTAACAATTTGGGGATAGCTCACAAACGCTAAGCTGCCGCCTTCTTAGCTCAGTGGTAGAGCACTGGTCTCGTAAACCAGGGGTCGTGAGTTCGAACCTCACAGAAGGCATTCATTTTTTAAACCTTCCTGCAAGGAGCGGAGCTATCTCGAGCAGCATCTAACACATGGCAGTACACTGAATGAAAGGGATGTTCTACAACCTATGACAAGTATTCTACTGGCCTCAGAGGTTTTCTTAATGCATAGGCAGAACATTGGTTTGTATGCATTTTGTAGTATAATGTCATGCTTGGCGATGTCATTCGTTTACGAGCCTCGCTACAGTGTGCATGCACGTTATCCATGTGAAGAGGCGTAAGCAAATGCTACCATTCTGCGAGATTCCTGCAGAAGGTATACGAATTGCGTTGATATACAGAGCACAAGGGAGCCAAAGTCAAGGCCTCCGTGGCGCAATCGGCTAGCGCGTTCGGCTGTTAACCGAAAGGTTGGTGGTTCGAGCCCACCCGGGGGCGAAATCGTTTTAACCGGCACCGAGGTGAGGACATACGTCAACTTTGTTAGAGATACACAGCTAGTGTGACAATTTGGCTGCGTTTGAGTGATGCCACAGAGCCTTATACACATTCAGCCAAGTGACACTGTAGGTAAAAACATGGCCCTACACAGACGTTCTGCTGTTTTCCTTTTTATTCGTCATGTGTGACACTGCAGTAGAGGGACGCCCGCTACAAAAGACGTATTCTTTACATTCAATTTCAGCATATACGTCGCGAGTGCCATATGACAGGGCCTGTCTCTCGATGTCGATTTGTATTTGGTGTGTCTTAAGTGTCGGTCTGCAGTAGGCCGCTGTTGGCCGAGCGACGTGCAGTCGCCTTACATGAAGCCCCATGGGCAACGCCAGTGCCACTGTGGACAACAGCGCACTGTAGCCAGAGAGAGGAGCCGAAAGGCGCATTTCGCAGTCGAGCCACGCTATCCCACAAGCTGTGCACTAGGTCAGGATTGTGCAGACCGCTAACTTTTGGTGGGCCGACGCTCGTCGTCGATCGTAAGGGCGAAACATTCAAGAGATTTGGAAAACGGCAATGTGGACACCCCCAGCAGCAGCTGTGTGCCAAATCCGATATCTGGTCGAGGGCTGCAAGATTCAGTATGATGAAGTAACAATTTGGGGATAGCTCACAAACGCTAAGCTGCCGCCTTCTTAGCTCAGTGGTAGAGCACTGGTCTCGTAAACCAGGGGTCGTGAGTTCGAACCTCACAGAAGGCATTCATTTTTTAAACCTTCCTGCAAGGAGCGGAGCTATCTCGAGCAGCATCTAACACATGGCAGTACACTGAATGAAAGGGATGTTCTACAACCTATGACAAGTATTCTACTGGCCTCAGAGGTTTTCTGAATGCATAGGCAGAACATTGGTTTGTATGCATTTTGTAGTATAATGTCATGCTTGGCGATGTCATTCGTTTACGAGCCTCGCTACAGTGTGCATGCACGTTATCCATGTGAAGAGGCGTAAGCAAATGCTACCATTCTGCGAGATTCCTGCAGAAGGTATACGAATTGCGTTGATATACAGAGCACAAGGGAGCCAAAGTCAAGGCCTCCGTGGCGCAATCGGCTAGCGCGTTCGGCTGTTAACCGAAAGGTTGGTGGTTCGAGCCCACCCGGGGGCGAAATCGTTTTAACCGGCACCGAGGTGAGGACATACGTCAACTTTGTTAGAGATACACAGCTAGTGTGACAATTTGGCTGCGTTTGAGTGATGCCACAGAGCCTTATACACATTCAGCCAAGTGACACTGTAGGTAAAAACATGGCCCTACACAGACGTTCTGCTGTTTTCCTTTTTATTCGTCATGTGTGACACTGCAGTAGAGGGACGCCCGCTACAAAAGACGTATTCTTTACATTCAATTTCAGCATATACGTCGCGAGTGCCATATGACAGGGCCTGTCTCTCGATGTCGATTTGTATTTGGTGTGTCTTAAGTGTCGGTCTGCAGTAGGCCGCTGTTGGCCGAGCGACGTGCAGTCGCCTTACATGAAGCCCCATGGGCAACGCCAGTGCCACTGTGGACAACAGCGCACTGTAGCCAGAGAGAGGAGCCGAAAGGCGCATTTCGCAGTCGAGCCACGCTATCCCACAAGCTGTGCACTAGGTCAGGATTGTGCAGACCGCTAACTTTTGGTGGGCCGACGCTCGTCGTCGATCGTAAGGGCGAAACATTCAAGAGATTTGGAAAACGGCAATGTGGACACCCCCAGCAGCAGCTGTGTGCCAAATCCGATATCTGGTCGAGGGCTGCAAGATTCAGTATGATGAAGTAACAATTTGGGGATAGCTCACAAACGCTAAGCTGCCGCCTTCTTAGCTCAGTGGTAGAGCACTGGTCTCGTAAACCAGGGGTCGTGAGTTCGAACCTCACAGAAGGCATTCATTTCTTAAACCTTCCTGCAAGGAGCGGAGCTATCTCGAGCAGCATCTAACACATGGCAGTACACTGAATGAAAGGGATGTTCTACAACCTATGACAAGTATTCTACTGGCCTCAGAGGTTTTCTGAATGCATAGGCAGAACATTGGTTTGTATGCATTTTGTAGTATAATGTCATGCTTGGCGATGTCATTCGTTTACGAGCCTCGCTACAGTGTGCATGCACGTTATCCATGTGAAGAGGCGTAAGCAAATGCTACCATTCTGCGAGATTCCTGCAGAAGGTATACGAATTGCGTTGATATACAGAGCACAAGGGAGCCAAAGTCAAGGCCTCCGTGGCGCAATCGGCTAGCGCGTTCGGCTGTTAACCGAAAGGTTGGTGGTTCGAGCCCACCCGGGGGCGAAATCGTTTTAACCGGCACCGAGGTGAGGACATACGTCAACTTTGTTAGAGATACACAGCTAGTGTGACAATTTGGCTGCGTTTGAGTGATGCCACAGAGCCTTATACACATTCAGCCAAGTGACACTGTAGGTAAAAACATGGCCCTACACAGACGTTCTGCTGTTTTCCTTTTTATTCGTCATGTGTGACACTGCAGTAGAGGGACGCCCGCTACAAAAGACGTATTCTTTACATTCAATTTCAGCATATACGTCGCGAGTGCCATATGACAGGGCCTGTCTCTCGATGTCGATTTGTATTTGGTGTGTCTTAAGTGTCGGTCTGCAGTAGGCCGCTGTTGGCCGAGCGACGTGCAGTCGCCTTACATGAAGCCCCATGGGCAACGCCAGTGCCACTGTGGACAACAGCGCACTGTAGCCAGAGAGAGGAGCCGAAAGGCGCATTTCGCAGTCGAGCCACGCTATCCCACAAGCTGTGCACTAGGTCAGGATTGTGCAGACCGCTAACTTTTGGTGGGCCGACGCTCGTCGTCGATCGTAAGGGCGAAACATTCAAGAGATTTGGAAAACGGCAATGTGGACACCCCCAGCAGCAGCTGTGTGCCAAATCCGATATCTGGTCGAGGGCTGCAAGATTCAGTATGATGAAGTAACAATTTGGGGATAGCCCACAAACGCCAAGCTGCCGCCTTCTTAGCTCAGTGGTAGAGCACTGGTCTCGTAAACCAGGGGTCGTGAGTTCGAACCTCACAGAAGGCATTCATTTTTTAAACCTTCCTGCAAGGAGCGGAGCTATCTCGAGCAGCATCTAACACATGGCAGTACACTGAATGAAAGGGATGTTCTACAACCTATGACAAGTATTCTACTGGCCTCAGAGGTTTTCTGAATGCATAGGCAGAACATTGGTTTGTATGCATTTTGTAGTATAATGTCATGCTTGGCGATGTCATTCGTTTACGAGCCTCGCTACAGTGTGCATGCACGTTATCCATGTGAAGAGGCGTAAGCAAATGCTACCATTCTGCGAGATTCCTGCAGAAGGTATACGAATTGCGTTGATATACAGAGCACAAGGGAGCCAAAGTCAAGGCCTCCGTGGCGCAATCGGCTAGCGCGTTCGGCTGTTAACCGAAAGGTTGGTGGTTCGAGCCCACCCGGGGGCGAAATCGTTTTAACCGGCACCGAGGTGAGGACATACGTCAACTTTGTTAGAGATACACAGCTAGTGTGACAATTTGGCTGCGTTTGAGTGATGCCACAGAGCCTTATACACATTCAGCCAAGTGACACTGTAGGTAAAAACATGGCCCTACACAGACGTTCTGCTGTTTTCCTTTTTATTCGTCATGTGTGACACTGCAGTAGAGGGACGCCCGCTACAAAAGACGTATTCTTTACATTCAATTTCAGCATATACGTCGCGAGTGCCATATGACAGGGCCTGTCTCTCGATGTCGATTTGTATTTGGTGTGTCTTAAGTGTCGGTCTGCAGTAGGCCGCTGTTGGCCGAGCGACGTGCAGTCGCCTTACATGAAGCCCCATGGGCAACGCCAGTGCCACTGTGGACAACAGCGCACTGTAGCCAGAGAGAGGAGCCGAAAGGCGCATTTCGCAGTCGAGCCACGCTATCCCACAAGCTGTGCACTAGGTCAGGATTGTGCAGACCGCTAACTTTTGGTGGGCCGACGCTCGTCGTCGATCGTAAGGGCGAAACATTCAAGAGATTTGGAAAACGGCAATGTGGACACCCCCAGCAGCAGCTGTGTGCCAAATCCGATATCTGGTCGAGGGCTGCAAGATTCAGTATGATGAAGTAACAATTTGGGGATAGCTCACAAACGCTAAGCTGCCGCCTTCTTAGCTCAGTGGTAGAGCACTGGTCTCGTAAACCAGGGGTCGTGAGTTCGAACCTCACAGAAGGCATTCATTTTTTAAACCTTCCTGCAAGGAGCGGAGCTATCTCGAGCAGCATCTAACACATGGCAGTACACTGAATGAAAGGGATGTTCTACAACCTATGACAAGTATTCTACTGGCCTCAGAGGTTTTCTGAATGCATAGGCAGAACATTGGTTTGTATGCATTTTGTAGTATAATGTCATGCTTGGCGATGTCATTCGTTTACGAGCCTCGCTACAGTGTGCATGCACGTTATCCATGTGAAGAGGCGTAAGCAAATGCTACCATTCTGCGAGATTCCTGCAGAAGGTATACGGATTGCGTTGATATACAGAGCACAAGGGAGCCAAAGTCAAGGCCTCCGTGGCGCAATCGGCTAGCGCGTTCGGCTGTTAACCGAAAGGTTGGTGGTTCGAGCCCACCCGGGGGCGAAATCGTTTTAACCGGCACCGAGGTGAGGACATACGTCAACTTTGTTAGAGATACACAGCTAGTGTGACAATTTGGCTGCGTTTGAGTGATGCCACAGAGCCTTATACACATTCAGCCAAGTGACACTGTAAGTAAAAACATGGCCCTACACAGACGTTCTGCTGTTTTCCTTTTTATTCGTCATGTGTGACACTGCAGTAGAGGGACGCCCGCTACAAAAGACGTATTCTTTACATTCAATTTCAGCATATACGTCGCGAGTGCCATATGACAGGGCCTGTCTCTCGATGTCGATTTGTATTTGGTGTGTCTTAAGTGTCGGTCTGCAGTAGGCCGCTGTTGGCCGAGCGACGTGCAGTCGCTATCTCGAGCAGCATCTAACACATGGCAGTACACTGAATGAAAGGGATGTTCTACAACCTATGACAAGTATTCTACTGGCCTCAGAGGTTTTCTGAATGCATAGGCAGAACATTGGTTTGTATGCATTTTGTAGTATAATGTCATGCTTGGCGATGTCATTCGTTTACGAGCCTCGCTACAGTGTGCATGCACGTTATCCATGTGAAGAGGCGTAAGCAAATGCTACCATTCTGCGAGATTCCTGCAGAAGGTATACGGATTGCGTTGATATACAGAGCACAAGGGAGCCAAAGTCAAGGCCTCCGTGGCGCAATCGGCTAGCGCGTTCGGCTGTTAACCGAAAGGTTGGTGGTTCGAGCCCACCCGGGGGCGAAATCGTTTTAACCGGCACCGAGGTGAGGACATACGTCAACTTTGTTAGAGATACACAGCTAGTGTGACAATTTGGCTGCGTTTGAGTGATGCCACAGAGCCTTATACACACTCAGCCAAGTGACACTGTAAGTAAAAACATGGCCCTACACAGACGTTCTGCTGTTTCCCTTTTTATTCGTCATGTGTGACACTGCAGTAGAGGGACGCCCGCTACAAAAGACGTATTCTTTACATTCAATTTCAGCATATACGTCGCGAGTGCCATATGACAGGGCCTGTCTCTCGATGTCGATTTGTATTTGGTGTGTCTTAAGTGTCGGTCTGCAGTAGGCCGCTGTTGGCCGAGCGACGTGCAGTCGCTATCTCGAGCAGCATCTAACACATGGCAGTACACTGAATGAAAGGGATGTTCTACAACCTATGACAAGTATTCTACTGGCCTCAGAGGTTTTCTGAATGCATAGGCAGAACATTGGTTTGTATGCATTTTGTAGTATAATGTCATGCTTGGCGATGTCATTCGTTTACGAGCCTCGCTACAGTGTGCATGCACGTTATCCATGTGAAGAGGCGTAAGCAAATGCTACCATTCTGCGAGATTCCTGCAGAAGGTATACGGATTGCGTTGATATACAGAGCACAAGGGAGCCAAAGTCAAGGCCTCCGTGGCGCAATCGGCTAGCGCGTTCGGCTGTTAACCGAAAGGTTGGTGGTTCGAGCCCACCCGGGGGCGAAATCGTTTTAACCGGCACCGAGGTGAGGACATACGTCAACTTTGTTAGAGATACACAGCTAGTGTGACAATTTGGCTGCGTTTGAGTGATGCCACAGAGCCTTATACACATTCAGCCAAGTGACACTGTAAGTAAAAACATGGCCCTACACAGACGTTCTGCTGTTTTCCTTTTTATTCGTCATGTGTGACACTGCAGTAGAGGGACGCCCGCTACAAAAGACGTATTCTTTACATTCAATTTCAGCATATACGTCGCGAGTGCCATATGACAGGGCCTGTCTCTCGATGTCGATTTGTATTTGGTGTGTCTTAAGTGTCGGTCTGCAGTAGGCCGCTGTTGGCCGAGCGACGTGCAGTCGCCTTACATGAAGCCCCATGGGCAACGCCAGTGCCACTGTGGACAACAGCGCACTGTAGCCAGAGAGAGGAGCCGAAAGGCGCATTTCGCAGTCGAGCCACGCTATCCCACAAGCTGTGCACTAGGTCAGGATTGTGCAGACCGCTAACTTTTGGTGGGCCGACGCTCGTCGTCGATCGTAAGGGCGAAACATTCAAGAGATTTGGAAAACGGCAATGTGGACACCCCCAGCAGCAGCTGTGTGCCAAATCCGATATCTGGTCGAGGGCTGCAAGATTCAGTATGATGAAGTAACAATTTGGAGATAGCTCACAAACGCTAAGCTGCCGCCTTCTTAGCTCAGTGGTAGAGCACTGGTCTCGTAAACCAGGGGTCGTGAGTTCGAACCTCACAGAAGGCATTCATTTTTTAAACCTTCCTGCAAGGAGCGGAGCTATCTCGAGCAGCATCTAACACATGGCAGTACACTGAATGAAAGGGATGTTCTACAACCTATGACAAGTATTCTACTGGCCTCAGAGGTTTTCTGAATGCATAGGCAGAACATTGGTTTGTATGCATTTTGTAGTATAATGTCATGCTTGGCGATGTCATTCGTTTACGAGCCTCGCTACAGTGTGCATGCACGTTATCCATGTGAAGAGGCGTAAGCAAATGCTACCATTCTGCGAGATTCCTGCAGAAGGTATACGAATTGCGTTGATATACAGAGCACAAGGGAGCCAAAGTCAAGGCCTCCGTGGCGCAATCGGCTAGCGCGTTCGGCTGTTAACCGAAAGGTTGGTGGTTCGAGCCCACCCGGGGGCGAAATCGTTTTAACCGGCACCGAGGTGAGGACATACGTCAACTTTGTTAGAGATACACAGCTAGTGTGACAATTTGGCTGCGTTTGAGTGATGCCACAGAGCCTTATACACATTCAGCCAAGTGACACTGTAGGTAAAAACATGGCCCTACACAGACGTTCTGCTGTTTTCCTTTTTATTCGTCATGTGTGACACTGCAGTAGAGGGACGCCCGCTACAAAAGACGTATTCTTTACATTCAATTTCAGCATATACGTCGCGAGTGCCATATGACAGGGCCTGTCTCTCGATGTCGATTTGTATTTGGTGTGTCTTAAGTGTCGGTCTGCAGTAGGCCGCTGTTGGCCGAGCGACGTGCAGTCGCCTTACATGACGCCCCATGGGCAACGCCAGTGCCACTGTGGACAACAGCGCACTGTAGCCAGAGAGAGGGGCCGAAAGGCGCATTTCGCAGTCGAGCCACGCTATCCCACAAGCTGTGCACTAGGTCAGGATTGTGCAGACCGCTAACTTTTGGTGGGCCGACGCTCGTCGTCGATCGTAAGGGCGAAACATTCAAGAGATTTGGAAAACGGCAATGTGGACACCCCCAGCAGCAGCTGTGTGCCAAATCCGATATCTGGTCGAGGGCTGCAAGATTCAGTATGATGAAGTAACAATTTGGAGATAGCTCACAAACGCTAAGCTGCCGCCTTCTTAGCTCAGTGGTAGAGCACTGGTCTCGTAAACCAGGGGTCGTGAGTTCGAACCTCACAGAAGGCATTCATTTTTTAAACCTTCCTGCAAGGAGCGGAGCTATCTCGAGCAGCATCTAACACATGGCAGTACACTGAATGAAAGGGATGTTCTACAACCTATGACAAGTATTCTACTGGCCTCAGAGGTTTTCTGAATGCATAGGCAGAACATTGGTTTGTATGCATTTTGTAGTATAATGTCATGCTTGGCGATGTCATTCGTTTACGAGCCTCGCTACAGTGTGCATGCACGTTATCCATGTGAAGAGGCGTAAGCAAATGCTACCATTCTGCGAGATTCCTGCAGAAGGTATACGAATTGCGTTGATATACAGAGCACAAGGGAGCCAAAGTCAAGGCCTCCGTGGCGCAATCGGCTAGCGCGTTCGGCTGTTAACCGAAAGGTTGGTGGTTCGAGCCCACCCGGGGGCGAAATCGTTTTAACCGGCACCGAGGTGAGGACATACGTCAACTTTGTTAGAGATACACAGCTAGTGTGACAATTTGGCTGCGTTTAAGTGATGCCACAGAGCCTTATACACATTCAGCCAAGTGACACTGTAGGTAAAAACATGGCCCTACACAGACGTTCTGCTGTTTTCCTTTTTATTCGTCATGTGTGACACTGCAGTAGAGGGACGCCCGCTACAAAAGACGTATTCTTTACATTCAATTTCAGCATATACGTCGCGAGTGCCATATGACAGGGCCTGTCTCTCGATGTCGATTTGTATTTGGTGTGTCTTAAGTGTCGGTCTGCAGTAGGCCGCTGTTGGCCGAGCGACGTGCAGTCGCCTTACATGAAGCCCCATGGGCAACGCCAGTGCCACTGTGGACAACAGCGCACTGTAGCCAGAGAGAGGAGCCGAAAGGCGCATTTCGCAGTCGAGCCACGCTATCCCACAAGCTGTGCACTAGGTCAGGATTGTGCAGACCGCTAACTTTTGGTGGGCCGACGCTCGTCGTCGATCGTAAGGGCGAAACATTCAAGAGATTTGGAAAACGGCAATGTGGACACCCCCAGCAGCAGCTGTGTGCCAAATCCGATATCTGGTCGAGGGCTGCAAGATTCAGTATGATGAAGTAACAATTTGGGGATAGCTCACAAACGCTAAGCTGCCGCCTTCTTAGCTCAGTGGTAGAGCACTGGTCTCGTAAACCAGGGGTCGTGAGTTCGAACCTCCCAGAAGGCATTCATTTTTTAAACCTTCCTGCAAGGAGCGGAGCTATCTCGAGCAGCATCTAACACATGGCAGTACACTGAATGAAAGGGATGTTCTACAACCTATGACAAGTATTCTACTGGCCTCAGAGGTTTTCTGAATGCATAGGCAGATCATTGGTTTGTATGCATTTTGTAGTATAATGTCATGCTTGGCGATGTCATTCGTTTACGAGCCTCGCTACAGTGTGCATGCACGTTATCCATGTGAAGAGGCGTAAGCAAATGCTACCATTCTGCGAGATTCCTGCAGAAGGTATACGAATTGCGTTGATATACAGAGCACAAGGGAGCCAAAGTCAAGGCCTCCGTGGCGCAATCGGCTAGCGCGTTCGGCTGTTAACCGAAAGGTTGGTGGTTCGAGCCCACCCGGGGGCGAAATCGTTTTAACCGGCACCGAGGTGAGGACATACGTCAACTTTGTTAGAGATACACAGCTAGTGTGACAATTTGGCTGCGTTTGAGTGATGCCACAGAGCCTTATACACATTCAGCCAAGTGACACTGTAGGTAAAAACATGGCCCTACACAGACGTTCTGCTGTTTTCCTTTTTATTCGTCATGTGTGACACTGCAGTAGAGGGACGCCCGCTACAAAAGACGTATTCTTTACATTCAATTTCAGCATATACGTCGCGAGTGCCATATGACAGGGCCTGTCTCTCGATGTCGATTTGTATTTGGTGTGTCTTAAGTGTCGGTCTGCAGTAGGCCGCTGTTGGCCGAGCGACGTGCAGTCGCCTTACATGAAGCCCCATGGGCAACGCCAGTGCCACTGTGGACAACAGCGCACTGTAGCCAGAGAGAGGGGCCGAAAGGCGCATTTCGCAGTCGAGCCACGCTATCCCACAAGCTGTGCACTAGGTCAGGATTGTGCAGACCGCTAACTTTTGGTGGGCCGACGCTCGTCGTCGATCGTAAGGGCGAAACATTCAAGAGATTTGGAAAACGGCAATGTGGACACCCCCAGCAGCAGCTGTGTGCCAAATCCGATATCTGGTCGAGGGCTGCAAGATTCAGTATGATGAAGTAACAATTTGGAGATAGCTCACAAACGCTAAGCTGCCGCCTTCTTAGCTCAGTGGTAGAGCACTGGTCTCGTAAACCAGGGGTCGTGAGTTCGAACCTCCCAGAAGGCATTCATTTTTTAAACCTTCCTGCAAGGAGCGGAGCTATCTCGAGCAGCATCTAACACATGGCAGTACACTGAATGAAAGGGATGTTCTACAACCTATGACAAGTATTCTACTGGCCTCAGAGGTTTTCTGAATGCATAGGCAGAACATTGGTTTGTATGCATTTTGTAGTATAATGTCATGCTTGGCGATGTCATTCGTTTACGAGCCTCGCTACAGTGTGCATGCACGTTATCCATGTGAAGAGGCGTAAGCAAATGCTACCATTCTCCGAGATTCCTGCAGAAGGTATACGAATTGCGTTGATATACAGAGCACAAGGGAGCCAAAGTCAAGGCCTCCGTGGCGCAATCGGCTAGCGCGTTCGGCTGTTAACCGAAAGGTTGGTGGTTCGAGCCCACCCGGGGGCGAAATCGTTTTAACCGGCACCGAGGTGAGGACATACGTCAACTTTGTTAGAGATACACAGCTAGTGTGACAATTTGGCTGCGTTTAAGTGATGCCACAGAGCCTTATACACATTCAGCCAAGTGACACTGTAGGTAAAAACATGGCCCTACACAGACGTTCTGCTGTTTTCCTTTTTATTCGTCATGTGTGACACTGCAGTAGAGGGACGCCCGCTACAAAAGACGTATTCTTTACATTCAATTTCAGCATATACGTCGCGAGTGCCATATGACAGGGCCTGTCTCTCGATGTCGATTTGTATTTGGTGTGTCTTAAGTGTCGGTCTGCAGTAGGCCGCTGTTGGCCGAGCGACGTGCAGTCGCCTTACATGAAGCCCCATGGGCAACGCCAGTGCCACTGTGGACAACAGCGCACTGTAGCCAGAGAGAGGAGCCGAAAGGCGCATTTCGCAGTCGAGCCACGCTATCCCACAAGCTGTGCACTAGGTCAGGATTGTGCAGACCGCTAACTTTTGGTGGGCCGACGCTCGTCGTCGATCGTAAGGGCGAAACATTCAAGAGATTTGGAAAACGGCAATGTGGACACCCCCAGCAGCAGCTGTGTGCCAAATCCGATATCTGGTCGAGGGCTGCAAGATTCAGTATGATGAAGTAACAATTTGGGGATAGCTCACAAACGCTAAGCTGCCGCCTTCTTAGCTCAGTGGTAGAGCACTGGTCTCGTAAACCAGGGGTCGTGAGTTCGAACCTCCCAGAAGGCATTCATTTTTTAAACCTTCCTGCAAGGAGCGGAGCTATCTCGAGCAGCATCTAACACATGGCAGTACACTGAATGAAAGGGATGTTCTACAACCTATGACAAGTATTCTACTGGCCTCAGAGGTTTTCTGAATGCATAGGCAGATCATTGGTTTGTATGCATTTTGTAGTATAATGTCATGCTTGGCGATGTCATTCGTTTACGAGCCTCGCTACAGTGTGCATGCACGTTATCCATGTGAAGAGGCGTAAGCAAATGCTACCATTCTGCGAGATTCCTGCAGAAGGTATACGAATTGCGTTGATATACAGAGCACAAGGGAGCCAAAGTCAAGGCCTCCGTGGCGCAATCGGCTAGCGCGTTCGGCTGTTAACCGAAAGGTTGGTGGTTCGAGCCCACCCGGGGGCGAAATCGTTTTAACCGGCACCGAGGTGAGGACATACGTCAACTTTGTTAGAGATACACAGCTAGTGTGACAATTTGGCTGCGTTTGAGTGATGCCACAGAGCCTTATACACATTCAGCCAAGTGACACTGTAGGTAAAAACATGGCCCTACACAGACGTTCTGCTGTTTTCCTTTTTATTCGTCATGTGTGACACTGCAGTAGAGGGACGCCCGCTACAAAAGACGTATTCTTTACATTCAATTTCAGCATATACGTCGCGAGTGCCATATGACAGGGCCTGTCTCTCGATGTCGATTTGTATTTGGTGTGTCTTAAGTGTCGGTCTGCAGTAGGCCGCTGTTGGCCGAGCGACGTGCAGTCGCCTTACATGAAGCCCCATGGGCAACGCCAGTGCCACTGTGGACAACAGCGCACTGTAGCCAGAGAGAGGAGCCGAAAGGCGCATTTCGCAGTCGAGCCACGCTATCCCACAAGCTGTGCACTAGGTCAGGATTGTGCAGACCGCTAACTTTTGGTGGGCCGACGCTCGTCGTCGATCGTAAGGGCGAAACATTCAAGAGATTTGGAAAACGGCAATGTGGACACCCCCAGCAGCAGCTGTGTGCCAAATCCGATATCTGGTCGAGGGCTGCAAGATTCAGTATGATGAAGTAACAATTTGGGGATAGCTCACAAACGCTAAGCTGCCGCCTTCTTAGCTCAGTGGTAGAGCACTGGTCTCGTAAACCAGGGGTCGTGAGTTCGAGCCTCCCAGAAGGCATTCATTTTTTAAACCTTCCTGCAAGGAGCGGAGCTATCTCGAGCAGCATCTAACACATGGCAGTACACTGAATGAAAGGGATGTTCTACAACCTATGACAAGTATTCTACTGGCCTCAGAGGTTTTCTGAATGCATAGGCAGATCATTGGTTTGTATGCATTTTGTAGTATAATGTCATGCTTGGCGATGTCATTCGTTTACGAGCCTCGCTACAGTGTGCATGCACGTTATCCATGTGAAGAGGCGTAAGCAAATGCTACCATTCTGCGAGATTCCTGCAGAAGGTATACGGATTGCGTTGATATACAGAGCACAAGGGAGCCAAAGTCAAGGCCTCCGTGGCGCAATCGGCTAGCGCGTTCGGCTGTTAACCGAAAGGTTGGTGGTTCGAGCCCACCCGGGGGCGAAATCGTTTTAACCGGCACCGAGGTGAGGACATACGTCAACTTTGTTAGAGATACACAGCTAGTGTGACAATTTGGCTGCGTTTGAGTGATGCCACAGAGCCTTATACACATTCAGCCAAGTGACACTGTAAGTAAAAACATGGCCCTACACAGACGTTCTGCTGTTTTCCTTTTTATTCGTCATGTGTGACACTGCAGTAGAGGGACGCCCGCTACAAAAGACGTATTCTTTACATTCAATTTCAGCATATACGTCGCGAGTGCCATATGACAGGGCCTGTCTCTCGATGTCGATTTGTATTTGGTGTGTCTTAAGTGTCGGTCTGCAGTAGGCCGCTGTTGGCCGAGCGACGTGCAGTCGCCTTACATGAAGCCCCATGGGCAACGCCAGTGCCACTGTGGACAACAGCGCACTGTAGCCAGAGAGAGGAGCCGAAAGGCGCATTTCGCAGTCGAGCCACGCTATCCCACAAGCTGTGCACTAGGTCAGGATTGTGCAGACCGCTAACTTTTGGTGGGCCGACGCTCGTCGTCGATCGTAAGGGCGAAACATTCAAGAGATTTGGAAAACGGCAATGTGGACACCCCCAGCAGCAGCTGTGTGCCAAATCCGATATCTGGTCGAGGGCTGCAAGATTCAGTATGATGAAGTAACAATTTGGGGATAGCTCACAAACGCTAAGCTGCCGCCTTCTTAGCTCAGTGGTAGAGCACTGGTCTCGTAAACCAGGGGTCGTGAGTTCGAACCTCCCAGAAGGCATTCATTTTTTAAACCTTCCTGCAAGGAGCGGAGCTATCTCGAGCAGCATCTAACACATGGCAGTACACTGAATGAAAGGGATGTTCTACAACCTATGACAAGTATTCTACTGGCCTCAGAGGTTTTCTGAATGCATAGACAGATCATTGGTTTGTATGCATTTTGTAGTATAATGTCATGCTTGGCGATGTCATTCGTTTACGAGCCTCGCTACAGTGTGCATGCACGTTATCCATGTGAAGAGGCGTAAGCAAATGCTACCATTCTGCGAGATTCCTGCAGAAGGTATACGAATTGCGTTGATATACAGAGCACAAGTGAGCCAAAGTCAAGGCCTCCGTGGCGCAATCGGCTAGCGCGTTCGGCTGTTAACCGAAAGGTTGGTGGTTCGAGCCCACCCGGGGGCGAAATCGTTTTAACCGGCACCGAGGTGAGGACATACGTCAACTTTGTTAGAGATACACAGCTAGTGTGACAATTTGGCTGCGTTTGAGTGATGCCACAGAGCCTTATACACATTCAGCCAAGTGACACTGTAGGTAAAAACATGGCCCTACACAGACGTTCTGCTGTTTTCCTTTTTATTCGTCATGTGTGACACTGCAGTAGAGGGACGCCCGCTACAAAAGACGTATTCTTTACATTCAATTTCAGCATATACGTCGCGAGTGCCATATGACAGGGCCTGTCTCTCGATGTCGATTTGTATTTGGTGTGTCTTAAGTGTCGGTCTGCAGTAGGCCGCTGTTGGCCGAGCGACGTGCAGTCGCTATCTCGAGCAGCATCTAACACATGGCAGTACACTGAATGAAAGGGATGTTCTACAACCTATGACAAGTATTCTACTGGCCTCAGAGGTTTTCTGAATGCATAGGCAGAACATTGGTTTGTATGCATTTTGTAGTATAATGTCATGCTTGGCGATGTCATTCGTTTACGAGCCTCGCTACAGTGTGCATGCACGTTATCCATGTGAAGAGGCGTAAGCAAATGCTACCATTCTGCGAGATTCCTGCAGAAGGTATACGGATTGCGTTGATATACAGAGCACAAGGGAGCCAAAGTCAAGGCCTCCGTGGCGCAATCGGCTAGCGCGTTCGGCTGTTAACCGAAAGGTTGGTGGTTCGAGCCCACCCGGGGGCGAAATCGTTTTAACCGGCACCGAGGTGAGGACATACGTCAACTTTGTTAGAGATACACAGCTAGTGTGACAATTTGGCTGCGTTTGAGTGATGCCACAGAGCCTTATACACATTCAGCCAAGTGACACTGTAAGTAAAAACATGGCCCTACACAGACGTTCTGCTGTTTTCCTTTTTATTCGTCATGTGTGACACTGCAGTAGAGGGACGCCCGCTACAAAAGACGTATTCTTTACATTCAATTTCAGCATATACGTCGCGAGTGCCATATGACAGGGCCTGTCTCTCGATGTCGATTTGTATTTGGTGTGTCTTAAGTGTCGGTCTGCAGTAGGCCGCTGTTGGCCGAGCGACGTGCAGTCGCCTTACATGAAGCCCCATGGGCAACGCCAGTGCCACTGTGGACAACAGCGCACTGTAGCCAGAGAGAGGAGCCGAAAGGCGCATTTCGCAGTCGAGCCACGCTATCCCACAAGCTGTGCACTAGGTCAGGATTGTGCAGACCGCTAACTTTTGGTGGGCCGACGCTCGTCGTCGATCGTAAGGGCGAAACATTCAAGAGATTTGGAAAACGGCAATGTGGACACCCCCAGCAGCAGCTGTGTGCCAAATCCGATATCTGGTCGAGGGCTGCAAGATTCAGTATGATGAAGTAACAATTTGGAGATAGCTCACAAACGCTAAGCTGCCGCCTTCTTAGCTCAGTGGTAGAGCACTGGTCTCGTAAACCAGGGGTCGTGAGTTCGAACCTCACAGAAGGCATTCATTTTTTAAACCTTCCTGCAAGGAGCGGAGCTATCTCGAGCAGCATCTAACACATGGCAGTACACTGAATGAAAGGGATGTTCTACAACCTATGACAAGTATTCTACTGGCCTCAGAGGTTTTCTGAATGCATAGGCAGAACATTGGTTTGTATGCATTTTGTAGTATAATGTCATGCTTGGCGATGTCATTCGTTTACGAGCCTCGCTACAGTGTGCATGCACGTTATCCATGTGAAGAGGCGTAAGCAAATGCTACCATTCTGCGAGATTCCTGCAGAAGGTATACGAATTGCGTTGATATACAGAGCACAAGGGAGCCAAAGTCAAGGCCTCCGTGGCGCAATCGGCTAGCGCGTTCGGCTGTTAACCGAAAGGTTGGTGGTTCGAGCCCACCCGGGGGCGAAATCGTTTTAACCGGCACCGAGGTGAGGACATACGTCAACTTTGTTAGAGATACACAGCTAGTGTGACAATTTGGCTGCGTTTGAGTGATGCCACAGAGCCTTATACACATTCAGCCAAGTGACACTGTAGGTAAAAACATGGCCCTACACAGACGTTCTGCTGTTTTCCTTTTTATTCGTCATGTGTGACACTGCAGTAGAGGGACGCCCGCTACAAAAGACGTATTCTTTACATTCAATTTCAGCATATACGTCGCGAGTGCCATATGACAGGGCCTGTCTCTCGATGTCGATTTGTATTTGGTGTGTCTTAAGTGTCGGTCTGCAGTAGGCCGCTGTTGGCCGAGCGACGTGCAGTCGCCTTACATGAAGCCCCATGGGCAACGCCAGTGCCACTGTGGACAACAGCGCACTGTAGCCAGAGAGAGGAGCCGAAAGGCGCATTTCGCAGTCGAGCCACGCTATCCCACAAGCTGTGCACTAGGTCAGGATTGTGCAGACCGCTAACTTTTGGTGGGCCGACGCTCGTCGTCGATCGTAAGGGCGAAACATTCAAGAGATTTGGAAAACGGCAATGTGGACACCCCCAGCAGCAGCTGTGTGCCAAATCCGATATCTGGTCGAGGGCTGCAAGATTCAGTATGATGAAGTAACAATTTGGAGATAGCTCACAAACGCTAAGCTGCCGCCTTCTTAGCTCAGTGGTAGAGCACTGGTCTCGTAAACCAGGGGTCGTGAGTTCGAACCTCACAGAAGGCATTCATTTTTTAAACCTTCCTGCAAGGAGCGGAGCTATCTCGAGCAGCATCTAACACATGGCAGTACACTGAATGAAAGGGATGTTCTACAACCTATGACAAGTATTCTACTGGCCTCAGAGGTTTTCTGAATGCATAGGCAGAACATTGGTTTGTATGCATTTTGTAGTATAATGTCATGCTTGGCGATGTCATTCGTTTACGAGCCTCGCTACAGTGTGCATGCACGTTATCCATGTGAAGAGGCGTAAGCAAATGCTACCATTCTGCGAGATTCCTGCAGAAGGTATACGAATTGCGTTGATATACAGAGCACAAGGGAGCCAAAGTCAAGGCCTCCGTGGCGCAATCGGCTAGCGCGTTCGGCTGTTAACCGAAAGGTTGGTGGTTCGAGCCCACCCGGGGGCGAAATCGTTTTAACCGGCACCGAGGTGAGGACATACGTCAACTTTGTTAGAGATACACAGCTAGTGTGACAATTTGGCTGCGTTTGAGTGATGCCACAGAGCCTTATACACATTCAGCCAAGTGACACTGTAGGTAAAAACATGGCCCTACACAGACGTTCTGCTGTTTTCCTTTTTATTCGTCATGTGTGACACTGCAGTAGAGGGACGCCCGCTACAAAAGACGTATTCTTTACATTCAATTTCAGCATATACGTCGCGAGTGCCATATGACAGGGCCTGTCTCTCGATGTCGATTTGTATTTGGTGTGTCTTAAGTGTCGGTCTGCAGTAGGCCGCTGTTGGCCGAGCGACGTGCAGTCGCCTTACATGAAGCCCCATGGGCAACGCCAGTGCCACTGTGGACAACAGCGCACTGTAGCCAGAGAGAGGAGCCGAAAGGCGCATTTCGCAGTCGAGCCACGCTATCCCACAAGCTGTGCACTAGGTCAGGATTGTGCAGACCGCTAACTTTTGGTGGGCCGACGCTCGTCGTCGATCGTAAGGGCGAAACATTCAAGAGATTTGGAAAACGGCAATGTGGACACCCCCAGCAGCAGCTGTGTGCCAAATCCGATATCTGGTCGAGGGCTGCAAGATTCAGTATGATGAAGTAACAATTTGGGGATAGCTCACAAACGCTAAGCTGCCGCCTTCTTAGCTCAGTGGTAGAGCACTGGCCTCGTAAACCGGGGGTCGTGAGTTCGAACCTCACAGAAGGCATTCATTTTTTAAACCTTCCTGCAAGGAGCGGAGCTATCTCGAGCAGCATCTAACACATGGCAGTACACTGAATGAAAGGGATGTTCTACAACCTATGACAAGTATTCTACTGGCCTCAGAGGTTTTCTGAATGCATAGGCAGAACATTGGTTTGTATGCATTTTGTAGTATAATGTCATGCTTGGCGATGTCATTCGTTTACGAGCCTCGCTACAGTGTGCATGCACGTTATCCATGTGAAGAGGCGTAAGCAAATGCTACCATTCTGCGAGATTCCTGCAGAAGGTATACGAATTGCGTTGATATACAGAGCACAAGGGAGCCAAAGTCAAGGCCTCCGTGGCGCAATCGGCTAGCGCGTTCGGCTGTTAACCGAAAGGTTGGTGGTTCGAGCCCACCCGGGGGCGAAATCGTTTTAACAGGCACCGAGGTGAGGACATACGTCAACTTTGTTAGAGATACACAGCTAGTGTGACAATTTGGCTGCGTTTGAGTGATGCCACAGAGCCTTATACACATTCAGCCAAGTGACACTGTAGGTAAAAACATGGCCCTACACAGACGTTCTGCTGTTTTCCTTTTTATTCGTCATGTGTGACACTGCAGTAGAGGGACGCCCGCTACAAAAGACGTATTCTTTACATTCAATTTCAGCATATACGTCGCGAGTGCCATATGACTGGGCCTGTCTCTCGATGTCGATTTGTATTTGGTGTGTCTTAAGTGTCGGTCTGCAGTAGGCCGCTGTTGGCCGAGCGACGTGCAGTCGCCTTACATGAAGCCCCATGGGCAACGCCAGTGCCACTGTGGACAACAGCGCACTGTAGCCAGAGAGAGGAGCCGAAAGGCGCATTTCGCAGTCGAGCCACGCTATCCCACAAGCTGTGCACTAGGTCAGGATTGTGCAGACCGCTAACTTTTGGTGGGCCGACGCTCGTCGTCGATCGTAAGGGCGAAACATTCAAGAGATTTGGAAAACGGCAATGTGGACACCCCCAGCAGCAGCTGTGTGCCAAATCCGATATCTGGTCGAGGGCTGCAAGATTCAGTATGATGAAGTAACAATTTGGGGATAGCTCACAAACGCTAAGCTGCCGCCTTCTTAGCTCAGTGGTAGAGCACTGGCCTCGTAAACCGGGGGTCGTGAGTTCGAACCTCACAGAAGGCATTCATTTTTTAAACCTTCCTGCAAGGAGCGGAGCTATCTCGAGCAGCATCTAACACATGGCAGTACACTGAATGAAAGGGATGTTCTACAACCTATGACAAGTATTCTACTGGCCTCAGAGGTTTTCTGAATGCATAGGCAGAACATTGGTTTGTATGCATTTTGTAGTATAATGTCATGCTTGGCGATGTCATTCGTTTACGAGCCTCGCTACAGTGTGCATGCACGTTATCCATGTGAAGAGGCGTAAGCAAATGCTACCATTCTGCGAGATTCCTGCAGAAGGTATACGAATTGCATTGATATACAGAGCACAAGGGAGCCAAAGTCAAGGCCTCCGTAGCGCAATCGGCTAGCGCGTTCGGCTGTTAACCGAAAGGTTGGTGGTTCGAGCCCACCCGGGGGCGAAATCGTTTTAACCGGCACCGAGGTGAGGACATACGTCAACTTTGTTAGAGATACACAGCTAGTGTGACAATTTGGCTGCGTTTGAGTGATGCCACAGAGCCTTATACACATTCAGCCAAGTGACACTGTAGGTAAAAACATGGCCCTACACAGACGTTCTGCTGTTTTCCTTTTTATTCGTCATGTGTGACACTGCAGTAGAGGGACGCCCGCTACAAAAGACGTATTCTTTACATTCAATTTCAGCATATACGTCGCGAGTGCCATATGACAGGGCCTGTCTCTCGATGTCGATTTGTATTTGGTGTGTCTTAAGTGTCGGTCTGCAGTAGGCCGCTGTTGGCCGAGCGACGTGCAGTCGCCTTACATGACGCCCCATGGGCAACGCCAGTGCCACTGTGGACAACAGCGCACTGTAGCCAGAGAGAGGGGCCGAAAGGCGCATTTCGCAGTCGAGCCACGCTATCCCACAAGCTGTGCACTAGGTCAGGATTGTGCAGACCGCTAACTTTTGGTGGGCCGACGCTCGTCGTCGATCGTAAGGGCGAAACATTCAAGAGATTTGGAAAACGGCAATGTGGACACCCCCAGCAGCAGCTGTGTGCCAAATCCGATATCTGGTCGAGGGCTGCAAGATTCAGTATGATGAAGTAACAATTTGGGGATAGCTCACAAACGCTAAGCTGCCGCCTTCTTAGCTCAGTGGTAGAGCACTGGTCTCGTAAACCAGGGGTCGTGAGTTCGAACCTCACAGAAGGCATTCATTTTTTAAACCTTCCTGCAAGGAGCGGAGCTATCTCGAGCAGCATCTAACACATGGCAGTACACTGAATGAAAGGGATGTTCTACAACCTATGACAAGTATTCTACTGGCCTCAGAGGTTTTCTGAATGCATAGGCAGAACATTGGTTTGTATGCATTTTGTAGTATAATGTCATGCTTGGCGATGTCATTCGTTTACGAGCCTCGCTACAGTGTGCATGCACGTTATCCATGTGAAGAGGCGTAAGCAAATGCTACCATTCTGCGAGATTCCTGCAGAAGGTATACGAATTGCGTTGATATACAGAGCACAAGGGAGCCAAAGTCAAGGCCTCCGTGGCGCAATCGGCTAGCGCGTTCGGCTGTTAACCGAAAGGTTGGTGGTTCGAGCCCACCCGGGGGCGAAATCGTTTTAACCGGCACCGAGGTGAGGACATACGTCAACTTTGTTAGAGATACACAGCTAGTGTGACAATTTGGCTGCGTTTGAGTGATGCCACAGAGCCTTATACACATTCAGCCAAGTGACACTGTAGGTAAAAACATGGCCCTACACAGACGTTCTGCTGTTTTCCTTTTTATTCGTCATGTGTGACACTGCAGTAGAGGGACGCCCGCTACAAAAGACGTATTCTTTACATTCAATTTCAGCATATACGTCGCGAGTGCCATATGACAGGGCCTGTCTCTCGATGTCGATTTGTATTTGGTGTGTCTTAAGTGTCGGTCTGCAGTAGGCCGCTGTTGGCCGAGCGACGTGCAGTCGCCTTACATGAAGCCCCATGGGCAACGCCAGTGCCACTGTGGACAACAGCGCACTGTAGCCAGAGAGAGGAGCCGAAAGGCGCATTTCGCAGTCGAGCCACGCTATCCCACAAGCTGTGCACTAGGTCAGGATTGTGCAGACCGCTAACTTTTGGTGGGCCGTCGCTCGTCGTCGATCGTAAGGGCGAAACATTCAAGAGATTTGGAAAACGGCAATGTGGACACCCCCAGCAGCAGCTGTGTGCCAAATCCGATATCTGGTCGAGGGCTGCAAGATTCAGTATGATGAAGTAACAATTTGGGGATAGCTCACAAACGCTAAGCTGCCGCCTTCTTAGCTCAGTGGTAGAGCACTGGTCTCGTAAACCAGGGGTCGTGAGTTCGAACCTCACAGAAGGCATTCATTTTTTAAACCTTCCTGCAAGGAGCGGAGCTATCTCGAGCAGCATCTAACACATGGCAGTACACTGAATGAAAGGGATGTTCTACAACCTATGACAAGTATTCTACTGGCCTCAGAGGTTTTCTGAATGCATAGGCAGAACATTGGTTTGTATGCATTTTGTAGTATAATGTCATGCTTGGCGATGTCATTCGTTTACGAGCCTCGCTACAGTGTGCATGCACGTTATCCATGTGAAGAGGCGTAAGCAAATGCTACCATTCTGCGAGATTCCTGCAGAAGGTATACGAATTGCGTTGATATACAGAGCACAAGGGAGCCAAAGTCAAGGCCTCCGTGGCGCAATCGGCTAGCGCGTTCGGCTGTTAACCGAAAGGTTGGTGGTTCGAGCCCACCCGGGGGCGAAATCGTTTTAACCGGCACCGAGGTGAGGACATACGTCAACTTTGTTAGAGATACACAGCTAGTGTGACAATTTGGCTGCGTTTGAGTGATGCCACAGAGCCTTATACACATTCAGCCAAGTGACACTGTAGGTAAAAACATGGCCCTACACAGACGTTCTGCTGTTTTCCTTTTTATTCGTCATGTGTGACACTGCAGTAGAGGGACGCCCGCTACAAAAGACGTATTCTTTACATTCAATTTCAGCATATACGTCGCGAGTGCCATATGACAGGGCCTGTCTCTCGATGTCGATTTGTATTTGGTGTGTCTTAAGTGTCGGTCTGCAGTAGGCCGCTGTTGGCCGAGCGACGTGCAGTCGCCTTACATGAAGCCCCATGGGCAACGCCAGTGCCACTGTGGACAACAGCGCACTGTAGCCAGAGAGAGGAGCCGAAAGGCGCATTTCGCAGTCGAGCCACGCTATCCCACAAGCTGTGCACTAGGTCAGGATTGTGCAGACCGCTAACTTTTGGTGGGCCGACGCTCGTCGTCGATCGTAAGGGCGAAACATTCAAGAGATTTGGAAAACGGCAATGTGGACACCCCCAGCAGCAGCTGTGTGCCAAATCCGATATCTGGTCGAGGGCTGCAAGATTCAGTATGATGAAGTAACAATTTGGGGATAGCTCACAAACGCTAAGCTGCCGCCTTCTTAGCTCAGTGGTAGAGCACTGGTCTCGTAAACCAGGGGTCGTGAGTTCGAACCTCACAGAAGGCATTCATTTTTTAAACCTTCCTGCAAGGAGCGGAGCTATCTCGAGCAGCATCTAACACATGGCAGTACACTGAATGAAAGGGATGTTCTACAACCTATGACAAGTATTCTACTGGCCTCAGAGGTTTTCTGAATGCATAGGCAGAACATTGGTTTGTATGCATTTTGTAGTATAATGTCATGCTTGGCGATGTCATTCGTTTACGAGCCTCGCTACAGTGTGCATGCACGTTATCCATGTGAAGAGGCGTAAGCAAATGCTACCATTCTGCGAGATTCCTGCAGAAGGTATACGAATTGCGTTGATATACAGAGCACAAGGGAGCCAAAGTCAAGGCCTCCGTGGCGCAATCGGCTAGCGCGTTCGGCTGTTAACCGAAAGGTTGGTGGTTCGAGCCCACCCGGGGGCGAAATCGTTTTAACCGGCACCGAGGTGAGGACATACGTCAACTTTGTTAGAGATACACAGCTAGTGTGACAATTTGGCTGCGTTTGAGTGATGCCACAGAGCCTTATACACATTCAGCCAAGTGACACTGTAGGTAAAAACATGGCCCTACACAGACGTTCTGCTGTTTTCCTTTCTTTTCGTCATGTGTGACACTGCAGTAGAGGGACGCCCGCTACAAAAGACGTATTCTTTACATTCAATTTCAGCATATACGTCGCGAGTGCCATATGACAGGGCCTGTCTCTCGATGTCGATTTGTATTTGGTGTGTCTTAAGTGTCGGTCTGCAGTAGGCCGCTGTTGGCCGAGCGACGTGCAGTCGCCTTACATGAAGCCCCATGGGCAACGCCAGTGCCACTGTGGACAACAGCGCACTGTAGCCAGAGAGAGGAGCCGAAAGGCGCATTTCGCAGTCGAGCCACGCTATCCCACAAGCTGTGCACTAGGTCAGGATTGTGCAGACCGCTAACTTTTGGTGGGCCGACGCTCGTCGTCGATCGTAAGGGCGAAACATTCAAGAGATTTGGAAAACGGCAATGTGGACACCCCCAGCAGCAGCTGTGTGCCAAATCCGATATCTGGTCGAGGGCTGCAAGATTCAGTATGATGAAGTAACAATTTGGGGATAGCTCACAAACGCTAAGCTGCCGCCTTCTTAGCTCAGTGGTAGAGCACTGGTCTCGTAAACCAGGGGTCGTGAGTTCGAACCTCACAGAAGGCATTCATTTTTTAAACCTTCCTGCAAGGAGCGGAGCTATCTCGAGCAGCATCTAACACATGGCAGTACACTGAATGAAAGGGATGTTCTACAACCTATGACAAGTATTCTACTGGCCTCAGAGGTTTTCTGAATGCATAGGCAGAACATTGGTTTGTATGCATTTTGTAGTATAATGTCATGCTTGGCGATGTCATTCGTTTACGAGCCTCGCTACAGTGTGCATGCACGTTATCCATGTGAAGAGGCGTAAGCAAATGCTACCATTCTGCGAGATTCCTGCAGAAGGTATACGGATTGCGTTGATATACAGAGCACAAGGGAGCCAAAGTCAAGGCCTCCGTGGCGCAATCGGCTAGCGCGTTCGGCTGTTAACCGAAAGGTTGGTGGTTCGAGCCCACCCGGGGGCGAAATCGTTTTAACCGGCACCGAGGTGAGGACATACGTCAACTTTGTTAGAGATACACAGCTAGTGTGACAATTTGGCTGCGTTTGAGTGATGCCACAGAGCCTTATACACATTCAGCCAAGTGACACTGTAAGTAAAAACATGGCCCTACACAGACGTTCTGCTGTTTCCCTTTTTATTCGTCATGTGTGACACTGCAGTAGAGGGACGCCCGCTACAAAAGACGTATTCTTTACATTCAATTTCAGCATATACGTCGCGAGTGCCATATGACAGGGCCTGTCTCTCGATGTCGATTTGTATTTGGTGTGTCTTAAGTGTCGGTCTGCAGTAGGCCGCTGTTGGCCGAGCGACGTGCAGTCGCTATCTCGAGCAGCATCTAACACATGGCAGTACACTGAATGAAAGGGATGTTCTACAACCTATGACAAGTATTCTACTGGCCTCAGAGGTTTTCTGAATGCATAGGCAGAACATTGGTTTGTATGCATTTTGTAGTATAATGTCATGCTTGGCGATGTCATTCGTTTACGAGCCTCGCTACAGTGTGCATGCACGTTATCCATGTGAAGAGGCGTAAGCAAATGCTACCATTCTGCGAGATTCCTGCAGAAGGTATACGGATTGCGTTGATATACAGAGCACAAGGGAGCCAAAGTCAAGGCCTCCGTGGCGCAATCGGCTAGCGCGTTCGGCTGTTAACCGAAAGGTTGGTGGTTCGAGCCCACCCGGGGGCGAAATCGTTTTAACCGGCACCGAGGTGAGGACATACGTCAACTTTGTTAGAGATACACAGCTAGTGTGACAATTTGGCTGCGTTTGAGTGATGCCACAGAGCCTTATACACATTCAGCCAAGTGACACTGTAAGTAAAAACATGGCCCTACACAGACGTTCTGCTGTTTCCCTTTTTATTCGTCATGTGTGACACTGCAGTAGAGGGACGCCCGCTACAAAAGACGTATTCTTTACATTCAATTTCAGCATATACGTCGCGAGTGCCATATGACAGGGCCTGTCTCTCGATGTCGATTTGTATTTGGTGTGTCTTAAGTGTCGGTCTGCAGTAGGCCGCTGTTGGCCGAGCGACGTGCAGTCGCTATCTCGAGCAGCATCTAACACATGGCAGTACACTGAATGAAAGGGATGTTCTACAACCTATGACAAGTATTCTACTGGCCTCAGAGGTTTTCTGAATGCATAGGCAGAACATTGGTTTGTATGCATTTTGTAGTATAATGTCATGCTTGGCGATGTCATTCGTTTACGAGCCTCGCTACAGTGTGCATGCACGTTATCCATGTGAAGAGGCGTAAGCAAATGCTACCATTCTGCGAGATTCCTGCAGAAGGTATACGAATTGCGTTGATATACAGAGCACAAGGGAGCCAAAGTCAACGCCTCCGTGGCGCAATCGGCTAGCGCGTTCGGCTGTTAACCGAAAGGTTGGTGGTTCGAGCCCACCCGGGGGCGAAATCGTTTTAACCGGCACCGAGGTGAGGACATACGTCAACTTTGTTAGAGATACACAGCTAGTGTGACAATTTGGCTGCGTTTGAGTGATGCCACAGAGCCTTATACACATTCAGCCAAGTGACACTGTAGGTAAAAACATGGCCCTACACAGACGTTCTGCTGTTTTCCTTTTTATTCGTCATGTGTGCCACTGCAGTAGAGGGACGCCCGCTACAAAAGACGTATTCTTTACATTCAATTTCAGCATATACGTCGCGAGTGCCATATGACAGGGCCTGTCTCTCGATGTCGATTTGTATTTGGTGTGTCTTAAGTGTCGGTCTGCAGTAGGCCGCTGTTGGCCGAGCGACGTGCAGTCGCCTTACATGAAGCCCCATGGGCAACGCCAGTGCCACTGTGGACAACAGCGCACTGTAGCCAGAGAGAGGAGCCGAAAGGCGCATTTCGCAGTCGAGCCACGCTATCCCACAAGCTGTGCACTAGGTCAGGATTGTGCAGACCGCTAACTTTTGGTGGGCCGACGCTCGTCGTCGATCGTAAGGGCGAAACATTCAAGAGATTTGGAAAACGGCAATGTGGACACCCCCAGCAGCAGCTGTGTGCCAAATCCGATATCTGGTCGAGGGCTGCAAGATTCAGTATGATGAAGTAACAATTTGGGGATAGCTCACAAACGCTAAGCTGCCGCCTTCTTAGCTCAGTGGTAGAGCACTGGTCTCGTAAACCAGGGGTCGTGAGTTCGAACCTCACAGAAGGCATTCATTTTTTAAACCTTCCTGCAAGGAGCGGAGCTATCTCGAGCAGCATCTAACACATGGCAGTACACTGAATGAAAGGGATGTTCTACAACCTATGACAAGTATTCTACTGGCCTCAGAGGTTTTCTGAATGCATAGGCAGAACATTGGTTTGTATGCATTTTGTAGTATAATGTCATGCTTGGCGATGTCATTCGTTTACGAGCCTCGCTACAGTGTGCATGCACGTTATCCATGTGAAGAGGCGTAAGCAAATGCTACCATTCTGCGAGATTCCTGCAGAAGGTATACGAATTGCGTTGATATACAGAGCACAAGGGAGCCAAAGTCAAGGCCTCCGTGGCGCAATCGGCTAGCGCGTTCGGCTGTTAACCGAAAGGTTGGTGGTTCGAGCCCACCCGGGGGCGAAATCGTTTTAACCGGCACCGAGGTGAGGACATACGTCAACTTTGTTAGAGATACACAGCTAGTGTGACAATTTGGCTGCGTTTGAGTGATGCCACAGAGCCTTATACACATTCAGCCAAGTGACACTGTAGGTAAAAACATGGCCCTACACAGACGTTCTGCTGTTTTCCTTTTTATTCGTCATGTGTGACACTGCAGTAGAGGGACGCCCGCTACAAAAGACGTATTCTTTACATTCAATTTCAGCATATACGTCGCGAGTGCCATATGACAGGGCCTGTCTCTCGATGTCGATTTGTATTTGGTGTGTCTTAAGTGTCGGTCTGCAGTAGGCCGCTGTTGGCCGAGCGACGTGCAGTCGCCTTACATGAAGCCCCATGGGCAACGCCAGTGCCACTGTGGACAACAGCGCACTGTAGCCAGAGAGAGGAGCCGAAAGGCGCATTTCGCAGTCGAGCCACGCTATCCCACAAGCTGTGCACTAGGTCAGGATTGTGCAGACCGCTAACTTTTGGTGGGCCGACGCTCGTCGTCGATCGTAAGGGCGAAACATTCAAGAGATTTGGAAAACGGCAATGTGGACACCCCCAGCAGCAGCTGTGTGCCAAATCCGATATCTGGTCGAGGGCTGCAAGATTCAGTATGATGAAGTAACAATTTGGGGATAGCTCACAAACGCTAAGCTGCCGCCTTCTTAGCTCAGTGGTAGAGCACTGGTCTCGTAAACCAGGGGTCGTGAGTTCGAACCTCACAGAAGGCATTCATTTTTTAAACCTTCCTGCAAGGAGCGGAGCTATCTCGAGCAGCATCTAACACATGGCAGTACACTGAATGAAAGGGATGTTCTACAACCTATGACAAGTATTCTACTGGCCTCAGAGGTTTTCTGAATGCATAGGCAGAACATTGGTTTGTATGCATTTTGTAGTATAATGTCATGCTTGGCGATGTCATTCGTTTACGAGCCTCGCTACAGTGTGCATGCACGTTATCCATGTGAAGAGGCGTAAGCAAATGCTACCATTCTGCGAGATTCCTGCAGAAGGTATACGAATTGCGTTGATATACAGAGCACAAGGGAGCCAAAGTCAAGGCCTCCGTGGCGCAATCGGCTAGCGCGTTCGGCTGTTAACCGAAAGGTTGGTGGTTCGAGCCCACCCGGGGGCGAAATCGTTTTAACCGGCACCGAGGTGAGGACATACGTCAACTTTGTTAGAGATACACAGCTAGTGTGACAATTTGGCTGCGTTTGAGTGATGCCACAGAGCCTTATACACATTCAGCCAAGTGACACTGTAGGTAAAAACATGGCCCTACACAGACGTTCTGCTGTTTTCCTTTTTATTCGTCATGTGTGACACTGCAGTAGAGGGACGCCCGCTACAAAAGACGTATTCTTTACATTCAATTTCAGCATATACGTCGCGAGTGCCATATGACAGGGCCTGTCTCTCGATGTCGATTTGTATTTGGTGTGTCTTAAGTGTCGGTCTGCAGTAGGCCGCTGTTGGCCGAGCGACGTGCAGTCGCCTTACATGAAGCCCCATGGGCAACGCCAGTGCCACTGTGGACAACAGCGCACTGTAGCCAGAGAGAGGAGCCGAAAGGCGCATTTCGCAGTCGAGCCACGCTATCCCACAAGCTGTGCACTAGGTCAGGATTGTGCAGACCGCAAACTTTTGGTGGGCCGACGCTCGTCGTCGATCGTAAGGGCGAAACATTCAAGAGATTTGGAAAACGGCAATGTGGACACCCCCAGCAGCAGCTGTGTGCCAAGTCCGATATCTGGTCGAGGGCTGCAAGATTCAGTATGATGAAGTAACAATTTGGGGATAGCTCACAAACGCTAAGCTGCCGCCTTCTTAGCTCAGTGGTAGAGCACTGGTCTCGTAAACCAGGGGTCGTGAGTTCGAACCTCACAGAAGGCATTCATTTTTTAAACCTTCCTGCAAGGAGCGGAGCTATCTCGAGCAGCATCTAACACATGGCAGTACACTGAATGAAAGGGATGTTCTACAACCTATGACAAGTATTCTACTGGCCTCAGAGGTTTTCTGAATGCATAGGCAGAACATTGGTTTGTATGCATTTTGTAGTATAATGTCATGCTTGGCGATGTCATTCGTTTACGAGCCTCGCTACAGTGTGCATGCACGTTATCCATGTGAAGAGGCGTAAGCAAATGCTACCATTCTGCGAGATTCCTGCAGAAGGTATACGAATTGCGTTGATATACAGAGCACAAGGGAGCCAAAGTCAAGGCCTCCGTGGCGCAATCGGCTAGCGCGTTCGGCTGTTAACCGAAAGGTTGGTGGTTCGAGCCCACCCGGGGGCGAAATCGTTTTAACCGGCACCGAGGTGAGGACATACGTCAACTTTGTTAGAGATACACAGCTAGTGTGACAATTTGGCTGCGTTTGAGTGATGCCACAGAGCCTTATACACATTCAGCCAAGTGACACTGTAGGTAAAAACATGGCCCTACACAGACGTTCTGCTGTTTTCCTTTTTATTCGTCATGTGTGCCACTGCAGTAGAGGGACGCCCGCTACAAAAGACGTATTCTTTACATTCAATTTCAGCATATAAGTCGCGAGTGCCATATGACAGGGCCTGTCTCTCGATGTCGATTTGTATTTGGTGTGTCTTAAGTGTCGGTCTGCAGTAGGCCGCTGTTGGCCGAGCGACGTGCAGTCGCCTTACATGAAGCCCCATGGGCAACGCCAGTGCCACTGTGGACAACAGCGCACTGTAGCCAGAGAGAGGAGCCGAAAGGCGCATTTCGCAGTCGAGCCACGCTATCCCACAAGCTGTGCACTAGGTCAGGATTGTGCAGACCGCTAACTTTTGGTGGGCCGACGCTCGTCGTCGATCGTAAGGGCGAAACATTCAAGAGATTTGGAAAACGGCAATGTGGACACCCCCAGCAGCAGCTGTGTGCCAAATCCGATATCTGGTCGAGGGCTGCAAGATTCAGTATGATGAAGTAACAATTTGGGGATAGCTCACAAACGCTAAGCTGCCGCCTTCTTAGCTCAGTGGTAGAGCACTGGTCTCGTAAACCAGGGGTCGTGAGTTCGAACCTCACAGAAGGCATTCATTTTTTAAACCTTCCTGCAAGGAGCGGAGCTATCTCGAGCAGCATCTAACACATGGCAGTACACTGAATGAAAGGGATGTTCTACAACCTATGACAAGTATTCTACTGGCCTCAGAGGTTTTCTGAATGCATAGGCAGAACATTGGTTTGTATGCATTTTGTAGTATAATGTCATGCTTGGCGATGTCATTCGTTTACGAGCCTCGCTACAGTGTGCATGCACGTTATCCATGTGAAGAGGCGTAAGCAAATGCTACCATTCTGCGAGATTCCTGCAGAAGGTATACGAATTGCGTTGATATACAGAGCACAAGGGAGCCAAAGTCAAGGCCTCCGTGGCGCAATCGGCTAGCGCGTTCGGCTGTTAACCGAAAGGTTGGTGGTTCGAGCCCACCCGGGGGCGAAATCGTTTTAACCGGCACCGAGGTGAGGACATACGTCAACTTTGTTAGAGATACACAGCTAGTGTGACAATTTGGCTGCGTTTGAGTGATGCCACAGAGCCTTATACACATTCAGCCAAGTGACACTGTAGGTAAAAACATGGCCCTACACAGACGTTCTGCTGTTTTCCTTTTTATTCGTCATGTGTGACACTGCAGTAGAGGGACGCCCGCTACAAAAGACGTATTCTTTACATTCAATTTCAGCATATACGTCGCGAGTGCCATATGACAGGGCCTGTCTCTCGATGTCGATTTGTATTTGGTGTGTCTTAAGTGTCGGTCTGCAGTAGGCCGCTGTTGGCCGAGCGACGTGCAGTCGCCTTACATGAAGCCCCATGGGCAACGCCAGTGCCACTGTGGACAACAGCGCACTGTAGCCAGAGAGAGGAGCCGAAAGGCGCATTTCGCAGTCGAGCCACGCTATCCCACAAGCTGTGCACTAGGTCAGGATTGTGCAGACCGCTAACTTTTGGTGGGCCGACGCTCGTCGTCGATCGTAAGGGCGAAACATTCAAGAGATTTGGAAAACGGCAATGTGGACACCCCCAGCAGCAGCTGTGTGCCAAGTCCGATATCTGGTCGAGGGCTGCAAGATTCAGTATGATGAAGTAACAATTTGGGGATAGCTCACAAACGCTAAGCTGCCGCCTTCTTAGCTCAGTGGTAGAGCACTGGTCTCGTAAACCAGGGGTCGTGAGTTCGAACCTCACAGAAGGCATTCATTTTTTAAACCTTCCTGCAAGGAGCGGAGCTATCTCGAGCAGCATCTAACACATGGCAGTACACTGAATGAAAGGGATGTTCTACAACCTATGACAAGTATTCTACTGGCCTCAGAGGTTTTCTGAATGCATAGGCAGAACATTGGTTTGTATGCATTTTGTAGTATAATGTCATGCTTGGCGATGTCATTCGTTTACGAGCCTCGCTACAGTGTGCATGCACGTTATCCATGTGAAGAGGCGTAAGCAAATGCTACCACTCTGCGAGATTCCTGCAGAAGGTATACGAATTGCGTTGATATACAGAGCACAAGGGAGCCAAAGTCAAGGCCTCCGTGGCGCAATCGGCTAGCGCGTTCGGCTGTTAACCGAAAGGTTGGTGGTTCGAGCCCACCCGGGGGCGAAATCGTTTTAACCGGCACCGAGGTGAGGACATACGTCAACTTTGTTAGAGATACACAGCTAGTGTGACAATTTGGCTGCGTTTGAGTGATGCCACAGAGACTTATACACATTCAGCCAAGTGACACTGTAGGTAAAAACATGGCCCTACACAGACGTTCTGCTGTTTTCCTTTTTATTCGTCATGTGTGCCACTGCAGTAGAGGGACGCCCGCTACAAAAGACGTATTCTTTACATTCAATTTCAGCATATACGTCGCGAGTGCCATATGACAGGGCCTGTCTCTCGATGTCGATTTGTATTTGGTGTGTCTTAAGTGTCGGTCTGCAGTAGGCCGCTGTTGGCCGAGCGACGTGCAGTCGCCTTACATGAAGCCCCATGGGCAACGCCAGTGCCACTGTGGACAACAGCGCACTGTAGCCAGAGAGAGGAGCCGAAAGGCGCATTTCGCAGTCGAGCCACGCTATCCCACAAGCTGTGCACTAGGTCAGGATTGTGCAGACCGCTAACTTTTGGTGGGCCGACGCTCGTCGTCGATCGTAAGGGCGAAACATTCAAGAGATTTGGAAAACGGCAATGTGGACACCCCCAGCAGCAGCTGTGTGCCAAATCCGATATCTGGTCGAGGGCTGCAAGATTCAGTATGATGAAGTAACAATTTGGGGATAGCTCACAAACGCTAAGCTGCCGCCTTCTTAGCTCAGTGGTAGAGCACTGGTCTCGTAAACCAGGGGTCGTGAGTTCGAACCTCACAGAAGGCATTCATTTTTTAAACCTTCCTGCAAGGAGCGGAGCTATCTCGAGCAGCATCTAACACATGGCAGTACACTGAATGAAAGGGATGTTCTACAACCTATGACAAGTATTCTACTGGCCTCAGAGGTTTTCTGAATGCATAGGCAGAACATTGGTTTGTATGCATTTTGTAGTATAATGTCATGCTTGGCGATGTCATTCGTTTACGAGCCTCGCTACAGTGTGCATGCACGTTATCCATGTGAAGAGGCGTAAGCAAATGCTACCATTCTGCGAGATTCCTGCAGAAGGTATACGAATTGCGTTGATATACAGAGCACAAGGGAGCCAAAGTCAAGGCCTCCGTGGCGCAATCGGCTAGCGCGTTCGGCTGTTAACCGAATGGTTGGTGGTTCGAGCCCACCCGGGGGCGAAATCGTTTTAACCGGCACCGAGGTGAGGACATACGTCAACTTTGTTAGAGATACACAGCTAGTGTGACAATTTGGCTGCGTTTGAGTGATGCCACAGAGCCTTATACACATTCAGCCAAGTGACACTGTAGGTAAAAACATGGCCCTACACAGACGTTCTGCTGTTTTCCTTCTTATTCGTCATGTGTGACACTGCAGTAGAGGGACGCCCGCTACAAAAGACGTATTCTTTACATTCAATTTCAGCATATACGTCGCGAGTGCCATATGACAGGGCCTGTCTCTCGATGTCGATTTGTATTTGGTGTGTCTTAAGTGTCGGTCTGCAGTAGGCCGCTGTTGGCCGAGCGACGTGCAGTCGCCTTACATGAAGCCCCATGGGCAACGCCAGTGCCACTGTGGACAACAGCGCACTGTAGCCAGAGAGAGGAGCCGAAAGGCGCATTTCGCAGTCGAGCCACGCTATCCCACAAGCTGTGCACTAGGTCAGGATTGTGCAGACCGCTAACTTTTGGTGGGCCGACGCTCGTCGTCGATCGTAAGGGCGAAACATTCAAGAGATTTGGAAAACGGCAATGTGGACACCCCCAGCAGCAGCTGTGTGCCAAATCCGATATCTGGTCGAGGGCTGCAAGATTCAGTATGATGAAGTAACAATTTGGGGATAGCTCACAAACGCTAAGCTGCCGCCTTCTTAGCTCAGTGGTAGAGCACTGGTCTCGTAAACCAGGGGTCGTGAGTTCGAACCTCACAGAAGGCATTCATTTTTTAAACCTTCCTGCAAGGAGCGGAGCTATCTCGAGCAGCATCTAACACATGGCAGTACACTGAATGAAAGGGATGTTCTACAACCTATGACAAGTATTCTACTGGCCTCAGAGGTTTTCTGAATGCATAGGCAGAACATTGGTTTGTATGCATTTTGTAGTATAATGTCATGCTTGGCGATGTCATTCGTTTACGAGCCTCGCTACAGTGTGCATGTACGTTATCCATGTGAAGAGGCGTAAGCAAATGCTACCACTCTGCGAGATTCCTGCAGAAGGTATACGAATTGCGTTGATATACAGAGCACAAGGGAGCCAAAGTCAAGGCCTCCGTGGCGCAATCGGCTAGCGCGTTCGGCTGTTAACCGAAAGGTTGGTGGTTCGAGCCCACCCGGGGGCGAAATCGTTTTAACCGGCACCGAGGTGAGGACATACGTCAACTTTGTTAGAGATACACAGCTAGTGTGACAATTTGGCTGCGTTTGAGTGATGCCACAGAGCCTTATACACATTCAGCCAAGTGACACTGTAGGTAAAAACATGGCCCTACACAGACGTTCTGCTGTTTTCCTTTTTATTCGTCATGTGTGCCACTGCAGTAGAGGGACGCCCGCTACAAAAGACGTATTCTTTACATTCAATTTCAGCATATACGTCGCGAGTGCCATATGACAGGGCCTGTCTCTCGATGTCGATTTGTATTTGGTGTGTCTTAAGTGTCGGTCTGCAGTAGGCCGCTGTTGGCCGAGCGACGTGCAGTCGCCTTACATGAAGCCCCATGGGCAACGCCAGTGCCACTGTGGACAACAGCGCACTGTAGCCAGAGAGAGGAGCCGAAAGGCGCATTTCGCAGTCGAGCCACGCTATCCCACAAGCTGTGCACTAGGTCAGGATTGTGCAGACCGCTAACTTTTGGTGGGCCGACGCTCGTCGTCGATCGTAAGGGCGAAACATTCAAGAGATTTGGAAAACGGCAATGTGGACACCCCCAGCAGCAGCTGTGTGCCAAATCCGATATCTGGTCGAGGGCTGCAAGATTCAGTATGATGAAGTAACAATTTGGGGATAGCTCACAAACGCTAAGCTGCCGCCTTCTTAGCTCAGTGGTAGAGCACTGGTCTCGTAAACCAGGGGTCGTGAGTTCGAACCTCACAGAAGGCATTCATTTTTTAAACCTTCCTGCAAGGAGCGGAGCTATCTCGAGCAGCATCTAACACATGGCAGTACACTGAATGAAAGGGATGTTCTACAACCTATGACAAGTATTCTACTGGCCTCAGAGGTTTTCTGAATGCATAGGCAGAACATTGGTTTGTATGCATTTTGTAGTATAATGTCATGCTTGGCGATGTCATTCGTTTACGAGCCTCGCTACAGTGTGCATGCACGTTATCCATGTGAAGAGGCGTAAGCAAATGCTACCATTCTGCGAGATTCCTGCAGAAGGTATACGAATTGCGTTGATATACAGAGCACAAGGGAGCCAAAGTCAAGGCCTCCGTGGCGCAATCGGCTAGCGCGTTCGGCTGTTAACCGAAAGGTTGGTGGTTCGAGCCCACCCGGGGGCGAAATCGTTTTAACCGGCACCGAGGTGAGGACATACGTCAACTTTGTTAGAGATACACAGCTAGTGTGACAATTTGGCTGCGTTTGAGTGATGCCACAGAGCCTTATACACATTCAGCCAAGTGACACTGTAGGTAAAAACATGGCCCTACACAGACGTTCTGCTGTTTTCCTTTTTATTCGTCATGTGTGACACTGCAGTAGAGGGACGCCCGCTACAAAAGACGTATTCTTTACATTCAATTTCAGCATATACGTCGCGAGTGCCATATGACAGGGCCTGTCTCTCGATGTCGATTTGTATTTGGTGTGTCTTAAGTGTCGGTCTGCAGTAGGCCGCTGTTGGCCGAGCGACGTGCAGTCGCCTTACATGAAGCCCCATGGGCAACGCCAGTGCCACTGTGGACAACAGCGCACTGTAGCCAGAGAGAGGAGCCGAAAGGCGCATTTCGCAGTCGAGCCACGCTATCCCACAAGCTGTGCACTAGGTCAGGATTGTGCAGACCGCTAACTTTTGGTGGGCCGACGCTCGTCGTCGATCGTAAGGGCGAAACATTCAAGAGATTTGGAAAACGGCAATGTGGACACCCCCAGCAGCAGCTGTGTGCCAAATCCGATATCTGGTCGAGGGCTGCAAGATTCAGTATGATGAAGTAACAATTTGGGGATAGCTCACAAACGCTAAGCTGCCGCCTTCTTAGCTCAGTGGTAGAGCACTGGTCTCGTAAACCAGGGGTCGTGAGTTCGAACCTCACAGAAGGCATTCATTTTTTAAACCTTCCTGCAAGGAGCGGAGCTATCTCGAGCAGCATCTAACACATGGCAGTACACTGAATGAAAGGGATGTTCTACAACCTATGACAAGTATTCTACTGGCCTCAGAGGTTTTCTGAATGCATAGGCAGAACATTGGTTTGTATGCATTTTGTAGTATAATGTCATGCTTGGCGATGTCATTCGTTTACGAGCCTCGCTACAGTGTGCATGCACGTTATCCATGTGAAGAGGCGTAAGCAAATGCTACCATTCTGCGAGATTCCTGCAGAAGGTATACGAATTGCGTTGATATACAGAGCACAAGGGAGCCAAAGTCAAGGCCTCCGTGGCGCAATCGGCTAGCGCGTTCGGCTGTTAACCGAAAGGTTGGTGGTTCGAGCCCACCCGGGGGCGAAATCGTTTTAACCGGCACCGAGGTGAGGACATACGTCAACTTTGTTAGAGATACACAGCTAGTGTGACAATTTGGCTGCGTTTGAGTGATGCCACAGAGCCTTATACACATTCAGCCAAGTGACACTGTAGGTAAAAACATGGCCCTACACAGACGTTCTGCTGTTTTCCTTTTTATTCGTCATGTGTGACACTGCAGTAGAGGGACGCCCGCTACAAAAGACGTATTCTTTACATTCAATTTCAGCATATACGTCGCGAGTGCCATATGACAGGGCCTGTCTCTCGATGTCGATTTGTATTTGGTGTGTCTTAAGTGTCGGTCTGCAGTAGGCCGCTGTTGGCCGAGCGACGTGCAGTCGCCTTACATGAAGCCCCATGGGCAACGCCAGTGCCACTGTGGACAACAGCGCACTGTAGCCAGAGAGAGGAGCCGAAAGGCGCATTTCGCAGTCGAGCCTCGCTATCCCACAAGCTGTCCACTAGGTCAGGATTGTGCAGACCGCTAACTTTTGGTGGGCCGACGCTCGTCGTCGATCGTAAGGGCGAAACATTCAAGAGATTTGGAAAACGGCAATGTGGACACCCCCAGCAGCAGCTGTGTGCCAAGTCCGATATCTGGTCGAGGGCTGCAAGATTCAGTATGATGAAGTAACAATTTGGGGATAGCTCACAAACGCTAAGCTGCCGCCTTCTTAGCTCAGTGGTAGAGCACTGGTCTCGTAAACCAGGGGTCGTGAGTTCGAACCTCACAGAAGGCATTCATTTTTTAAACCTTCCTGCAAGGAGCGGAGCTATCTCGAGCAGCATCTAACACATGGCAGTACACTGAATGAAAGGGATGTTCTACAACCTATGACAAGTATTCTACTGGCCTCAGAGGTTTTCTGAATGCATAGGCAGAACATTGGTTTGTATGCATTTTGTAGTATAATGTCATGCTTGGCGATGTCATTCGTTTACGAGCCTCGCTACAGTGTGCATGCACGTTATCCATGTGAAGAGGCGTAAGCAAATGCTACCATTCTGCGAGATTCCTGCAGAAGGTATACGAATTGCGTTGATATACAGAGCACAAGGGAGCCAAAGTCAAGGCCTCCGTGGCGCAATCGGCTAGCGCGTTCGGCTGTTAACCGAAAGGTTGGTGGTTCGAGCCCACCCGGGGGCGAAATCGTTTTAACCGGCACCGAGGTGAGGACATACGTCAACTTTGTTAGAGATACACAGCTAGTGTGACAATTTGGCTGCGTTTGAGTGATGCCACAGAGCCTTATACACATTCAGCCAAGTGACACTGTAGGTAAAAACATGGCCCTACACAGACGTTCTGCTGTTTTCCTTTTTATTCGTCATGTGTGACACTGCAGTAGAGGGACGCCCGCTACAAAAGACGTATTCTTTACATTCAATTTCAGCATATACGTCGCGAGTGCCATATGACAGGGCCTGTCTCTCGATGTCGATTTGTATTTGGTGTGTCTTAAGTGTCGGTCTGCAGTAGGCCGCTGTTGGCCGAGCGACGTGCAGTCGCCTTACATGAAGCCCCATGGGCAACGCCAGTGCCACTGTGGACAACAGCGCACTGTAGCCAGAGAGAGGAGCCGAAAGGCGCATTTCGCAGTCGAGCCACGCTATCCCACAAGCTGTGCACTAGGTCAGGATTGTGCAGACCGCTAACTTTTGGTGGGCCGACGCTCGTCGTCGATCGTAAGGGCGAAACAGTCAAGAGATTTGGAAAACGGCAATGTGGACACCCCCAGCAGCAGCTGTGTGCCAAATCCGATATCTGGTCGAGGGCTGCAAGATTCAGTATGATGAAGTAACAATTTGGGGATAGCTCACAAACGCTAAGCTGCCGCCTTCTTAGCTCAGTGGTAGAGCACTGGTCTCGTAAACCAGGGGTCGTGAGTTCGAACCTCACAGAAGGCATTCATTTTTTAAACCTTCCTGCAAGGAGCGGAGCTATCTCGAGCAGAATCTAACACATGGCAGTACACTGAATGAAAGGGATGTTCTACAACCTATGACAAGTATTCTACTGGCCTCAGAGGTTTTCTGAATGCATAGGCAGAACATTGGTTTGTATGCATTTTGTAGTATAATGTCATGCTTGGCGATGTCATTCGTTTACGAGCCTCGCTACAGTGTGCATGCACGTTATCCATGTGAAGAGGCGTAAGCAAATGCTACCATTCTGCGAGATTCCTGCAGAAGGTATACGAATTGCGTTGATATACAGAGCACAAGGGAGCCAAAGTCAAGGCCTCCGTGGCGCAATCGGCTAGCGCGTTCGGCTGTTAACCGAAAGGTTGGTGGCTCGAGCCCACCCGGGGGCGAAATCGTTTTAACCGGCACCGAGGTGAGGACATACGTCAACTTTGTTAGAGATACACAGCTAGTGTGACAATTTGGCTGCGTTTGAGTGATGCCACAGAGCCTTATACACATTCAGCCAAGTGACACTGTAGGTAAAAACATGGCCCTACACAGACGTTCTGCTGTTTTCCTTTTTATTCGTCATGTGTGACACTGCAGTAGAGGGACGCCCGCTACAAAAGACGTATTCTTTACATTCAATTTCAGCATATACGTCGCGAGTGCCATATGACAGGGCCTGTCTCTCGATGTCGATTTGTATTTGGTGTGTCTTAAGTGTCGGTCTGCAGTAGGCCGCTGTTGGCCGAGCGACGTGAAGTCGCCTTACATGAAGCCCCATGGGCAACGCCAGTGCCACTGTGGACAACAGCGCACTGTAGCCAGAGAGAGGAGCCGAAAGGCGCATTTCGCAGTCGAGCCACGCTATCCCACAAGCTGTGCACTAGGTCAGGATTGTGCAGACCGCTAACTTTTGGTGGGCCGACGCTCGTCGTCGATCGTAAGGGCGAAACATTCAAGAGATTTGGAAAACGGCAATGTGGACACCCCCAGCAGCAGCTGTGTGCCAGAGCGACGTGCAGTCGCCTTACATGAAGCCCCATGGGCAACGCCAGTGCCACTGTGGACAACAGCGCACTGTAGCCAGAGAGAGGAGCCGAAAGGCGCATTTCGCAGTCGAGCCACGCTATCCCACAAGCTGTGCACTAGGTCAGGATTGTGCAGACCGCTAACTTTTGGTGGGCCGACGCTCGTCGTCGATCGTAAGGGCGAAACATTCAAGAGATTTGGAAAACGGCAATGTGGACACCCCCAGCAGCAGCTGTGTGCCAAATCCGATATCTGGTCGAGGGCTGCAAGATTCAGTATGATGAAGTAACAATTTGGGGATAGCTCACAAACGCTAAGCTGCCGCCTTCTTAGCTCAGTGGTAGAGCACTGGTCTCGTAAACCAGGGGTCGTGAGTTCGAACCTCACAGAAGGCATTCATTTTTTAAACCTTCCTGCAAGGAGCGGAGCTATCTCGAGCAGCATCTAACACATGGCAGTACACTGAATGAAAGGGATGTTCTACAACCTATGACAAGTATTCTACTGGCCTCAGAGGTTTTCTGAATGCATAGGCAGAACATTGGTTTGTATGCATTTTGTAGTATAATGTCATGCTTGGCGATGTCATTCGTTTACGAGCCTCGCTACAGTGTGCATGCACGTTATCCATGTGAAGAGGCGTAAGCAAATGCTACCATTCTGCGAGATTCCTGCAGAAGGTATACGAATTGCGTTGATATACAGAGCACAAGGGAGCCAAAGTCAAGGCCTCCGTGGCGCAATCGGCTAGCGCGTTCGGCTGTTAACCGAAAGGTTGGTGGTTCGAGCCCACCCGGGGGCGAAATCGTTTTAACCGGCACCGAGGTGAGGACATACGTCAACTTTGTTAGAGATACACAGCTAGTGTGACAATTTGGCTGCGTTTGAGTGATGCCACAGAGCCTTATACACATTCAGCCAAGTGACACTGTAGGTAAAAACATGGCCCTACACAGACGTTCTGCTGTTTTCCTTTTTATTCGTCATGTGTGACACTGCAGTAGAGGGACGCCCGCTACAAAAGACGTATTCTTTACATTCAATTTCAGCATATACGTCGCGAGTGCCATATGACAGGGCCTGTCTCTCGATGTCGATTTGTATTTGGTGTGTCTTAAGTGTCGGTCTGCAGTAGGCCGCTGTTGGCCGAGCGACGTGCAGTCGCCTTACATGAAGCCCCATGGGCAACGCCAGTGCCACTGTGGACAACAGCGCACTGTAGCCAGAGAGAGGAGCCGAAAGGCGCATTTCGCAGTCGAGCCACGCTATCCCACAAGCTGTGCACTAGGTCAGGATTGTGCAGACCGCTAACTTTTGGTGGGCCGACGCTCGTCGTCGATCGTAAGGGCGAAACATTCAAGAGATTTGGAAAACGGCAATGTGGACACCCCCAGCAGCAGCTGTGTGCCAAGTCCGATATCTGGTCGAGGGCTGCAAGATTCAGTATGATGAAGTAACAATTTGGGGATAGCTCACAAACGCTAAGCTGCCGCCTTCTTAGCTCAGTGGTAGAGCACTGGTCTCGTAAACCAGGGGTCGTGAGTTCGAACCTCACAGAAGGCATTCATTTTTTAAACCTTCCTGCAAGGAGCGGAGCTATCTCGAGCAGCATCTAACACATGGCAGTACACTGAATGAAAGGGATGTTCTACAACCTATGACAAGTATTCTACTGGCCTCAGAGGTTTTCTGAATGCATAGGCAGAACATTGGTTTGTATGCATTTTGTAGTATAATGTCATGCTTGGCGATGTCATTCGTTTACGAGCCTCGCTACAGTGTGCATGCACGTTATCCATGTGAAGAGGCGTAAGCAAATGCTACCATTCTGCGAGATTCCTGCAGAAGGTATACGAATTGCGTTGATATACAGAGCACAAGGGAGCCAAAGTCAAGGCCTCCGTGGCGCAATCGGCTAGCGCGTTCGGCTGTTAACCGAAAGGTTGGTGGTTCGAGCCCACCCGGGGGCGAAATCGTTTTAACCGGCACCGAGGTGAGGACATACGTCAACTTTGTTAGAGATACACAGCTAGTGTGACAATTTGGCTGCGTTTGAGTGATGCCACAGAGCCTTATACACATTCAGCCAAGTGACACTGTAGGTAAAAACATGGCCCTACACAGACGTTCTGCTGTTTTCCTTTTTATTCGTCATGTGTGACACTGCAGTAGAGGGACGCCCGCTACAAAAGACGTATTCTTTACATTCAATTTCAGCATATACGTCGCGAGTGCCATATGACAGGGCCTGTCTCTCGATGTCGATTTGTATTTGGTGTGTCTTAAGTGTCGGTCTGCAGTAGGCCGCTGTTGGCCGAGCGACGTGCAGTCGCCTTACATGAAGCCCCATGGGCAACGCCAGTGCCACTGTGGACAACAGCGCACTGTAGCCAGAGAGAGGAGCCGAAAGGCGCATTTCGCAGTCGAGCCACGCTATCCCACAAGCTGTGCACTAGGTCAGGATTGTGCAGACCGCTAACTTTTGGTGGGCCGACGCTCGTCGTCGATCGTAAGGGCGAAACATTCAAGAGATTTGGAAAACGGCAATGTGGACACCCCCAGCAGCAGCTGTGTGCCAAGTCCGATATCTGGTCGAGGGCTGCAAGATTCAGTATGATGAAGTAACAATTTGGGGATAGCTCACAAACGCTAAGCTGCCGCCTTCTTAGCTCAGTGGTAGAGCACTGGTCTCGTAAACCAGGGGTCGTGAGTTCGAACCTCACAGAAGGCATTCATTTTTTAAACCTTCCTGCAAGGAGCGGAGCTATCTCGAGCAGCATCTAACACATGGCAGTACACTGAATGAAAGGGATGTTCTACAACCTATGACAAGTATTCTACTGGCCTCAGAGGTTTTCTGAATGCATAGGCAGAACATTGGTTTGTATGCATTTTGTAGTATAATGTCATGCTTGGCGATGTCATTCGTTTACGAGCCTCGCTACAGTGTGCATGCACGTTATCCATGTGAAGAGGCGTAAGCAAATGCTACCATTCTGCGAGATTCCTGCAGAAGGTATACGAATTGCGTTGATATACAGAGCACAAGGGAGCCAAAGTCAAGGCCTCCGTGGCGCAATCGGCTAGCGCGTTCGGCTGTTAACCGAAAGGTTGGTGGTTCGAGCCCACCCGGGGGCGAAATCGTTTTAACCGGCACCGAGGTGAGGACATACGTCAACTTTGTTAGAGATACACAGCTAGTGTGACAATTTGGCTGCGTTTGAGTGATGCCACAGAGCCTTATACACATTCAGCCAAGTGACACTGTAGGTAAAAACATGGCCCTACACAGACGTTCTGCTGTTTTCCTTTTTATTCGTCATGTGTGACACTGCAGTAGAGGGACGCCCGCTACAAAAGACGTATTCTTTACATTCAATTTCAGCATATACGTCGCGAGTGCCATATGACAGGGCCTGTCTCTCGATGTCGATTTGTATTTGGTGTGTCTTAAGTGTCGGTCTGCAGTAGGCCGCTGTTGGCCGAGCGACGTGCAGTCGCCTTACATGAAGCCCCATGGGCAACGCCAGTGCCACTGTGGACAACAGCGCACTGTAGCCAGAGAGAGGAGCCGAAAGGCGCATTTCGCAGTCGAGCCACGCTATCCCACAAGCTGTGCACTAGGTCAGGATTGTGCAGACCGCTAACTTTTGGTGGGCCGACGCTCGTCGTCGATCGTAAGGGCGAAACATTCAAGAGATTTGGAAAACGGCAATGTGGACACCCCCAGCAGCAGCTGTGTGCCAAATCCGATATCTGGTCGAGGGCTGCAAGATTCAGTATGATGAAGTAACAATTTGGGGATAGCTCACAAACGCTAAGCTGCCGCCTTCTTAGCTCAGTGGTAGAGCACTGGTCTCGTAAACCAGGGGTCGTGAGTTCGAACCTCACAGAAGGCATTCATTTTTTAAACCTTCCTGCAAGGAGCGGAGCTATCTCGAGCAGCATCTAACACATGGCAGTACACTGAATGAAAGGGATGTTCTACAACCTATGACAAGTATTCTACTGGCCTCAGAGGTTTTCTGAATGCATAGGCAGAACATTGGTTTGTATGCATTTTGTAGTATAATGTCATGCTTGGCGATGTCATTCGTTTACGAGCCTCGCTACAGTGTGCATGCACGTTATCCATGTGAAGAGGCGTAAGCAAATGCTACCATTCTGCGAGATTCCTGCAGAAGGTATACGAATTGCGTTGATATACAGAGCACAAGGGAGCCAAAGTCAAGGCCTCCGTGGCGCAATCGGCTAGCGCGTTCAGCTGTTAACCGAAAGGTTGGTGGTTCGAGCCCACCCGGGGGCGAAATCGTTTTAACCGGCACCGAGGTGAGGACATACGTCAACTTTGTTAGAGATACACAGCTAGTGTGACAATTTGGCTGCGTTTGAGTGATGCCACAGAGCCTTATACACATTCAGCCAAGTGACACTGTAGGTAAAAACATGGCCCTACACAGACGTTCTGCTGTTTTCCTTTTTATTCGTCATGTGTGACACTGCAGTAGAGGGACGCCCGCTACAAAAGACGTATTCTTTACATTCAATTTCAGCATATACGTCGCGAGTGCCATATGACAGGGCCTGTCTCTCGATGTCGATTTGTATTTGGTGTGTCTTAAGTGTCGGTCTGCAGTAGGCCGCTGTTGGCCGAGCGACGTGCAGTCGCCTTACATGAAGCCCCATGGGCAACGCCAGTGCCACTGTGGACAACAGCGCACTGTAGCCAGAGAGAGGAGCCGAAAGGCGCATTTCGCAGTCGAGCCACGCTATCCCACAAGCTGTGCACTAGGTCAGGATTGTGCAGACCGCTAACTTTTGGTGGGCCGACGCTCGTCGTCGATCGTAAGGGCGAAACATTCAAGAGATTTGGAAAACGGCAATGTGGACACCCCCAGCAGCAGCTGTGTGCCAAATCCGATATCTGGTCGAGGGCTGCAAGATTCAGTATGATGAAGTAACAATTTGGGGATAGCTCACAAACGCTAAGCTGCCGCCTTCTTAGCTCAGTGGTAGAGCACTGGTCTCGTAAACCAGGGGTCGTGAGTTCGAACCTCACAGAAGGCATTCATTTTTTAAACCTTCCTGCAAGGAGCGGAGCTATCTCGAGCAGCATCTAACACATGGCAGTACACTGAATGAAAGGGATGTTCTACAACCTATGACAAGTATTCTACTGGCCTCAGAGGTTTTCTGAATGCATAGGCAGAACATTGGTTTGTATGCATTTTGTAGTATAATGTCATGCTTGGCGATGTCATTCGTTTACGAGCCTCGCTACAGTGTGCATGCACGTTATCCATGTGAAGAGGCGTAAGCAAATGCTACCATTCTGCGAGATTCCTGCAGAAGGTATACGAATTGCGTTGATATACAGAGCACAAGGGAGCCAAAGTCAAGGCCTCCGTGGCGCAATCGGCTAGCGCGTTCGGCTGTTAACCGAAAGGTTGGTGGTTCGAGCCCACCCGGGGGCGAAATCGTTTTAACCGGCACCGAGGTGAGGACATACGTCAACTTTGTTAGAGATACACAGCTAGTGTGACAATTTGGCTGCGTTTGAGTGATGCCACAGAGCCTTATACACATTCAGCCAAGTGACACTGTAGGTAAAAACATGGCCCTACACAGACGTTCTGCTGTTTTCCTTTTTATTCGTCATGTGTGACACTGCAGTAGAGGGACGCCCGCTACAAAAGACGTATTCTTTACATTCAATTTCAGCATATACGTCGCGAGTGCCATATGACAGGGCCTGTCTCTCGATGTCGATTTGTATTTGGTGTGTCTTAAGTGTCGGTCTGCAGTAGGCCGCTGTTGGCCGAGCGACGTGCAGTCGCCTTACATGAAGCCCCATGGGCAACGCCAGTGCCACTGTGGACAACAGCGCACTGTAGCCAGAGAGAGGAGCCGAAAGGCGCATTTCGCAGTCGAGCCACGCTATCCCACAAGCTGTGCACTAGGTCATGATTGTGCAGACCGCTAACTTTTGGTGGGCCGACGCTCGTCGTCGATCGTAAGGGCGAAACATTCAAGAGATTTGGAAAACGGCAATGTGGACACCCCCAGCAGCAGCTGTGTGCCAAGTCCGATATCTGGTCGAGGGCTGCAAAATTCAGTATGATGAAGTAACAATTTGGGGATAGCTCACAAACGCTAAGCTGCCGCCTTCTTAGCTCAGTGGTAGAGCACTGGTCTCGTAAACCAGGGGTCGTGAGTTCGAACCTCACAGAAGGCATTCATTTTTTAAACCTTCCTGCAAGGAGCGGAGCTATCTCGAGCAGCATCTAACACATGGCAGTACACTGAATGAAAGGGATGTTCTACAACCTATGACAAGTATTCTACTGGCCTCAGAGGTTTTCTGAATGCATAGGCAGAACATTGGTTTGTATGCATTTTGTAGTATAATGTCATGCTTGGCGATGTCATTCGTTTACGAGCCTCGCTACAGTGTGCATGCACGTTATCCATGTGAAGAGGCGTAAGCAAATGCTACCATTCTGCGAGATTCCTGCAGAAGGTATACGAATTGCGTTGATATACAGAGCACAAGGGAGCCAAAGTCAAGGCCTCCGTGGCGCAATCGGCTAGCGCGTTCGGCTGTTAACCGAAAGGTTGGTGGTTCGAGCCCACCCGGGGGCGAAATCGTTTTAACCGGCACCGAGGTGAGGACATACGTCAACTTTGTTAGAGATACACAGCTAGTGTGACAATTTGGCTGCGTTTGAGTGATGCCACAGAGCCTTATACACATTCAGCCAAGTGACACTGTAGGTAAAAACATGGCCCTACACAGACGTTCTGCTGTTTTCCTTTTTATTCGTCATGTGTGACACTGCAGTAGAGGGACGCCCGCTACAAAAGACGTATTCTTTACATTCAATTTCAGCATATACGTCGCGAGTGCCATATGACAGGGCCTGTCTCTCGATGTCGATTTGTATTTGGTGTGTCTTAAGTGTCGGTCTGCAGTAGGCCGCTGTTGGCCGAGCGACGTGCAGTCGCCTTACATGAAGCCCCATGGGCAACGCCAGTGCCACTGTGGACAACAGCGCACTGTAGCCAGAGAGAGGAGCCGAAAGGCGCATTTCGCAGTCGAGCCACGCTATCCCACAAGCTGTGCACTAGGTCAGGATTGTGCAGACCGCTAACTTTTGGTGGGCCGACGCTCGTCGTCGATCGTAAGGGCGAAACATTCAAGAGATTTGGAAAACGGCAATGTGGACACCCCCAGCAGCAGCTGTGTGCCAAGTCCGATATCTGGTCGAGGGCTGCAAGATTCAGTATGATGAAGTAACAATTTGGGGATAGCTCACAAACGCTAAGCTGCCGCCTTCTTAGCTCAGTGGTAGAGCACTGGTCTCGTAAACCAGGGGTCGTGAGTTCGAACCTCACAGAAGGCATTCATTTTTTAAACCTTCCTGCAAGGAGCGGAGCTATCTCGAGCAGCATCTAACACATGGCAGTACACTGAATGAAAGGGATGTTCTACAACCTATGACAAGTATTCTACTGGCCTCAGAGGTTTTCTGAATGCATAGGCAGAACATTGGTTTGTATGCATTTTGTAGTATAATGTCATGCTTGGCGATGTCATTCGTTTACGAGCCTCGCTACAGTGTGCATGCACGTTATCCATGTGAAGAGGCGTAAGCAAATGCTACCATTCTGCGAGATTCCTGCAGAAGGTATACGAATTGCGTTGATATACAGAGCACAAGGGAGCCAAAGTCAAGGCCTCCGTGGCGCAATCGGCTAGCGCGTTCGGCTGTTAACCGAAAGGTTGGTGGTTCGAGCCCACCCGGGGGCGAAATCGTTTTAACCGGCACCGAGGTGAGGACATACGTCAACTTTGTTAGAGATACACAGCTAGTGTGACAATTTGGCTGCGTTTGAGTGATGCCACAGAGCCTTATACACATTCAGCCAAGTGACACTGTAGGTAAAAACATGGCCCTACACAGACGTTCTGCTGTTTTCCTTTTTATTCGTCATGTGTGACACTGCAGTAGAGGGACGCCCGCTACAAAAGACGTATTCTTTACATTCAATTTCAGCATATACGTCGCGAGTGCCATATGACAGGGCCTGTCTCTCGATGTCGATTTGTATTTGGTGTGTCTTAAGTGTCGGTCTGCAGTAGGCCGCTGTTGGCCGAGCGACGTGCAGTCGCCTTACATGAAGCCCCATGGGCAACGCCAGTGCCACTGTGGACAACAGCGCACTGTAGCCAGAGAGAGGAGCCGAAAGGCGCATTTCGCAGTCGAGCCACGCTATCCCACAAGCTGTGCACTAGGTCAGGATTGTGCAGACCGCTAACTTTTGGTGGGCCGACGCTCGTCGTCGATCGTAAGGGCGAAACATTCAAGAGATTTGGAAAACGGCAATGTGGACACCCCCAGCAGCAGCTGTGTGCCAAATCCGATATCTGGTCGAGGGCTGCAAGATTCAGTATGATGAAGTAACAATTTGGGGATAGCTCACAAACGCTAAGCTGCCGCCTTCTTAGCTCAGTGGTAGAGCACTGGTCTCGTAAACCAGGGGTCGTGAGTTCGAACCTCACAGAAGGCATTCATTTTTTAAACCTTCCTGCAAGGAGCGGAGCTATCTCGAGCAGCATCTAACACATGGCAGTACACTGAATGAAAGGGATGTTCTACAACCTATGACAAGTATTCTACTGGCCTCAGAGGTTTTCTGAATGCATAGGCAGAACATTGGTTTGTATGCATTTTGTAGTATAATGTCATGCTTGGCGATGTCATTCGTTTACGAGCCTCGCTACAGTGTGCATGCACGTTATCCATGTGAAGAGGCGTAAGCAAATGCTACCATTCTGCGAGATTCCTGCAGAAGGTATACGAATTGCGTTGATATACAGAGCACAAGGGAGCCAAAGTCAAGGCCTCCGTGGCGCAATCGGCTAGCGCGTTCGGCTGTTAACCGAAAGGTTGGTGGTTCGAGCCCACCCGGGGGCGAAATCGTTTTAACCGGCACCGAGGTGAGGACATACGTCAACTTTGTTAGAGATACACAGCTAGTGTGACAATTTGGCTGCGTTTGAGTGATGCCACAGAGCCTTATACACATTCAGCCAAGTGACACTGTAGGTAAAAACATGGCCCTACACAGACGTTCTGCTGTTTTCCTTTTTATTCGTCATGTGTGACACTGCAGTAGAGGGACGCCCGCTACAAAAGACGTATTCTTTACATTCAATTTCAGCATATACGTCGCGAGTGCCATATGACAGGGCCTGTCTCTCGATGTCGATTTGTATTTGGTGTGTCTTAAGTGTCGGTCTGCAGTAGGCCGCTGTTGGCCGAGCGACGTGCAGTCGCCTTACATGAAGCCCCATGGGCAACGCCAGTGCCACTGTGGAAAACAGCGCACTGTAGCCAGAGAGAGGAGCCGAAAGGCGCATTTCGCAGTCGAGCCACGCTATCCCACAAGCTGTGCACTAGGTCAGGATTGTGCAGACCGCTAACTTTTGGTGGGCCGACGCTCGTCGTCGATCGTAAGGGCGAAACATTCAAGAGATTTGGAAAACGGCAATGTGGACACCCCCAGCAGCAGCTGTGTGCCAAGTCCGATATCTGGTCGAGGGCTGCAAGATTCAGTATGATGAAGTAACAATTTGGGGATAGCTCACAAACGCTAAGCTGCCGCCTTCTTAGCTCAGTGGTAGAGCATTGGTCTCGTAAACCAGGGGTCGTGAGTTCGAACCTCACAGAAGGCATTCATTTTTTAAACCTTCCTGCAAGGAGCGGAGCTATCTCGAGCAGCATCTAACACATGGCAGTACACTGAATGAAAGGGATGTTCTACAACCTATGACAAGTATTCTACTGGCCTCAGAGGTTTTCTGAATGCATAGGCAGAACATTGGTTTGTATGCATTTTGTAGTATAATGTCATGCTTGGCGATGTCATTCGTTTACGAGCCTCGCTACAGTGTGCATGCACGTTATCCATGTGAAGAGGCGTAAGCAAATGCTACCATTCTGCGAGATTCCTGCAGAAGGTATACGAATTGCGTTGATATACAGAGCACAAGGGAGCCAAAGTCAAGGCCTCCGTGGCGCAATCGGCTAGCGCGTTCGGCTGTTAACCGAAAGGTTGGTGGTTCGAGCCCACCCGGGGGCGAAATCGTTTTAACCGGCACCGAGGTGAGGACATACGTCAACTTTGTTAGAGATACACAGCTAGTGTGACAATTTGGCTGCGTTTGAGTGATGCCACAGAGCCTTATACACATTCAGCCAAGTGACACTGTAGGTAAAAACATGGCCCTACACAGACGTTCTGCTGTTTTCCTTTTTATTCGTCATGTGTGACACTGCAGTAGAGGGACGCCCGCTACAAAAGACGTATTCTTTACATTCAATTTCAGCATATACGTCGCGAGTGCCATATGACAGGGCCTGTCTCTCGATGTCGATTTGTATTTGGTGTGTCTTAAGTGTCGGTCTGCAGTAGGCCGCTGTTGGCCGAGCGACGTGCAGTCGCCTTACATGAAGCCCCATGGGCAACGCCAGTGCCACTGTGGACAACAGCGCACTGTAGCCAGAGAGAGGAGCCGAAAGGCGCATTTCGCAGTCGAGCCACGCTATCCCACAAGCTGTGCACTAGGTCAGGATTGTGCAGACCGCTAACTTTTGGTGGGCCGACGCTCGTCGTCGATCGTAAGGGCGAAACATTCAAGAGATTTGGAAAACGGCAATGTGGACACCCCCAGCAGCAGCTGTGTGCCAAGTCCGATATCTGGTCGAGGGCTGCAAGATTCAGTATGATGAAGTAACAATTTGGGGATAGCTCACAAACGCTAAGCTGCCGCCTTCTTAGCTCAGTGGTAGAGCACTGGTCTCGTAAACCAGGGGTCGTGAGTTCGAACCTCACAGAAGGCATTCATTTTTTAAACCTTCCTGCAAGGAGCGGAGCTATCTCGAGCAGCATCTAACACATGGCAGTACACTGAATGAAAGGGATGTTCTACAACCTATGACAAGTATTCTACTGGCCTCAGAGGTTTTCTGAATGCATAGGCAGAACATTGGTTTGTATGCATTTTGTAGTATAATGTCATGCTTGGCGATGTCATTCGTTTACGAGCCTCGCTACAGTGTGCATGCACGTTATCCATGTGAAGAGGCGTAAGCAAATGCTACCATTCTGCGAGATTCCTGCAGAAGGTATACGAATTGCGTTGATATACAGAGCTCAAGGGAGCCAAAGTCAAGGCCTCCGTGGCGCAATCGGCTAGCGCGTTCGGCTGTTAACCGAAAGGTTGGTGGTTCGAGCCCACCCGGGGGCGAAATCGTTTTAACCGGCACCGAGGTGAGGACATACGTCAACTTTGTTAGAGATACACAGCTAGTGTGACAATTTGGCTGCGTTTGAGTGATGCCACAGAGCCTTATACACATTCAGCCAAGTGACACTGTAGGTAAAAACATGGCCCTACACAGACGTTCTGCTGTTTTCCTTTTTATTCGTCATGTGTGACACTGCAGTAGAGGGACGCCCGCTACAAAAGACGTATTCTTTACATTCAATTTCAGCATATACGTCGCGAGTGCCATATGACAGGGCCTGTCTCTCGATGTCGATTTGTATTTGGTGTGTCTTAAGTGTCGGTCTGCAGTAGGCCGCTGTTGGCCGAGCGACGTGCAGTCGCCTTACATGAAGCCCCATGGGCAACGCCAGTGCCACTGTGGACAACAGCGCACTGTAGCCAGAGAGAGGAGCCGAAAGGCGCATTTCGCAGTCGAGCCACGCTATCCCACAAGCTGTGCACTAGGTCAGGATTGTGCAGACCGCTAACTTTTGGTGGGCCGACGCTCGTCGTCGATCGTAAGGGCGAAACATTCAAGAGATTTGGAAAACGGCAATGTGGACACCCCCAGCAGCAGCTGTGTGCCAAGTCCGATATCTGGTCGAGGGCTGCAAGATTCAGTATGATGAAGTAACAATTTGGGGATAGCTCACAAACGCTAAGCTGCCGCCTTCTTAGCTCAGTGGTAGAGCACTGGTCTCGTAAACCAGGGGTCGTGAGTTCGAACCTCCCAGAAGGCATTCATTTTTTAAACCTTCCTGCAAGGAGCGGAGCTATCTCGAGCAGCATCTAACACATGGCAGTACACTGAATGAAAGGGATGTTCTACAACCTATGACAAGTATTCTACTGGCCTCAGAGGTTTTCTGAATGCATAGGCAGAACATTGGTTTGTATGCATTTTGTAGTATAATGTCATGCTTGGCGATGTCATTCGTTTACGAGCCTCGCTACAGTGTGCATGCACGTTATCCATGTGAAGAGGCGTAAGCAAATGCTACCATTCTGCGAGATTCCTGCAGAAGGTATACGAATTGCGTTGATATACAGAGCACAAGGGAGCCAAAGTCAAGGCCTCCGTGGCGCAATCGGCTAGCGCGTTCGGCTGTTAACCGAAAGGTTGGTGGTTCGAGCCCACCCGGGGGCGAAATCGTTTTAACCGGCACCGAGGTGAGGACATACGTCAACTTTGTTAGAGATACACAGCTAGTGTGACAATTTGGCTGCGTTTGAGTGATGCCACAGAGCCTTATACACATTCAGCCAAGTGACACTGTAGGTAAAAACATGGCCCTACACAGACGTTCTGCTGTTTTCCTTTTTATTCGTCATGTGTGACACTGCAGTAGAGGGACGCCTGCTACAAAAGACGTATTCTTTACATTCAATTTCAGCATATACGTCGCGAGTGCCATATGACAGGGCCTGTCTCTCGATGTCGATTTGTATTTGGTGTGTCTTAAGTGTCGGTCTGCAGTAGGCCGCTGTTGGCCGAGCGACGTGCAGTCGCCTTACATGAAGCCCCATGGGCAACGCCAGTGCCACTGTGGACAACAGCGCACTGTAGCCAGAGAGAGGAGCCGAAAGGCGCATTTCGCAGTCGAGCCACGCTATCCCACAAGCTGTGCACTAGGTCAGGATTGTGCAGACCGCTAACTTTTGGTGGGCCGACGCTCGTCGTCGATCGTAAGGGCGAAACATTCAAGAGATTTGGAAAACGGCAATGTGGACACCCCCAGCAGCAGCTGTGTGCCAAATCCGATATCTGGTCGAGGGCTGCAAGATTCAGTATGATGAAGTAACAATTTGGGGATAGCTCACAAACGCTAAGCTGCCGCCTTCTTAGCTCATACGCGGAGAAGTTTTAAGTTCTAAAAAAAAAAACGTTCTTCAAGGGGTTGCAAGATTTTATGTTTTCCTTATGAAGATGAGAGACTTCACGTATCAGTGTATTTTAATATACTTACCTTTCCATTAGCAAGAGGAAGATTCATTACCTTTAATTAATATTAAGAAGAAACATTTATTTCTCATTTCTGTTAGCTAAGGTAATTTAGACATCTAGCTTACAGAGAAAAAAATTAAGAAGCCGAAATAAAAAAAAAAAATAAAAAATAAAAAAAAATAAAAAAAATAAAAAAAAAAATAAAATAAAATAAAAAATAAATAAAAAAATCAAATAAAACAAAAAAATACAAAACACGAAAAAGTAGCCGAGCACTCGCAAAAAGTAAGAAAAATGAGGACCTGGCATCAAAAACATAAAAAAGTACATACAATAAAAAACGTAAAAAAAAGTTGGTAGAAGGATGGACTCATAATAACAATGATAATAATAATAAAAACGACAAAAGCAAAAAAAAAAAAAAAAAGTGGTAGAGCACTGGTCTCGTAAACCAGGGGTCGTGAGTTCGAACCTCACAGAAGGCATTCATTTTTTAAACCTTCCTGCAAGGAGCGGAGCTATCTCGAGCAGCATCTAACACATGGCAGTACACTGAATGAAAGGGATGTTCTACAACCTATGACAAGTATTCTACTGGCCTCAGAGGATTTCTGAATGCATAGGCAGAACATTGGTTTGTATGCATTTTGTAGTATAATGTCATGCTTGGCGATGTCATTCGTTTACGAGCCTCGCTACAGTGTGCATGCACGTTATCCATGTGAAGAGGCGTAAGCAAATGCTACCATTCTGCGAGATTCCTGCAGAAGGTATACGAATTGCGTTGATATACAGAGCACAAGGGAGCCAAAGTCAAGGCCTCCGTGGCGCAATCGGCTAGCGCGTTCGGCTGTTAACCGAAAGGTTGGTGGTTCGAGCCCACCTGGGGGCGAAATCGTTTTAACCGGCACCGAGGTGAGGACATACGTCAACTTTGTTAGAGATACACAGCTAGTGTGACAATTTGGCTGCGTTTGAGTGATGCCACAGAGCCTTATACACATTCAGCCAAGTGACACTGTAGGTAAAAACATGGCCCTACACAGACGTTCTGCTGTTTTCCTTTTTATTCGTCATGTGTGACACTGCAGTAGAGGGACGCCCGCTACAAAAGACGTATTCTTTACATTCAATTTCAGCATATACGTCGCGAGTGCCATATGACAGGGCCTGTCTCTCGATGTCGATTTGTATTTGGTGTGTCTTAAGTGTCGGTCTGCAGTAGGCCGCTGTTGGCCGAGCGACGTGCAGTCGCCTTACATGAAGCCCCATGGGCAACGCCAGTGCCACTGTGGACAACAGCGCACTGTAGCCAGAGAGAGGAGCCGAAAGGCGCATTTCGCAGTCGAGCCACGCTATCCCACAAGCTGTGCACTAGGTCAGGATTGTGCAGACCGCTAACTTTTGGTGGGCCGACGCTCGTCGTCGATCGTAAGGGCGAAACATTCAAGAGATTTGGAAAACGGCAATGTGGACACCCCCAGCAGCAGCTGTGTGCCAAATCCGATATCTGGTCGAGGGCTGCAAGATTCAGTATGATGAAGTAACAATTTGGGGATAGCTCACAAACGCTAAGCTGCCGCCTTCTTAGCTCAGTGGTAGAGCACTGGTCTCGTAAACCAGGGGTCGTGAGTTTGAACCTCCCAGAAGGCATTCATTTTTTAAACCTTCCTGCAAGGAGCGGAGCTATCTCGAGCAGCATCTAACACATGGCAGTACACTGAATGAAAGGGATGTTCTACAACCTATGACAAGTATTCTACTGGCCTCAGAGGTTTTCTGAATGCATAGGCAGAACATTGGTTTGTATGCATTTTGTAGTATAATGTCATGCTTGGCGATGTCATTCGTTTACGAGCCTCGCTACAGTGTGCATGCACGTTATCCATGTGAAGAGGCGTAAGCAAATGCTACCATTCTGCGAGATTCCTGCAGAAGGTATACGAATTGCGTTGATATACAGAGCACAAGGGAACCAAAGTCAAGGCCTCCGTGGCGCAATCGGCTAGCGCGTTCGGCTGTTAACCGAAAGGTTGGTGGTTCGAGCCCACCCGGGGGCGAAATCGTTTTAACCGGCACCGAGGTGAGGACATACGTCAACTTTGTTAGAGATACACAGCTAGTGTGACAATTTGGCTGCGTTTGAGTGATGCCACAGAGCCTTATACACATTCAGCCAAGTGACACTGTAGGTAAAAACATGGCCCTACACAGACGTTCTGCTGTTTTCCTTTTTATTCGTCATGTGTGACACTGCAGTAGAGGGACGCCCGCTACAAAAGACGTATTCTTTACATTCAATTTCAGCATATACGTCGCGAGTGCCATATGACAGGGCCTGTCTCTCGATGTCGATTTGTATTTGGTGTGTCTTAAGTGTCGGTCTGCAGTAGGCCGCTGTTGGCCGAGCGACGTGCAGTCGCCTTACATGAAGCCCCATGGGCAACGCCAGTGCCACTGTGGACAACAGCGCACTGTAGCCAGAGAGAGGAGCCGAAAGGCGCATTTCGCAGTCGAGCCACGCTATCCCACAAGCTGTGCACTAGGTCAGGATTGTGCAGACCGCTAACTTTTGGTGGGCCGACGCTCGTCGTCGATCGTAAGGGCGAAACATTCAAGAGATTTGGAAAACGGCAATGTGGACACCCCCAGCAGCAGCTGTGTGCCAAGTCCGATATCTGGTCGAGGGCTGCAAGATTCAGTATGATGAAGTAACAATTTGGGGATAGCTCACAAACGCTAAGCTGCCGCCTTCTTAGTTCAGTGGTAGAGCACTGGTCTCGTAAACCAGGGGTCGTGAGTTCGAACCTCACAGAAGGCATTCATTTTTTTAAACCTTCCTGCAAGGAGCGGAGCTATCTCGAGCAGCATCTAACACATGGCAGTACACTGAATGAAAGGGATGTTCTACAACCTATGACAAGTATTCTACTGGCCTCAGAGGTTTTCTGAATGCATAGGCAGAACATTGGTTTGTATGCATTTTGTAGTATAATGTCATGCTTGGCGATGTCATTCGTTTACGAGCCTCGCTACAGTGTGCATGCACGTTATCCATGTGAAGAGGCGTAAGCAAATGCTACCATTCTGCGAGATTCCTGCAGAAGGTATACGAATTGCGTTGATATATAGAGCACAAGGGAACCAAAGTCAAGGCCTCCGTGGCGCAATCGGCTAGCGCGTTCGGCTGTTAACCGAAAGGTTGGTGGTTCGAGCCCACCCGGGGGCGAAATCGTTTTAACCGGCACCGAGGTGAGGACATACGTCAACTTTGTTAGAGATACACAGCTAGTGTGACAATTTGGCTGCGTTTGAGTGATGCCACAGAGCCTTATACACATTCAGCCAAGTGACACTGTAGGTAAAAACATGGCCCTACACAGACGTTCTGCTGTTTTCCTTTTTATTCGTCATGTGTGACACTGCAGTAGAGGGACGCCCGCTACAAAAGACGTATTCTTTACATTCAATTTCAGCATATACGTCGCGAGTGCCATATGACAGGGCCTGTCTCTCGATGTCGATTTGTATTTGGTGTGTCTTAAGTGTCGGTCTGCAGTAGGCCGCTGTTGGCCGAGCGACGTGCAGTCGCCTTACATGAAGCCCCATGGGCAACGCCAGTGCCACTGTGGACAACAGCGCACTGTAGCCAGAGAGAGGAGCCGAAAGGCGCATTTCGCAGTCGAGCCACGCTATCCCACAAGCTGTGCACTAGGTCAGGATTGTGCAGACCGCTAACTTTTGGTGGGCCGACGCTCGTCGTCGATCGTAAGGGCGAAACATTCAAGAGATTTGGAAAACGGCAATGTGGACACCCCCAGCAGCAGCTGTGTGCCAAGTCCGATATCTGGTCGAGGGCTGCAAGATTCAGTATGATGAAGTAACAATTTGGGGATAGCTCACAAACGCTAAGCTGCCGCCTTCTTAGTGCAGTGGTAGAGCACTGGTCTCGTAAACCAGGGGTCGTGAGTTCGAACCTCACAGAAGGCATTCATTTTTTTAAACCTTCCTGCAAGGAGCGGAGCTATCTCGAGCAGCATCTAACACATGGCAGTACACTGAATGAAAGGGATGTTCTACAACCTATGACAAGTATTCTACTGGCCTCAGAGGTTTTCTGAATGCATAGGCAGAACATTGGTTTGTATGCATTTTGTAGTATAATGTCATGCTTGGCGATGTCATTCGTTTACGAGCCTCGCTACAGTGTGCATGCACGTTATCCATGTGAAGAGGCGTAAGCAAATGCTACCATTCTGCGAGATTCCTGCAGAAGGTATGCGAATTGCGTTGATATACAGAGCACAAGGGAACCAAAGTCAAGGCCTCCGTGGCGCAATCGGCTAGCGCGTTCGGCTGTTAACCGAAAGGTTGGTGGTTCGAGCCCACCCGGGGGCGAAATCGTTTTAACCGGCACCGAGGTGAGGACATACGTCAACTTTGTTAGAGATACACAGCTAGTGTGACAATTTGGCTGCGTTTGAGTGATGCCACAGAGCCTTATACACATTCAGCCAAGTGACACTGTAGGTAAAAACATGGCCCTACACAGACGTTCTGCTGTTTTCCTTTTTATTCGTCATGTGTGACACTGCAGTAGAGGGACGCCCGCTACAAAAGACGTATTCTTTACATTCAATTTCAGCATATACGTCGCGAGTGCCATATGACAGGGCCTGTCTCTCGATGTCGATTTGTATTTGGTGTGTCTTAAGTGTCGGTCTGCAGTAGGCCGCTGTTGGCCGAGCGACGTGCAGTCGCCTTACATGAAGCCCCATGGGCAACGCCAGTGCCACTGTGGACAACAGCGCACTGTAGCCAGAGAGAGGAGCCGAAAGGCGCATTTCGCAGTCGAGCCACGCTATCCCACAAGCTGTGCACTAGGTCAGGATTGTGCAGACCGCTAACTTTTGGTGGGCCGACGCTCGTCGTCGATCGTAAGGGCGAAACATTCAAGAGATTTGGAAAACGGCAATGTGGACACCCCCAGCAGCAGCTGTGTGCCAAGTCCGATATCTGGTCGAGGGCTGCAAGATTCAGTATGATGAAGTAACAATTTGGGGATAGCTCACAAACGCTAAGCTGCCGCCTTCTTAGTTCAGTGGTAGAGCACTGGTCTCGTAAACCAGGGGTCGTGAGTTCGAACCTCACAGAAGGCATTCATTTTTTTAAACCTTCCTGCAAGGAGCGGAGCTATCTCGAGCAGCATCTAACACATGGCAGTACACTGAATGAAAGGGATGTTCTACAACCTATGACAAGTATTCTACTGGCCTCAGAGGTTTTCTGAATGCATAGGCAGAACATTGGTTTGTATGCATTTTGTAGTATAATGTCATGCTTGGCGATGTCATTCGTTTACGAGCCTCGCTACAGTGTGCATGCACGTTATCCATGTGAAGAGGCGTAAGCAAATGCTACCATTCTGCGAGATTCCTGCAGAAGGTATACGAATTGCGTTGATATACAGAGCACAAGGGAACCAAAGTCAAGGCCTCCGTGGCGCAATCGGCTAGCGCGTTCGGCTGTTAACCGAAAGGTTGGTGGTTCGAGCCCACCCGGGGGCGAAATCGTTTTAACCGGCACCGAGGTGAGGACATACGTCAACTTTGTTAGAGATACACAGCTAGTGTGACAATTTGGCTGCGTTTGAGTGATGCCACAGAGCCTTATACACATTCAGCCAAGTGACACTGTAGGTAAAAACATGGCCCTACACAGACGTTCTGCTGTTTTCCTTTTTATTCGTCATGTGTGACACTGCAGTAGAGGGACGCCCGCTACAAAAGACGTATTCTTTACATTCAATTTCAGCATATACGTCGCGAGTGCCATATGACAGGGCCTGTCTCTCGATGTCGATTTGTATTTGGTGTGTCTTAAGTGTCGGTCTGCAGTAGGCCGCTGTTGGCCGAGCGACGTGCAGTCGCCTTACATGAAGCCCCATGGGCAACGCCAGTGCCACTGTGGACAACAGCGCACTGTAGCCAGAGAGAGGAGCCGAAAGGCGCATTTCGCAGTCGAGCCACGCTATCCCACAAGCTGTGCACTAGGTCAGGATTGTGCAGACCGCTAACTTTTGGTGGGCCGACGCTCGTCGTCGATCGTAAGGGCGAAACATTCAAGAGATTTGGAAAACGGCAATGTGGACACCCCCAGCAGCAGCTGTGTGCCAAGTCCGATATCTGGTCGAGGGCTGCAAGATTCAGTATGATGAAGTAACAATTTGGGGATAGCTCACAAACGCTAAGCTGCCGCCTTCTTAGTTCAGTGGTAGAGCACTGGTCTCGTAAACCAGGGGTCGTGAGTTCGAACCTCACAGAAGGCATTCATTTTTTTAAACCTTCCTGCAAGGAGCGGAGCTATCTCGAGCAGCATCTAACACATGGCAGTACACTGAATGAAAGGGATGTTCTACAACCTGTGACAAGTATTCTACTGGCCTCAGAGGTTTTCTGAATGCATAGGCAGAACATTGGTTTGTATGCATTTTGTAGTATAATGTCATGCTTGGCGATGTCATTCGTTTACGAGCCTCGCTACAGTGTGCATGCACGTTATCCATGTGAAGAGGCGTAAGCAAATGCTACCATTCTGCGAGATTCCTGCAGAAGGTATACGAATTGCGTTGATATACAGAGCACAAGGGAGCCAAAGTCAAGGCCTCCGTGGCGCAATCGGCTAGCGCGTTCGGCTGTTAACCGAAAGGTTGGTGGTTCGAGCCCACCCGGGGGCGAAATCGTTTTAACCGGCACCGAGGTGAGGACATACGTCAACTTTGTTAGAGATACACAGCTAGTGTGACAATTTGGCTGCGTTTGAGTGATGCCACAGAGCCTTATACACATTCAGCCAAGTGACACTGTAGGTAAAAACATGGCCCTACACAGACGTTCTGCTGTTTTCCTTTTTATTCGTCATGTGTGACACTGCAGTAGAGGGACGCCCGCTACAAAAGACGTATTCTTTACATTCAATTTCAGCATATACGTCGCGAGTGCCATATGACAGGGCCTGTCTCTCGATGTCGATTTGTATTTGGTGTGTCTTAAGTGTCGGTCTGCAGTAGGCCGCTGTTGGCCGAGCGACGTGCAGTCGCCTTACATGAAGCCCCATGGGCAACGCCAGTGCCACTGTGGACAACAGCGCACTGTAGCCAGAGAGAGGAGCCGAAAGGCGCATTTCGCAGTCGAGCCACGCTATCCCACAAGCTGTGCACTAGGTCAGGATTGTGCAGACCGCTAACTTTTGGTGGGCCGACGCTCGTCGTCGATCGTAAGGGCGAAACATTCAAGAGATTTGGAAAACGGCAATGTGGACACCCCCAGCAGCAGCTGTGTGCCAAGTCCGATATCTGGTCGAGGGCTGCAAGATTCAGTATGATGAAGTAACAATTTGGGGATAGCTCACAAACGCTAAGCTGCCGCCTTCTTAGTTCAGTGGTAGAGCACTGGTCTCGTAAACCAGGGGTCGTGAGTTCGAACCTCACAGAAGGCATTCATTTTTTTAAACCTTCCTGCAAGGAGCGGAGCTATCTCGAGCAGCATCTAACACATGGCAGTACACTGAATGAAAGGGATGTTCTACAACCTATGACAAGTATTCTACTGGCCTCAGAGGTTTTCTGAATGCATAGGCAGAACATTGGTTTGTATGCATTTTGTAGTATAATGTCATGCTTGGCGATGTCATTCGTTTACGAGCCTCGCTACAGTGTGCATGCACGTTATCCATGTGAAGAGGCGTAAGCAAATGCTACCATTCTGCGAGATTCCTGCAGAAGGTATACGAATTGCGTTGATATACAGAGCACAAGGGAGCCAAAGTCAAGGCCTCCGTGGCGCAATCGGCTAGCGCGTTCGGCTGTTAACCGAAAGGTTGGTGGTTCGAGCCCACCCGGGGGCGAAATCGTTTTAACCGGCACCGAGGTGAGGACATACGTCAACTTTGTTAGAGATACACAGCTAGTGTGACAATTTGGCTGCGTTTGAGTGATGCCACAGAGCCTTATACACATTCAGCCAAGTGACACTGTAGGTAAAAACATGGCCCTACACAGACGTTCTGCTGTTTTCCTTTTTATTCGTCATGTGTGACACTGCAGTAGAGGGACGCCCGCTACAAAAGACGTATTCTTTACATTCAATTTCAGCATATACGTCGCGAGTGCCATATGACAGGGCCTGTCTCTCGATGTCGATTTGTATTTGGTGTGTCTTAAGTGTCGGTCTGCAGTAGGCCGCTGTTGGCCGAGCGACGTGCAGTCGCCTTACATGAAGCCCCATGGGCAACGCCAGTGCCACTGTGGACAACAGCGCACTGTAGCCAGAGAGAGGAGCCGAAAGGCGCATTTCGCAGTCGAGCCACGCTATCCCACAAGCTGTGCACTAGGTCAGGATTGTGCAGACCGCTAACTTTTGGTGGGCCGACGCTCGTCGTCGATCGTAAGGGCGAAACATTCAAGAGATTTGGAAAACGGCAATGTGGACACCCCCAGCAGCAGCTGTGTGCCAAGTCCGATATCTGGTCGAGGGCTGCAAGATTCAGTATGATGAAGTAACAATTTGGGGATAGCTCACAAACGCTAAGCTGCCGCCTTCTTAGTTCAGTGGTAGAGCACTGGTCTCGTAAACCAGGGGTCGTGAGTTCGAACCTCACAGAAGGCATTCATTTTTTTAAACCTTCCTGCAAGGAGCGGAGCTATCTCGAGCAGCATCTAACACATGGCAGTACACTGAATGAAAGGGATGTTCTACAACCTATGACAAGTATTCTACTGGCCTCAGAGGTTTTCTGAATGCATAGGCAGAACATTGGTTTGTATGCATTTTGTAGTATAATGTCATGCTTGGCGATGTCATTCGTTTACGAGCCTCGCTACAGTGTGCATGCACGTTATCCATGTGAAGAGGCGTAAGCAAATGCTACCATTCTGCGAGATTCCTGCAGAAGGTATACGAATTGCGTTGATATACAGAGCACAAGGGAACCAAAGTCAAGGCCTCCGTGGCGCAATCGGCTAGCGCGTTCGGCTGTTAACCGAAAGGTTGGTGGTTCGAGCCCACCCGGGGGCGAAATCGTTTTAACCGGCACCGAGGTGAGGACATACGTCAACTTTGTTAGAGATACACAGCTAGTGTGACAATTTGGCTGCGTTTGAGTGATGCCACAGAGCCTTATACACATTCAGCCAAGTGACACTGTAGGTAAAAACATGGCCCTACACAGACGTTCTGCTGTTTTCCTTTTTATTCGTCATGTGTGACACTGCAGTAGAGGGACGCCCGCTACAAAAGACGTATTCTTTACATTCAATTTCAGCATATACGTCGCGAGTGCCATATGACAGGGCCTGTCTCTCGATGTCGATTTGTATTTGGTGTGTCTTAAGTGTCGGTCTGCAGTAGGCCGCTGTTGGCCGAGCGACGTGCAGTCGCCTTACATGAAGCCCCATGGGCAACGCCAGTGCCACTGTGGACAACAGCGCACTGTAGCCAGAGAGAGGAGCCGAAAGGCGCATTTCGCAGTCGAGCCACGCTATCCCACAAGCTGTGCACTAGGTCAGGATTGTGCAGACCGCTAACTTTTGGTGGGCCGACGCTCGTCGTCGATCGTAAGGGCGAAACATTCAAGAGATTTGGAAAACGGCAATGTGGACACCCCCAGCAGCAGCTGTGTGCCAAGTCCGATATCTGGTCGAGGGCTGCAAGATTCAGTATGATGAAGTAACAATTTGGGGATAGCTCACAAACGCTAAGCTGCCGCCTTCTTAGTTCAGTGGTAGAGCACTGGTCTCGTAAACCAGGGGTCGTGAGTTCGAACCTCACAGAAGGCATTCATTTTTTTAAACCTTCCTGCAAGGAGCGGAGCTATCTCGAGCAGCATCTAACACATGGCAGTACACTGAATGAAAGGGATGTTCTACAACCTATGACAAGTATTCTACTGGCCTCAGAGGTTTTCTGAATGCATAGGCAGAACATTGGTTTGTATGCATTTTGTAGTATAATGTCATGCTTGGCGATGTCATTCGTTTACGAGCCTCGCTACAGTGTGCATGCACGTTATCCATGTGAAGAGGCGTAAGCAAATGCTACCATTCTGCGAGATTCCTGCAGAAGGTATACGAATTGCGTTGATATACAGAGCACAAGGGAACCAAAGTCAAGGCCTCCGTGGCGCAATCGGCTAGCGCGTTCGGCTGTTAACCGAAAGGTTGGTGGTTCGAGCCCACCCGGGGGCGAAATCGTTTTAACCGGCACCGAGGTGAGGACATACGTCAACTTTGTTAGAGATACACAGCTAGTGTGACAATTTGGCTGCGTTTGAGTGATGCCACAGAGCCTTATACACATTCAGCCAAGTGACACTGTAGGTAAAAACATGGCCCTACACAGACGTTCTGCTGTTTTCCTTTTTATTCGTCATGTGTGACACTGCAGTAGAGGGACGCCCGCTACAAAAGACGTATTCTTTACATTCAATTTCAGCATATACGTCGCGAGTGCCATATGACAGGGCCTGTCTCTCGATGTCGATTTGTATTTGGTGTGTCTTAAGTGTCGGTCTGCAGTAGGCCGCTGTTGGCCGAGCGACGTGCAGTCGCCTTACATGAAGCCCCATGGGCAACGCCAGTGCCACTGTGGACAACAGCGCACTGTAGCCAGAGAGAGGAGCCGAAAGGCGCATTTCGCAGTCGAGCCACGCTATCCCACAAGCTGTGCACTAGGTCAGGATTGTGCAGACCGCTAACTTTTGGTGGGCCGACGCTCGTCGTCGATCGTAAGGGCGAAACATTCAAGAGATTTGGAAAACGGCAATGTGGACACCCCCAGCAGCAGCTGTGTGCCAAGTCCGATATCTGGTCGAGGGCTGCAAGATTCAGTATGATGAAGTAACAATTTGGGGATAGCTCACAAACGCTAAGCTGCCGCCTTCTTAGTTCAGTGGTAGAGCACTGGTCTCGTAAACCAGGGGTCGTGAGTTCGAACCTCACAGAAGGCATTCATTTTTTTAAACCTTCCTGCAAGGAGCGGAGCTATCTCGAGCAGCATCTAACACATGGCAGTACACTGAATGAAAGGGATGTTCTACAACCTATGACAAGTATTCTACTGGCCTCAGAGGTTTTCTGAATGCATAGGCAGAACATTGGTTTGTATGCATTTTGTAGTATAATGTCATGCTTGGCGATGTCATTCGTTTACGAGCCTCGCTACAGTGTGCATGCACGTTATCCATGTGAAGAGGCGTAAGCAAATGCTACCATTCTGCGAGATTCCTGCAGAAGGTATACGAATTGCGTTGATATACAGAGCACAAGGGAGCCAAAGTCAAGGCCTCCGTGGCGCAATCGGCAAGCGCGTTCGGCTGTTAACCGAAAGGTTGGTGGTTCGAGCCCACCCGGGGGCGAAATCGTTTTAACCGGCACCGAGGTGAGGACATACGTCAACTTTGTTAGAGATACACAGCTAGTGTGACAATTTGGCTGCGTTTGAGTGATGCCACAGAGCCTTATACACATTCAGCCAAGTGACACTGTAGGTAAAAACATGGCCCTACACAGACGTTCTGCTGTTTTCCTTTTTATTCGTCATGTGTGACACTGCAGTAGAGGGACGCCCGCTACAAAAGACGTATTCTTTACATTCAATTTCAGCATATACGTCGCGAGTGCCATATGACAGGGCCTGTCTCTCGATGTCGATTTGTATTTGGTGTGTCTTAAGTGTCGGTCTGCAGTAGGCCGCTGTTGGCCGAGCGACGTGCAGTCGCCTTACATGAAGCCCCATGGGCAACGCCAGTGCCACTGTGGACAACAGCGCACTGTAGCCAGAGAGAGGAGCCGAAAGGCGCATTTCGCAGTCGAGCCACGCTATCCCACAAGCTGTGCACTAGGTCAGGATTGTGCAGACCGCTAACTTTTGGTGGGCCGACGCTCGTCGTCGATCGTAAGGGCGAAACATTCAAGAGATTTGGAAAACGGCAATGTGGACACCCCCAGCAGCAGCTGTGTGCCAAGTCCGATATCTGGTCGAGGGCTGCAAGATTCAGTATGATGAAGTAACAATTTGGGGATAGCTCACAAACGCTAAGCTGCCGCCTTCTTAGCTCAGTGGTAGAGCACTGGTCTCGTAAACCAGGGGTCGTGAGTTCGAACCTCACAGAAGGCATTCATTTTTTTAAACCTTCCTGCAAGGAGCGGAGCTATCTCGAGCAGCATCTAACACATGGCAGTACACTGAATGAAAGGGATGTTCTACAACCTATGACAAGTATTCTACTGGCCTCAGAGGTTTTCTGAATGCATAGGCAGAACATTGGTTTGTATGCATTTTGTAGTATAATGTCATGCTTGGCGATGTCATTCGTTTACGAGCCTCGCTACAGTGTGCATGCACGTTATCCATGTGAAGAGGCGTAAGCAAATGCTACCATTCTGCGAGATTCCTGCAGAAGGTATACGAATTGCGTTGATATACAGAGCACAAGGGAGCCAAAGTCAAGGCCTCCGTGGCGCAATCGGCTAGCGCGTTCGGCTGTTAACCGAAAGGTTGGTGGTTCGAGCCCACCCGGGGGCGAAATCGTTTTAACCGGCACCGAGGTGAGGACATACGTCAACTTTGTTAGAGATACACAGCTAGTGTGACAATTTGGCTGCGTTTGAGTGATGCCACAGAGCCTTATACACATTCAGCCAAGTGACACTGTAGGTAAAAACATGGCCCTACACAGACGTTCTGCTGTTTTCCTTTTTATTCGTCATGTGTGACACTGCAGTAGAGGGACGCCCGCTACAAAAGACGTATTCTTTACATTCAATTTCAGCATATACGTCGCGAGTGCCATATGACAGGGCCTGTCTCTCGATGTCGATTTGTATTTGGTGTGTCTTAAGTGTCGGTCTGCAGTAGGCCGCTGTTGGCCGAGCGACGTGCAGTCGCCTTACATGAAGCCCCATGGGCAACGCCAGTGCCACTGTGGACAACAGCGCACTGTAGCCAGAGAGAGGAGCCGAAAGGCGCATTTCGCAGTCGAGCCACGCTATCCCACAAGCTGTGCACTAGGTCAGGATTGTGCAGACCGCTAACTTTTGGTGGGCCGACGCTCGTCGTCGATCGTAAGGGCGAAACATTCAAGAGATTTGGAAAACGGCAATGTGGACACCCCCAGCAGCAGCTGTGTGCCAAGTCCGATATCTGGTCGAGGGCTGCAAGATTCAGTATGATGAAGTAACAATTTGGGGATAGCTCACAAACGCTAAGCTGCCGCCTTCTTAGCTCAGTGGTAGAGCACTGGTCTCGTAAACCAGGGGTCGTGAGTTCGAACCTCACAGAAGGCATTCATTTTTTAAACCTTCCTGCAAGGAGCGGAGCTATCTCGAGCAGCATCTAACACATGGCAGTACACTGAATGAAAGGGATGTTCTACAACCTATGACAAGTATTCTACTGGCCTCAGAGGTTTTCTGAATGCATAGGCAGAACATTGGTTTGTATGCATTTTGTAGTATAATGTCATGCTTGGCGATGTCATTCGTTTACGAGCCTCGCTACAGTGTGCATGCACGTTATCCATGTGAAGAGGCGTAAGCAAATGCTACCATTCTGCGAGATTCCTGCAGAAGGTATACGAATTGCGTTGATATACAGAGCACAAGGGAGCCAAAGTCAAGGCCTCCGTGGCGCAATCGGCTAGCGCGTTCGGCTGTTAACCGAAAGGTTGGTGGTTCGAGCCCACCCGGGGGCGAAATCGTTTTAACCGGCACCGAGGTGAGGACATACGTCAACTTTGTTAGAGATACACAGCTAGTGTGACAATTTGGCTGCGTTTGAGTGATGCCACAGAGCCTTATACACATTCAGCCAAGTGACACTGTAGGTAAAAACATGGCCCTACACAGACGTTCTGCTGTTTTCCTTTTTATTCGTCATGTGTGACACTGCAGTAGAGGGACGCCCGCTACAAAAGACGTATTCTTTACATTCAATTTCAGCATATACGTCGCGAGTGCCATATGACAGGGCCTGTCTCTCGATGTCGATTTGTATTTGGTGTGTCTTAAGTGTCGGTCTGCAGTAGGCCGCTGTTGGCCGAGCGACGTGCAGTCGCCTTACATGAAGCCCCATGGGCAACGCCAGTGCCACTGTGGACAACAGCGCACTGTAGCCAGAGAGAGGAGCCGAAAGGCGCATTTCGCAGTCGAGCCACGCTATCCCACAAGCTGTGCACTAGGTCAGGATTGTGCAGACCGCTAACTTTTGGTGGGCCGACGCTCGTCGTCGATCGTAAGGGCGAAACATTCAAGAGATTTGGAAAACGGCAATGTGGACACCCCCAGCAGCAGCTGTGTGCCAAATCCGATATCTGGTCGAGGGCTGCAAGATTCAGTATGATGAAGTAACAATTTGGGGATAGCTCACAAACGCTAAGCTGCCGCCTTCTTAGCCCAGTGGTAGAGCACTGGTCTCGTAAACCAGGGGTCGTGAGTTCGAACCTCACAGAAGGCATTCATTTTTTAAACCTTCCTGCAAGGAGCGGAGCTATCTCGAGCAGCATCTAACACATGGCAGTACACTGAATGAAAGGGATGTTCTACAACCTATGACAAGTATTCTACTGGCCTCAGAGGTTTTCTGAATGCATAGGCAGAACATTGGTTTGTATGCATTTTGTAGTATAATGTCATGCTTGGCGATGTCATTCGTTTACGAGCCTCGCTACAGTGTGCATGCACGTTATCCATGTGAAGAGGCGTAAGCAAATGCTACCATTCTGCGAGATTCCTGCAGAAGGTATACGAATTGCGTTGATATACAGAGCACAAGGGAGCCAAAGTCAAGGCCTCCGTGGCGCAATCGGCTAGCGCGTTCGGCTGTTAACCGAAAGGTTGGTGGTTCGAGCCCACCCGGGGGCGAAATCGTTTTAACCGGCACCGAGGTGAGGACATACGTCAACTTTGTTAGAGATACACAGCTAGTGTGACAATTTGGCTGCGTTTGAGTGATGCCACAGAGCCTTATACACATTCAGCCAAGTGACACTGTAGGTAAAAACATGGCCCTACACAGACGTTCTGCTGTTTTCCTTTTTATTCGTCATGTGTGACACTGCAGTAGAGGGACGCCCGCTACAAAAGACGTATTCTTTACATTCAATTTCAGCATATACGTCGCGAGTGCCATATGACAGGGCCTGTCTCTCGATGTCGATTTGTATTTGGTGTGTCTTAAGTGTCGGTCTGCAGTAGGCCGCTGTTGGCCGAGCGACGTGCAGTCGCCTTACATGAAGCCCCATGGGCAACGCCAGTGCCACTGTGGACAACAGCGCACTGTAGCCAGAGAGAGGAGCCGAAAGGCGCATTTCGCAGTCGAGCCACTCTATCCCACAAGCTGTGCACTAGGTCAGGATTGTGCAGACCGCTAACTTTTGGTGGGCCGACGCTCGTCGTCGATCGTAAGGGCGAAACATTCAAGAGATTTGGAAAACGACAATGTGGACACCCCCAGCAGCAGCTGTGTGCCAAGTCCGATATCTGGTCGAGGGCTGCAAGATTCAGTATGATGAAGTTACAATTTGGGGATAGCTCACAAACGCTAAGCTGCCGCCTTCTTAGCTCAGCGGTAGAGCACTGGTCTCGTAAACCAGGGGTCGTGAGTTCGAACCTCACAGAAGGCATTCATTTTTTTAAACCTTCCTGCAAGGAGCGGAGCTATCTCGAGCAGCATCTAACACATGGCAGTACACTGAATGAAAGGGATGTTCTACAACCTATGACAAGTATTCTACTGGCCTCAGAGGTTTTCTGAATGCATAGGCAGAACATTGGTTTGTATGCATTTTGTAGTATAATGTCATGCTTGGCGATGTCATTCGTTTACGAGCCTCGCTACAGTGTGCATGCACGTTATCCATGTGAAGAGGCGTAAGCAAATGCTACCATTCTGCGAGATTCCTGCAGAAGGTATACGAATTGCGTTGATATACAGAGCACAAGGGAGCCAAAGTCAAGGCCTCCGTGGCGCAATCGGCTAGCGCGTTCGGCTGTTAACCGAAAGGTTGGTGGTTCGAGCCCACCCGGGGGCGAAATCGTTTTAACCGGCACCGAGGTGAGGACATACGTCAACTTTGTTAGAGATACACAGCTAGTGTGACAATTTGGCTGCGTTTGAGTGATGCCACAGAGCCTTATACACATTCAGCCAAGTGACACTGTAGGTAAAAACATGGCCCTACACAGACGTTCTGCTGTTTTCCTTTTTATTCGTCATGTGTGACACTGCAGTAGAGGGACGCCCGCTACAAAAGACGTATTCTTTACATTCAATTTCAGCATATACGTCGCGAGTGCCATATGACAGGGCCTGTCTCTCGATGTCGATTTGTATTTGGTGTGTCTTAAGTGTCGGTCTGCAGTAGGCCGCTGTTGGCCGAGCGACGTGCAGTCGCCTTACATGAAGCCCCATGGGCAACGCCAGTGCCACTGTGGACAACAGCGCACTGTAGCCAGAGAGAGGAGCCGAAAGGCGCATTTCGCAGTCGAGCCACGCTATCCCACAAGCTGTGCACTAGGTCAGGATTGTGCAGACCGCTAACTTTTGGTGGGCCGACGCTCGTCGTCGATCGTAAGGGCGAAACATTCAAGAGATTTGGAAAACGGCAATGTGGACACCCCCAGCAGCAGCTGTGTGCCAAGTCCGATATCTGGTCGAGAGCTGCAAGATTCAGTATGATGAAGTAACAATTTGGGGATAGCTCACAAACGCTAAGCTGCCGCCTTCTTAGCTCAGTGGTAGAGCACTGGTCTCGTAAACCAGGGGTCGTGAGTTCGAACCTCACAGAAGGCATTCATTTTTTTAAACCTTCCTGCAAGGAGCGGAGCTATCTCGAGCAGCATCTAACACATGGCAGTACACTGAATGAAAGGGATGTTCTACAACCTATGACAAGTATTCTACTGGCCTCAGAGGTTTTCTGAATGCATAGGCAGAACATTGGTTTGTATGCATTTTGTAGTATAATGTCATGCTTGGCGATGTCATTCGTTTACGAGCCTCGCTACAGTGTGCATGCACGTTATCCATGTGAAGAGGCGTAAGCAAATGCTACCATTCTGCGAGATTCCTGCAGAAGGTATACGAATTGCGTTGATATACAGAGCACAAGGGAGCCAAAGTCAAGGCCTCCGTGGCGCAATCGGCTAGCGCGTTCGGCTGTTAACCGAAAGGTTGGTGGTTCGAGCCCACCCGGGGTCGAAATCGTTTTAACCGGCACCGAGGTGAGGACATACGTCAACTTTGTTAGAGATACACAGCTAGTGTGACAATTTGGCTGCGTTTGAGTGATGCCACAGAGCCTTATACACATTCAGCCAAGTGACACTGTAGGTAAAAACATGGCCCTACACAGACGTTCTGCTGTTTTCCTTTTTATTCGTCATGTGTGACACTGCAGTAGAGGGACGCCCGCTACAAAAGACGTATTCTTTACATTCAATTTCAGCATATACGTCGCGAGTGCCATATGACAGGGCCTGTCTCTCGATGTCGATTTGTATTTGGTGTGTCTTAAGTGTCGGTCTGCAGTAGGCCGCTGTTGGCCGAGCGACGTGCAGTCGCCTTACATGAAGCCCCATGGGCAACGCCAGTGCCACTGTGGACAACAGCGCACTGTAGCCAGAGAGAGGAGCCGAAAGGCGCATTTCGCAGTCGAGCCACGCTATCCCACAAGCTGTGCACTAGGTCAGGATTGTGCAGACCGCTAACTTTTGGTGGGCCGACGCTCGTCGTCGATCGTAAGGGCGAAACATTCAAGAGATTTGGAAAACGGCAATGTGGACACCCCCAGCAGCAGCTGTGTGCCAAGTCCGATATCTGGTCGAGGGCTGCAAGATTCAGTATGATGAAGTAACAATTTGGGGATAGCTCACAAACGCTAAGCTGCCGCCTTCTTAGCTCAGCGGTAGAGCACTGGTCTCGTAAACCAGGGGTCGTGAGTTCGAACCTCACAGAAGGCATTCATTTTTTTAAACCTTCCTGCAAGGAGCGGAGCTATCTCGAGCAGCATCTAACACATGGCAGTACACTGAATGAAAGGGATGTTCTACAACCTATGACAAGTATTCTACTGGCCTCAGAGGTTTTCTGAATGCATAGGCAGAACATTGGTTTGTATGCATTTTGTAGTATAATGTCATGCTTGGCGATGTCATTCGTTTACGAGCCTCGCTACAGTGTGCATGCACGTTATCCATGTGAAGAGGCGTAAGCAAATGCTACCATTCTGCGAGATTCCTGCAGAAGGTATACGAATTGCGTTGATATACAGAGCACAAGGGAGCCAAAGTCAAGGCCTCCGTGGCGCAATCGGCTAGCGCGTTCGGCTGTTAACCGAAAGGTTGGTGGTTCGAGCCCACCCGGGGGCGAAATCGTTTTAACCGGCACCGAGGTGAGGACATACGTCAACTTTGTTAGAGATACACAGCTAGTGTGACAATTTGGCTGCGTTTGAGTGATGCCACAGAGCCTTATACACATTCAGCCAAGTGACACTGTAGGTGAAAACATGGCCCTACACAGACGTTCTGCTGTTTTCCTTTTTATTCGTCATGTGTGACACTGCAGTAGAGGGACGCCCGCTACAAAAGACGTATTCTTTACATTCAATTTCAGCATATACGTCGCGAGTGCCATATGACAGGGCCTGTCTCTCGATGTCGATTTGTATTTGGTGTGTCTTAAGTGTCGGTCTGCAGTAGGCCGCTGTTGGCCGAGCGACGTGCAGTCGCCTTACATGAAGCCCCATGGGCAACGCAAGTGCCACTGTGGACAACAGCGCACTGTAGCCAGAGAGAGGAGCCGAAAGGCGCATTTCGCAGTCGAGCCACGCTATCCCACAAGCTGTGCACTAGGTCAGGATTGTGCAGACCGCTAACTTTTGGTGGGCCGACGCTCGTCGTCGATCGTAAGGGCGAAACATTCAAGAGATTTGGAAAACGGCAATGTGGACACCCCCAGCAGCAGCTGTGTGCCAAGTCCGATATCTGGTCGAGGGCTGCAAGATTCAGTATGATGAAGTAACAATTTGGGGGTAGCTCACAAACGCTAAGCTGCCGCCTTCTTAGCTCAGTGGTAGAGCACTGGTCTCGTAAACCAGGGGTCGTGAGTTCGAACCTCACAGAAGGCATTCATTTTTTAAACCTTCCTGCAAGGAGCGGAGCTATCTCGAGCAGCATCTAACACATGGCAGTACACTGAATGAAAGGGATGTTCTACAACCTGTGACAAGTATTCTACTGGCCTCAGAGGTTTTCTGAATGCATAGGCAGAACATTGGTTTGTATGCATTTTGTAGTATAATGTCATGCTTGGCGATGTCATTCGTTTACGAGCCTCGCTACAGTGTGCATGCACGTTATCCATGTGAAGAGGCGTAAGCAAATGCTACCGTTCTGCGAGATTCCTGCAGAAGGTATACGAATTGCGTTGATATACAGAGCACAAGGGAGCCAAAGTCAAGGCCTCCGTGGCGCAATCGGCTAGCGCGTTCGGCTGTTAATCGAAAGGTTGGTGGTTCGAGCCCACCCGGGGGCGAAATCGTTTTAACCGGCACCGAGGTGAGGACATACGTCAACTTTGTTAGAGATACACAGCTAGTGTGACAATTTGGCTGCGTTTGAGTGATGCCACAGAGCCTTATACACATTCAGCCAAGTGACACTGTAGGTAAAAACATGGCCCTACACAGACGTTCTGCTGTTTTCCTTTTTATTCGTCATGTGTGACACTGCAGTAGAGGGACGCCCGCTACAAAAGACGTATTCTTTACATTCAATTTCAGCATATACGTCGCGAGTGCCATATGACAGGGCCTGTCTCTCGATGTCGATTTGTATTTGGTGTGTCTTAAGTGTCGGTCTGCAGTAGGCCGCTGTTGGCCGAGCGACGTGCAGTCGCCTTACATGAAGCCCCATGGGCAACGCCAGTGCCACTGTGGACAACAGCGCACTGTAGCCAGAGAGAGGAGCCGAAAGGCGCATTTCGCAGTCGAGCCACGCTATCCCACAAGCTGTGCACTAGGTCAGGATTGTGCAGACCGCTAACTTTTGGTGGGCCGACGCTCGTCGTCGATCGTAAGGGCGAAACATTCAAGAGATTTGGAAAACGGCAATGTGGACACCCCCAGCAGCAGCTGTGTGCCAAGTCCGATATCTGGTCGAGGGCTGCAAGATTCAGTATGATGAAGTAACAATTTGGGGATAGCTCACAAACGCTAAGCTGCCGCCTTCTTAGTTCAGTGGTAGAGCACTGGTCTCGTAAACCAGGGGTCGTGAGTTCGAACCTCACAGAAGGCATTCATTTTTTTAAACCTTCCTGCAAGGAGCGGAGCTATCTCGAGCAGCATCTAACACATGGCAGTACACTGAATGAAAGGGATGTTCTACAACCTATGACAAGTATTCTACTGGCCTCAGAGGTTTTCTGAATGCATAGGCAGAACATTGGTTTGTATGCATTTTGTAGTATAATGTCATGCTTGGCGATGTCATTCGTTTACGAACCTCGCTACAGTGTGCATGCACGTTATCCATGTGAAGAGGCGTAAGCAAATGCTACCATTCTGCGAGATTCCTGCAGAAGGTATACGAATTGCGTTGATATACAGAGCACAAGGGAGCCAAAGTCAAGGCCTCCGTGGCGCAATCGGCTAGCGCGTTCGGCTGTTAACCGAAAGGTTGGTGGTTCGAGCCCACCCGGGGGCGAAATCGTTTTAACCGGCACCGAGGTGAGGACATACGTCAACTTTGTTAGAGATACACAGCTAGTGTGACAATTTGGCTGCGTTTGAGTGATGCCACAGAGCCTTATACACATTCAGCCAAGTGACACTGTAGGTGAAAACATGGCCCTACACAGACGTTCTGCTGTTTTCCTTTTTATTCGTCATGTGTGACACTGCAGTAGAGGGACGCCCGCTACAAAAGACGTATTCTTTACATTCAATTTCAGCATATACGTCGCGAGTGCCATATGACAGGGCCTGTCTCTCGATGTCGATTTGTATTTGGTGTGTCTTAAGTGTCGGTCTGCAGTAGGCCGCTGTTGGCCGAGCGACGTGCAGTCGCCTTACATGAAGCCCCATGGGCAACGCAAGTGCCACTGTGGACAACAGCGCACTGTAGCCAGAGAGAGGAGCCGAAAGGCGCATTTCGCAGTCGAGCCACGCTATCCCACAAGCTGTGCACTAGGTCAGGATTGTGCAGACCGCTAACTTTTGGTGGGCCGACGCTCGTCGTCGATCGTAAGGGCGAAACATTCAAGAGATTTGGAAAACGGCAATGTGGACACCCCCAGCAGCAGCTGTGTGCCAAGTCCGATATCTGGTCGAGGGCTGCAAGATTCAGTATGATGAAGTAACAATTTGGGGGTAGCTCACAAACGCTAAGCTGCCGCCTTCTTAGCTCAGTGGTAGAGCACTGGTCTCGTAAACCAGGGGTCGTGAGTTCGAACCTCACAGAAGGCATTCATTTTTTAAACCTTCCTGCAAGGAGCGGAGCTATCTCGAGCAGCATCTAACACATGGCAGTACACTGAATGAAAGGGATGTTCTACAACCTATGACAAGTATTCTACTGGCCTCAGAGGTTTTCTGAATGCATAGGCAGAACATTGGTTTGTATGCATTTTGTAGTATAATGTCATGCTTGGCGATGTCATTCGTTTACGAGCCTCGCTACAGTGTGCATGCACGTTATCCATGTGAAGAGGCGTAAGCAAATGCTACCGTTCTGCGAGATTCCTGCAGAAGGTATACGAATTGCGTTGATATACAGAGCACAAGGGAGCCAAAGTCAAGGCCTCCGTGGCGCAATCGGCTAGCGCGTTCGGCTGTTAATCGAAAGGTTGGTGGTTCGAGCCCACCCGGGGGCGAAATCGTTTTAACCGGCACCGAGGTGAGGACATACGTCAACTTTGTTAGAGATACACAGCTAGTGTGACAATTTGGCTGCGTTTGAGTGATGCCACAGAGCCTTATACACATTCAGCCAAGTGACACTGTAGGTAAAAACATGGCCCTACACAGACGTTCTGCTGTTTTCCTTTTTATTCGTCATGTGTGACACTGCAGTAGAGGGACGCCCGCTACAAAAGACGTATTCTTTACATTCAATTTCAGCATATACGTCGCGAGTGCCATATGACAGGGCCTGTCTCTCGATGTCGATTTGTATTTGGTGTGTCTTAAGTGTCGGTCTGCAGTAGGCCGCTGTTGGCCGAGCGACGTGCAGTCGCCTTACATGAAGCCCCATGGGCAACGCCAGTGCCACTGTGGACAACAGCGCACTGTAGCCAGAGAGAGGAGCCGAAAGGCGCATTTCGCAGTCGAGCCACGCTATCCCACAAGCTGTGCACTAGGTCAGGATTGTGCAGACCGCTAACTTTTGGTGGGCCGACGCTCGTCGTCGATCGTAAGGGCGAAACATTCAAGAGATTTGGAAAACGGCAATGTGGACACCCCCAGCAGCAGCTGTGTGCCAAGTCCGATATCTGGTCGAGGGCTGCAAGATTCAGTATGATGAAGTAACAATTTGGGGATAGCTCACAAACGCTAAGCTGCCGCCTTCTTAGTTCAGTGGTAGAGCACTGGTCTCGTAAACCAGGGGTCGTGAGTTCGAACCTCACAGAAGGCATTCATTTTTTTAAACCTTCCTGCAAGGAGCGGAGCTATCTCGAGCAGCATCTAACACATGGCAGTACACTGAATGAAAGGGATGTTCTACAACCTATGACAAGTATTCTACTGGCCTCAGAGGTTTTCTGAATGCATAGGCAGAACATTGGTTTGTATGCATTTTGTAGTATAATGTCATGCTTGGCGATGTCATTCGTTTACGAGCCTCGCTACAGTGTGCATGCAAGTTATCCATGTGAAGAGGCGTAAGCAAATGCTACCATTCTGCGAGATTCCTGCAGAAGGTATACGAATTGCGTTGATATACAGAGCACAAGGGAGCCAAAGTCAAGGCCTCCGTGGCGCAATCGGCTAGCGCGTTCGGCTGTTAATCGAAAGGTTGGTGGTTCGAGCCCACCCGGGGGCGAAATCGTTTTAACCGGCACCGAGGTGAGGACATACGTCAACTTTGTTAGAGATACACAGCTAGTGTGACAATTTGGCTGCGTTTGAGTGATGCCACAGAGCCTTATACACATTCAGCCAAGTGACACTGTAGGTAAAAACATGGCCCTACACAGACGTTCTGCTGTTTTCCTTTTTATTCGTCATGTGTGACACTGCAGTAGAGGGACGCCCGCTACAAAAGACGTATTCTTTACATTCAATTTCAGCATATACGTCGCGAGTGCCATATGACAGGGCCTGTCTCTCGATGTCGATTTGTATTTGGTGTGTCTTAAGTGTCGGTCTGCAGTAGGCCGCTGTTGGCTGAGCGACGTGCAGTCGCCTTACATGAAGCCCCATGGGCAACGCCAGTGCCACTGTGGACAACAGCGCACTGTAGCCAGAGAGAGGAGCCGAAAGGCGCATTTCGCAGTCGAGCCACGCTATCCCACAAGCTGTGCACTAGGTCAGGATTGTGCAGACCGCTAACTTTTGGTGGGCCGACGCTCGTCGTCGATCGTAAGGGCGAAACATTCAAGAGATTTGGAAAACGGCAATGTGGACACCCCCAGCAGCAGCTGTGTGCCAAATCCGATATCTGGTCGAGGGCTGCAAGATTCAGTATGATGAAGTAACAATTTGGGGGTAGCTCACAAACGCTAAGCTGCCGCCTTCTTAGCTCAGCGGTAGAGCACTGGTCTCGTAAACCAGGGGTCGTGAGTTCGAACCTCACAGAAGGCATTCATTTTTTTAAACCTTCCTGCAAGGAGCGGAGCTATCTCGAGCAGCATCTAACACATGGCAGTACACTGAATGAAAGGGATGTTCTACAACCTATGACAAGTATTCTACTGGCCTCAGAGGTTTTCTGAATGCATAGGCAGAACATTGGTTTGTATGCATTTTGTAGTATAATGTCATGCTTGGCGATGTCATTCGTTTACGAGCCTCGCTACAGTGTGCATGCACGTTATCCATGTGAAGAGGCGTAAGCAAATGCTACCATTCTGCGAGATTCCTGCAGAAGGTATACGAATTGCGTTGATATACAGAGCACAAGGGAGCCAAAGTCAAGGCCTCCGTGGCGCAATCGGCTAGCGCGTTCGGCTGTTAACCGAAAGGTTGGTGGTTCGAGCCCACCCGGGGGCGAAATCGTTTTAACCGGCACCGAGGTGAGGACATACGTCAACTTTGTTAGAGATACACAGCTAGTGTGACAATTTGGCTGCGTTTGAGTGATGCCACAGAGCCTTATACACATTCAGCCAAGTGACACTGTAGGTAAAAACATGGCCCTACACAGACGTTCTGCTGTTTTCCTTTTTATTCGTCATGTGTGACACTGCAGTAGAGGGACGCCCGCTACAAAAGACGTATTCTTTACATTCAATTTCAGCATATACGTCGCGAGTGCCATATGACAGGGCCTGTCTCTCGATGTCGATTTGTATTTGGTGTGTCTTAAGTGTCGGTCTGCAGTAGGCCGCTGTTGGCTGAGCGACGTGCAGTCGCCTTACATGAAGCCCCATGGGCAACGCCAGTGCCACTGTGGACAACAGCGCACTGTAGCCAGAGAGAGGAGCCGAAAGGCGCATTTCGCAGTCGAGCCACGCTATCCCACAAGCTGTGCACTAGGTCAGGATTGTGCAGACCGCTAACTTTTGGTGGGCCGACGCTCGTCGTCGATCGTAAGGGCGAAACATTCAAGAGATTTGGAAAACGGCAATGTGGACACCCCCAGCAGCAGCTGTGTGCCAAGTCCGATATCTGGTCGAGGGCTGCAAGATTCAGTATGATGAAGTAACAATTTGGGGATAGCTCACAAGCGCTAAGCTGCCGCCTTCTTAGTTCAGTGGTAGAGCACTGGTCTCGTAAACCAGGGGTCGTGAGTTCGAACCTCACAGAAGGCATTCATTTTTTTAAACCTTCCTGCAAGGAGCGGAGCTATCTCGAGCAGCATCTAACACATGGCAGTACACTGAATGAAAGGGATGTTCTACAACCTATGACAAGTATTCTACTGGCCTCAGAGGTTTTCTGAATGCATAGGCAGAACATTGGTTTGTATGCATTTTGTAGTATAATGTCATGCTTGGCGATGTCATTCGTTTACGAGCCTCGCTACAGTGTGCATGCACGTTATCCATGTGAAGAGGCGTAAGCAAATGCTACCATTCTGCGAGATTCCTGCAGAAGGTATACGAATTGCGTTGATATACAGAGCACAAGGGAGCCAAAGTCAAGGCCTCCGTGGCGCAATCGGCTAGCGCGTTCGGCTGTTAACCGAAAGGTTGGTGGTTCGAGCCCACCCGGGGGCGAAATCGTTTTAACCGGCACCGAGGTGAGGACATACGTCAACTTTGTTAGAGATACACAGCTAGTGTGACAATTTGGCTGCGTTTGAGTGATGCCACAGAGCCTTATACACATTCAGCCAAGTGACACTGTAGGTAAAAACATGGCCCTACACAGACGTTCTGCTGTTTTCCTTTTTATTCGTCATGTGTGACACTGCAGTAGAGGGACGCCCGCTACAAAAGACGTATTCTTTACATTCAATTTCAGCATATACGTCGCGAGTGCCATATGACAGGGCCTGTCTCTCGATGTCGATTTGTATTTGGTGTGTCTTAAGTGTCGGTCTGCAGTAGGCCGCTGTTGGCTGAGCGACGTGCAGTCGCCTTACATGAAGCCCCATGGGCAACGCCAGTGCCACTGTGGACAACAGCGCACTGTAGCCAGAGAGAGGAGCCGAAAGGCGCATTTCGCAGTCGAGCCACGCTATCCCACAAGCTGTGCACTAGGTCAGGATTGTGCAGACCGCTAACTTTTGGTGGGCCGACGCTCGTCGTCGATCGTAAGGGCGAAACATTCAAGAGATTTGGAAAACGGCAATGTGGACACCCCCAGCAGCAGCTGTGTGCCAAATCCGATATCTGGTCGAGGGCTGCAAGATTCAGTATGATGAAGTAACAATTTGGGGATAGCTCACAAACGCTAAGCTGCCGCCTTCTTAGCTCAGTGGTAGGCATTCGCGCCTCGTCTTCGGCGCGAGACGGACGTGTGGCGGCCGTTGCGGACGTTTCGTGTCAACAAGGCTGTTTTCCTGCGAGCCAGGTAGGCCGGCTCGCAAGCGCATTACTTCACTTAATTGTGTATTGGTTTGATGAAGATGAGAAAAGACACGATTAAATTCGCTTTCGATAGAAATTTCGTACGACCGAAAGCTTTTGAAATCAAACTGTGGCTCACAGAAAAAGTTGGAATTACGAAAGATGATTTAGTTGGAGTTCATTTATCGTTTGTGACTAACTCGGCATATGTGAAATTGGCAGATCCTGCTAAATGTGTCGCACTTGTTGAACGATGTGGAGGTATTATTAAGTTCAATCACTTAGACGGCTCAGTTAGCGATGTCGTAGTATCCTATGCTGGGATGGGAATACGAACAGTAAGAGTATTTGAGCTTCCTTTTGAAATGCCTGTAGTCGAAATCAATCGTGTTCTCGGGGCGTATGGCAGAGTAATTTCCAATGTTGCGGAAATGTGGTCAGAACCACACATGTTTCCCGTTTTGAATGGCGTTCGCCAGGTTAAGATGGAACTTCTCAAGCACATTCCTTCCTTTGTAATTATTGGAGGATACCGTGCGTTGATCATTTACGATGGACAGCCTCGTACCTGTGCCATTTGTAACTCGACAGAGCACGTGCGTGCTGAGTGCAGTAGACGGAGGGTTCCTCAATTACCAAGGGTAGAATCCGAAGGTGCAGGGCCTGTAGTTCACCTGCAGATGACGTATGCTGCTGCCACGTCACCTTTGCGATCAGCTCGGCAGACATCTTTCGAACTGGGGGACCAATGCGAGCATCCCGAGAGTGTTAACAACCATATAGACAGTGGTAGATCCGTAGCTATGACTAACCATACAGCGCCCCAGTGTCCCACCAGTGACAGTCAGGTACCTTACGACTGTGCCGAGCCTTCTCGTAGCTCGCGAGCAGAACCTTCTGCGGTTACTGTGGATACCTCCCTGCAACCGCCTGATTGCGCACGACAGGACGAGACCACCACGAAAGTAGCGGCAACGGACGATCCAGTTCAGAATATTGTTGGGCAAGACATGAGCATAGATCACTCGATCATCCAACTGACACAAGGAGTCAATGACTACGGTTCTGCTTCCCACAGCGCGGCTGACAGGCCCCCTGCGACAGAGGCGAGTCTAACTGCGGTCGTCCTTTCTTCCACGCCTGGTGAAAAGAGCAGCGTTGGCTCTTCGACTAGGACACAAGACCGGCTTGCATCGCCGACTTCGTCTCCGCATTCGTCCGAAAAGTCCCCTGATTCGTCTCCAGAGCGGTCAAGATCGCCTCGGAAAGCTAGGAAACGTCGCAAAAAGCGGTTAGCACACCAGGCTGCTGAAAGCTTAGCCCCGGCTCTGCGGGATAGGTTGAGGAGCATTCAGGAACAGACAACGATCGAAGACCATGGCCGGAAGGAACCCGAGGTCGGTAGCATACCATCGCATCTACGGACATCACCTGAGCACGGTGTCCGGGACGAAGGAACACCAGGCCTCGAATTTTCAGACCATCAGGACGTACCTACTTCCCAACGTAGACAATCTCCCCAGAATAGTCGTTTTGAATGGGCAGACGATACGGAGACAACACTGCCACATGTATCTGCGAACAATGGTATGGCATGTTAACCGCAACCTCTCAAGCTCACGACTACACTTTGTGCGCACGAATGACATGTGAATTCGGCCTACATATGCCTAATCGCCGGAAAGTCCAGTAAACAATAACAGCTCTTGCTTATGGATCAAACGTATCACGTTATGACTGTTAATATTAACAAGATCCAGAGTGCAACTAACATTGCTGCCCTCCGGGACTTCATATATCAGTCCGATACCGATATTGCGCTTTTTCAAGAAGTGTGTTTTTCAAATTTGTATGTTCCGGGATTTACTGCAATTCTCAATGTCGCCTCAGAAGGCGCTTGCGGCACCGCTGTCCTGGTCAAGGAAGGTATTGCAATAACAGATGTAACCATGTTGGAATCGGGGCGGGGAATCAGTTTTAAGATTTTCGGTGTTACGATTATAAATGTTTATGTACCTTCGGGAAGCAGTGGTCGAACAGACCGAGCCAATTTTTTTAAAAATGATCTAGTGTTTTTACTAAAGGAAAACCCCGTTGATGTAATAGTCGGAGGTGACTGGAATTGTGTCCTACACAGGAAAGACCAAACGCCAAATTTCAATTTCTCCCCAGAACTAGATGGTCTTGTGAAAACAATGAAATGGCAGGACGCTTGGGAGGTCAAATACCCCGTGTCTGTCCAGTATACATATTTTAGCACTAAAGCGCAAAGTCGGATCGACCGCATATACGTCAGTTCACATTTAGCCAGCAAAATCAGTGGCGTCGAACGAATACCAACTTTCTTTTCCGACCATCTAGCACTAAGGTGCAGCATTGGACTTCCTAAACAGAAGACATACTGGGGCCGTCCTTTTTGGAAATTAAATATCGCCATGCTTCGAGATAACGCCCTAACTGAGCAGTTAGAAGCTTCTTGGCAACTTTCACTCCGACAAAGCCACAAATACCGGTCAACGATAGATTGGTGGACTTTATGCGCCAAAAAGAAACTTAGATCTACTCTAATTTCTTACAGTAGGGAAAGGGCACTTTGGTCTCGGCGCACTGTCGAATTCTATTATACTTGTCTGCGTGACCTTTATGATATGCCAATGTCCGCGGCTGTCAGAACGGGTATCAAACAGGTCAAGGCCGAACTTCTTAGTCTTAAACGCAAACAGCTGGAAGGACTGGCAATAAAATCACGAGTTCAAACCACAGTGGAAGAAGAACACGCTTCACTCTATCATCTACTCCAGCACGAAAAAAATCGTCGAAGAAATTTTGTTCAGTCATTGCTCTCTGAAGATCAAAGTCTTTTAACTCAACAAAAAGATATTTTAAACGAGGCTCATAGGTATTATAATCAATTGTACAGTGCTCACCAGTATAACCCAGATCATGGACAGGAACTGCTCCGAAACTGTGATATGGAACAACTAGTAACTGCAGAACACAACAGGAGCCTCACTGTTGAAATCCTGTCTGAAGACATTTTCGAAGTAATTAAAAGCTCACCTGTTAAAAAATCACCTGGGCCCGACGGTTTACCCGTAGAATTTTATTCCCAATATTGGCATATTATAAGGAATAAATTCACACAAGTCGTCAACGAAATCTTGAGTGGAGGGCACATACCTGACGAAATGAAAGAGTGTGTCACTGTTTTACTTCCTAAGGGAATCAATTCGGATGTCAAACAGCTCAACAAAATGAGACCGATATCCTTAATGAACTCTGATTATAAAATTATTGCCAGGGTTGTAAAAAACAGACTCCGACCGGTGTTTGATACAGTAATTGGTCCCCATCAAACGTGTCTCCCGGGTCGGAATATTTTTAAAACAGTCTGCGAATACAGGGACATAATCAGTATCTTCTCAACGACATTGACGAAGGCTGGCCTCGTTTTTATCGACTTTTCTAAAGCCTTTGATAGGGTAAACCATGAATATTTATTTACCACTCTGATGCATATAGGTTTTAACGACAAATTTTTAATTGTCTTAAAAAATCTATTGCAAGGGATGAAAACCAAAATTTTAATCAATGGACACTATACTCGAGATGTCGAAATAGCAAATGGTGTCCCGCAGGGAAGTCCTTTATCAATGATGCTATTTGTGGTCGCACTAGAACCTTTGCTGAAACGATTAAACAAGGAATTAGAAGGCATATCAATTTCAGGGGTCAGTAACGCTACCAACGCTTACGCCGACGACGTCGGTGTCATCGTCAGAAGTAATGACGACGTTGTAAGACTGAGAGAGATTGTTCGCCTTTACTGCTTCGCAACGGGAGCGCAAATCAACGATATGAAAAGCTCCTTTCTAAATCTCCATGGCTTCAGGAACACTGCCCTCGAATGGGCCAGGTCTGTAGACCATCACACTGCGTTAGGTGTGAGGTTCTACCGATGCCCCCTGCAAACAACGACATTCAACTGGAAGAAGGTCTTACATAGTATTCGAGGTACTTTAATAATGAACCGACTTAGAGACTTGAACATTATCCAAAGGGTGCAATTAATCAACTGCGCTGTCCTTTCGAAAGCAGTATATGTAGGTCAAATACTGCCGATACCTAAAGCGATATCCAAAACCATCATGAGCTTCATCTGCAAGTATGTTTGGAGAGGTGAGATATTTAAAGTGGCGGCCAGTACTATACCTTTAAAACCGCGAGAATGAGGCCTCGGACTGACCGATATCCGCCGCAAAACTACGGCTCTTTATATCAAGCGTACACTTCAGCTTTTAGAAGACCGCCACAATAATTTATCATCGAAACTTTTCCGAATCCTTACACCGGAGAGTATGGAACCACCTATTAACATAAGTACAATCTCTTACAAATTGCAGCACATCAGATTCTACTATTTAGAACTCAGTTATCTGCATTGCATTGTCGCGGATAGGACCAAAAGAAACTGTAGTTTCATCATGGATTGCCTTACTACAAAGGACAACCGTAACAGAATGGAATCAAAATATCCCACCCGAAATTGGCAAAATATATGGAAGAATATAAACAATAAAGTACTGTCCACCAATGTGCGCGGTGCCTGGTACAAGGTTGTCAATAATACCGTTGCCACAAATGAAAGATTACAGTCTATAGGATTGAGTGACACAAATCAGTGTCCACGTTGTAATGTGATAGACACCCTCCGGCATCGTCTCATATGCAACGGCTACCAGGTCATTTGGGACAGAGTCCGCCAACAGGTGGCGTTTATCAATAGGAACGACGGCAGACACCTTACTGTCGACATTCTCGTCAACCCCGAAAGCGTTGCTTTCCCAATTCAAAAGAATAATGTTACCCTATGGCTACTGGGGAACTATGTCAATTATGTCATTAATAACCTCGGCCTGCCCGACGTACTGGACTATGAGCAACATCTATTACTGGAATATTATAAAATATGTGGACAACGACACCACAAGACCTTGTATGGTAACATGCTAAAAATATTATTTGACAAACAAGGCATCGGATGACGTACGCAATGACGAATAGCGGATAAAATATCGGATTTTGCGATGCCAAAGTAGGGGATTGCTGCTAAGGGCGACGTACGGTGGGGACTTCGTGGGCCCCAGGGCCGCTACGGTAGCCGTGAAGGCCTTCGCAGAACCCTGAAAAGGCCTTGCATTCTATGCCTATGCTTAAAAAAAAAAAAAAAAAAAAAAAAAAGAGATTAGTGTCTTGTACTGTGTGTGTCCTTACGAAGCCTACGTTTCTCAGTTAACCATTAATTTTTCTTTCTTTATCCACAATTTTCACCAGATTATTTTCAGTTATTTTGAACAACCATCCAACGTTACAAAATAAGTTCATTTGGATGGAGACATTTACTTTTCTCACCACGTTTGATATGGATTCCCTTACTTGCAAAGGAGTATTTCATTTGATTTTAGCAATGAAGCTCGCCGAAGAAGGCGCATGAAGGAGAGCGAATGGAAGGGCTAGAAGGGGAGATGGGAGGCCCTAAAAAAAAAAAAAAAAAAAAAAAAAAAAAAAAAAAAAAAAAAAAAAAAACAAGTAAAAAAAAAAAAAAAAAAAAAAAGTGGTAGAGCACTGGTCTCGTAAACCAGGGGTCGTGAGTTCGAACCTCACAGAAGGCATTCATTTTTTAAACCTTCCTGCAAGGAGCGGAGCTATCTCGAGCAGCATCTAACACATGGCAGTACACTGAATGAAAGGGATGTTCTACAACCTATGACAAGTATTCTACTGGCCTCAGAGGTTTTCTGAATGCATAGGCAGAACATTGGTTTGTATGCATTTTGTAGTATAATGTCATGCTTGGCGATGTCATTCGTTTACGAGCCTCGCTACAGTGTGCATGCACGTTATCCATGTGAAGAGGCGTAAGCAAATGCTACCATTCTGCGAGATTCCTGCAGAAGGTATACGAATTGCGTTGATATACAGAGCACAAGGGAGCCAAAGTCAAGGCCTCCGTGGCGCAATCGGCTAGCGCGTTCGGCTGTTAACCGAAAGGTTGGTGGTTCGAGCCCACCCGGGGGCGAAATCGTTTTAACCGGCACCGAGGTGAGGACATACGTCAACTTTGTTAGAGATACACAGCTAGTGTGACAATTTGGCTGCGTTTGAGTGATGCCACAGAGCCTTATACACATTCAGCCAAGTGACACTGTAGGTAAAAACATGGCCCTACACAGACGTTCTGCTGTTTTCCTTTTTATTCGTCATGTGTGACACTGCAGTAGAGGGACGCCCGCTACAAAAGACGTATTCTTTACATTCAATTTCAGCATATACGTCGCGAGTGCCATATGACAGGGCCTGTCTCTCGATGTCGATTTGTATTTGGTGTGTCTTAAGTGTCGGTCTGCAGTAGGCCGCTGTTGGCTGAGCGACGTGCAGTCGCCTTACATGAAGCCCCATGGGCAACGCCAGTGCCACTGTGGACAACAGCGCACTGTAGCCAGAGAGAGGAGCCGAAAGGCGCATTTCGCAGTCGAGCCACGCTATCCCACAAGCTGTGCACTAGGTCAGGATTGTGCAGACCGCTAACTTTTGGTGGGCCGACGCTCGTCGTCGATCGTAAGGGCGAAACATTCAAGAGATTTGGAAAACGGCAATGTGGACACCCCCAGCAGCAGCTGTGTGCCAAATCCGATATCTGGTCGAGGGCTGCAAGATTCAGTATGATGAAGTAACAATTTGGGGATAGCTCACAAACGCTAAGCTGCCGCCTTCTTAGCTCAGTGGTAGAGCACTGGTCTCGTAAACCAGGGGTCGTGAGTTCGAACCTCACAGAAGGCATTCATTTTTTAAACCTTCCTGCAAGGAGCGGAGCTATCTCGAGCAGCATCTAACACATGGCAGTACACTGAATGAAAGGGATGTTCTACAACCTATGACAAGTATTCTACTGGCCTCAGAGGTTTTCTGAATGCATAGGCAGAACATTGGTTTGTATGCATTTTGTAGTATAATGTCATGCTTGGCGATGTCATTCGTTTACGAGCCTCGCTACAGTGTGCATGCACGTCATCCATGTGAAGAGGCGTAAGCAAATGCTACCATTCTGCGAGATTCCTGCAGAAGGTATACGAATTGCGTTGATATACAGAGCACAAGGGAGCCAAAGTCAAGGCCTCCGTGGCGCAATCGGCTAGCGCGTTCGGCTGTTAACCGAAAGGTTGGTGGTTCGAGCCCACCCGGGGGCGAAATCGTTTTAACCGGCACCGAGGTGAGGACATACGTCAACTTTGTTAGAGATACACAGCTAGTGTGACAATTTGGCTGCGTTTGAGTGATGCCACAGAGCCTTATACACATTCAGCCAAGTGACACTGTAGGTAAAAACATGGCCCTACACAGACGTTCTGCTGTTTTCCTTTTTATTCGTCATGTGTGACACTGCAGTAGAGGGACGCCCGCTACAAAAGACGTATTCTTTACATTCAATTTCAGCATATACGTCGCGAGTGCCATATGACAGGGCCTGTCTCTCGATGTCGATTTGTATTTGGTGTGTCTTAAGTGTCGGTCTGCAGTAGGCCGCTGTTGGCCGAGCGACGTGCAGTCGCCTTACATGAAGCCCCATGGGCAACGCCAGTGCCACTGTGGACAACAGCGCACTGTAGCCAGAGAGAGGAGCCGAAAGGCGCATTTCGCAGTCGAGCCACGCTATCCCACAAGCTGTGCACTAGGTCAGGATTGTGCAGACCGCTAACTTTTGGTGGGCCGACGCTCGTCGTCGATCGTAAGGGCGAAACATTCAAGAGATTTGGAAAACGGCAATGTGGACACCCCCAGCAGCAGCTGTGTGCCAAGTCCGATATCTGGTCGAGGGCTGCAAGATTCAGTATGATGAAGTAACAATTTGGGGATAGCTCACAAACGCTAAGCTGCCGCCTTCTTAGCTCAGCGGTAGAGCACTGGTCTCGTAAACCAGGGGTCGTGAGTTCGAACCTCACAGAAGGCATTCATTTTTTTAAACCTTCCTGCAAGGAGCGGAGCTATCTCGAGCAGCATCTAACACATGGCAGTACACTGAATGAAAGGGATGTTCTACAACCTATGACAAGTATTCTACTGGCCTCAGAGGTTTTCTGAATGCATAGGCAGAACATTGGTTTGTATGCATTTTGTAGTATAATGTCATGCTTGGCGATGTCATTCGTTTACGAGCCTCGCTACAGTGTGCATGCACGTTATCCATGTGAAGAGGCGTAAGCAAATGCTACCATTCTGCGAGATTCCTGCAGAAGGTATACGAATTGCGTTGATATACAGAGCACAAGGGAGCCAAAGTCAAGGCCTCCGTGGCGCAATCGGCTAGCGCGTTCGGCTGTTAACCGAAAGGTTGGTGGTTCGAGCCCACCCGGGGGCGAAATCGTTTTAACCGGCACCGAGGTGAGGACATACGTCAACTTTGTTAGAGATACACAGCTAGTGTGACAATTTGGCTGCGTTTGAGTGATGCCACAGAGCCTTATACACATTCAGCCAAGTGACACTGTAGGTAAAAACATGGCCCTACACAGACGTTCTGCTGTTTTCCTTTTTATTCGTCATGTGTGACACTGCAGTAGAGGGACGCCCGCTACAAAAGACGTATTCTTTACATTCAATTTCAGCATATACGTCGCGAGTGCCATATGACAGGGCCTGTCTCTCGATGTCGATTTGTATTTGGTGTGTCTTAAGTGTCGGTCTGCAGTAGGCCGCTGTTGGCCGAGCGACGTGCAGTCGCCTTACATGAAGCCCCATGGGCAACGCCAGTGCCACTGTGGACAACAGCGCACTGTAGCCAGAGAGAGGAGCCGAAAGGCGCATTTCGCAGTCGAGCCACGCTATCCCACAAGCTGTGCACTAGGTCAGGATTGTGCAGACCGCTAACTTTTGGTGGGCCGACGCTCGTCGTCGATCGTAAGGGCGAAACATTCAAGAGATTTGGAAAACGGCAATGTGGACACCCCCAGCAGCAGCTGTGTGCCAAGTCCGATATCTGGTCGAGGGCTGCAAGATTCAGTATGATGAAGTAACAATTTGGGGATAGCTCACAAACGCTAAGCTGCCGCCTTCTTAGCTCAGTGGTAGAGCACTGGTCTCGTAAACCAGGGGTCGTGAGTTCGAACCTCACAGAAGGCATTCATTTTTTTAAACCTTCCTGCAAGGAGCGGAGCTATCTCGAGCAGCATCTAACACATGGCAGTACACTGAATGAAAGGGATGTTCTACAACCTATGACAAGTATTCTACTGGCCTCAGAGGTTTTCTGAATGCATAGGCAGAACATTGGTTTGTATGCATTTTGTAGTATAATGTCATGCTTGGCGATGTCATTCGTTTACGAGCCTCGCTACAGTGTGCATGCACGTTATCCACGTGAAGAGGCGTAAGCAAATGCTACCATTCTGCGAGATTCCTGCAGAAGGTATACGAATTGCGTTGATATACAGAGCACAAGGGAGCCAAAGTCAAGGCCTCCGTGGCGCAATCGGCTAGCGCGTTCGGCTGTTAACCAAAAGGTTGGTGGTTCGAGCCCACCCGGGGGCGAAATCGTTTTAACCGGCACCGAGGTGAGGACATACGTCAACTTTGTTAGAGATACACAGCTAGTGTGACAATTTGGCTGCGTTTGAGTGATGCCACAGAGCCTTATACACATTCAGCCAAGTGACACTGTAGGTAAAAACATGGCCCTACACAGACGTTCTGCTGTTTTCCTTTTTATTCGTCATGTGTGACACTGCAGTAGAGGGACGCCCGCTACAAAAGACGTATTCTTTACATTCAATTTCAGCATATACGTCGCGAGTGCCATATGACAGGGCCTGTCTCTCGATGTCGATTTGTATTTGGTGTGTCTTAAGTGTCGGTCTGCAGTAGGCCGCTGTTGGCCGAGCGACGTGCAGTCGCCTTACATGAAGCCCCATGGGCAACGCCAGTGCCACTGTGGACAACAGCGCACTGTAGCCAGAGAGAGGAGCCGAAAGGCGCATTTCGCAGTCGAGCCACGCTATCCCACAAGCTGTGCACTAGGTCAGGATTGTGCAGACCGCTAACTTTTGGTGGGCCGACGCCCGTCGTCGATCGTAAGGGCGAAACATTCAAGAGATTTGGAAAACGGCAATGTGGACACCCCCAGCAGCAGCCGTGTGCCAAGTCCGATATCTGGTCGAGGGCTGCAAGATTCAGTATGATGAAGTAACAATTTGGGGATAGCTCACAAACGCTAAGCTGCCGCCTTCTTAGCTCAGTGGTAGAGCACTGGTCTCGTAAACCAGGGGTCGTGAGTTCGAACCTCACAGAAGGCATTCATTTTTTTAAACCTTCCTGCAAGGAGCGGAGCTATCTCGAGCAGCATCTAACACATGGCAGTACACTGAATGAAAGGGATGTTCTACAACCTATGACAAGTATTCTACTGGCCTCAGAGGTTTTCTGAATGCATAGGCAGAACATTGGTTTGTATGCATTTTGTAGTATAATGTCATGCTTGGCGATGTCATTCGTTTACGAGCCTCGCTACAGTGTGCATGCACGTTATCCATGTGAAGAGGCGTAAGCAAATGCTACCATTCTGCGAGATTCCTGCAGAAGGTATACGAATTGCGTTGATATACAGAGCACAAGGGAGCCAAAGTCAAGGCCTCCGTGGCGCAATCGGCTAGCGCGTTCGGCTGTTAACCGAAAGGTTGGTGGTTCGAGCCCACCCGGGGGCGAAATCGTTTTAACCGGCACCGAGGTGAGGACATACGTCAACTTTGTTAGAGATACACAGCTAGTGTGACAATTTGGCTGCGTTTGAGTGATGCCACAGAGCCTTATACACATTCAGCCAAGTGACACTGTAGGTAAAAACATGGCCCTACACAGACGTTCTGCTGTTTTCCTTTTTATTCGTCATGTGTGACACTGCAGTAGAGGGACGCCCGCTACAAAAGACGTATTCTTTACATTCAATTTCAGCATATACGTCGCGAGTGCCATATGACAGGGCCTGTCTCTCGATGTCGATTTGTATTTGGTGTGTCTTAAGTGTCGGTCTGCAGTAGGCCGCTGTTGGCCGAGCGACGTGCAGTCGCCTTACATGAAGCCCCATGGGCAACGCCAGTGCCACTGTGGACAACAGCGCACTGTAGCCAGAGAGAGGAGCCGAAAGGCGCATTTCGCAGTCGAGCCACGCTATCCCACAAGCTGTGCACTAGGTCAGGATTGTGCAGACCGCTAACTTTTGGTGGGCCGACGCCCGTCGTCGATCGTAAGGGCGAAACATTCAAGAGATTTGGAAAACGGCAATGTGGACACCCCCAGCAGCAGCCGTGTGCCAAGTCCGATATCTGGTCGAGGGCTGCAAGATTCAGTATGATGAAGTAACAATTTGGGGATAGCTCACAAACGCTAAGCTGCCGCCTTCTTAGCTCAGTGGTAGAGCACTGGTCTCGTAAACCAGGGGTCGTGAGTTCGAACCTCACAGAAGGCATTCATTTTTTTAAACCTTCCTGCAAGGAGCGGAGCTATCTCGAGCAGCATCTAACACATGGCAGTACACTGAATGAAAGGGATGTTCTACAACCTATGACAAGTATTCTACTGGCCTCAGAGGTTTTCTGAATGCATAGGCAGAACATTGGTTTGTATGCATTTTGTAGTATAATGTCATGCTTGGCGATGTCATTCGTTTACGAGCCTCGCTACAGTGTGCATGCACGTTATCCATGTGAAGAGGCGTAAGCAAATGCTACCATTCTGCGAGATTCCTGCAGAAGGTATACGAATTGCGTTGATATACAGAGCACAAGGGAGCCAAAGTCAAGGCCTCCGTGGCGCAATCGGCTAGCGCGTTCGGCTGTTAACCGAAAGGTTGGTGGTTCGAGCCCACCCGGGGGCGAAATCGTTTTAACCGGCACCGAGGTGAGGACATACGTCAACTTTGTTAGAGATACACAGCTAGTGTGACAATTTGGCTGCGTTTGAGTGATGCCACAGAGCCTTATACACATTCAGCCAAGTGACACTGTAGGTAAAAACATGGCCCTACACAGACGTTCTGCTGTTTTCCTTTTTATTCGTCATGTGTGACACTGCAGTAGAGGGACGCCCGCTACAAAAGACGTATTCTTTACATTCAATTTCAGCATATACGTCGCGAGTGCCATATGACAGGGCCTGTCTCTCGATGTCGATTTGTATTTGGTGTGTCTTAAGTGTCGGTCTGCAGTAGGCCGCTGTTGGCCGAGCGACGTGCAGTCGCATTACATGAAGCCCCATGGGCAACGCCAGTGCCACTGTGGACAACAGCGCACTGTAGCCAGAGAGAGGAGCCGAAAGGCGCATTTCGCAGTCGAGCCACGCTATCCCACAAGCTGTGCACTAGGTCAGGATTGTGCAGACCGCTAACTTTTGGTGGGCCGACGCTCGTCGCCGATCGTAAGGGCGAAACATTCAAGAGATTTGGAAAACGGCAATGTGGACACCCCCAGCAGCAGCTGTGTGCCAAGTCCGATATCTGGTCGAGGGCTGCAAGATTCAGTATGATGAAGTAACAATTTGGGGATAGCTCACAAACGCTAAGCTGCCGCCTTCTTAGCTCAGTGGTAGAGCACTGGTCTCGTAAACCAGGGGTCGTGAGTTCGAACCTCACAGAAGGCATTCATTTTTTTAAACCTTCCTGCAAGGAGCGGAGCTATCTCGAGCAGCATCTAACACATGGCAGTACACTGAATGAAAGGGATGTTCTACAACCTATGACAAGTATTCTACTGGCCTCAGAGGTTTTCTGAATGCATAGGCAGAACATTGGTTTGTATGCATTTTGTAGTATAATGTCATGCTTGGCGATGTCATTCGTTTACGAGCCTCGCTACAGTGTGCATGCACGTTATCCACGTGAAGAGGCGTAAGCAAATGCTACCATTCTGCGAGATTCCTGCAGAAGGTATACGAATTGCGTTGATATACAGAGCACAAGGGAGCCAAAGTCAAGGCCTCCGTGGCGCAATCGGCTAGCGCGTTCGGCTGTTAACCAAAAGGTTGGTGGTTCGAGCCCACCCGGGGGCGAAATCGTTTTAACCGGCACCGAGGTGAGGACATACGTCAACTTTGTTAGAGATACACAGCTAGTGTGACAATTTGGCTGCGTTTGAGTGATGCCACAGAGCCTTATACACATTCAGCCAAGTGACACTGTAGGTAAAAACATGGCCCTACACAGACGTTCTGCTGTTTTCCTTTTTATTCGTCATGTGTGACACTGCAGTAGAGGGACGCCCGCTACAAAAGACGTATTCTTTACATTCAATTTCAGCATATACGTCGCGAGTGCCATATGACAGGGCCTGTCTCTCGATGTCGATTTGTATTTGGTGTGTCTTAAGTGTCGGTCTGCAGTAGGCCGCTGTTGGCCGAGCGACGTGCAGTCGCCTTACATGAAGCCCCATGGGCAACGCCAGTGCCACTGTGGACAACAGCGCACTGTAGCCAGAGAGAGGAGCCGAAAGGCGCATTTCGCAGTCGAGCCACGCTATCCCACAAGCTGTGCACTAGGTCAGGATTGTGCAGACCGCTAACTTTTGGTGGGCCGACGCCCGTCGTCGATCGTAAGGGCGAAACATTCAAGAGATTTGGAAAACGGCAATGTGGACACCCCCAGCAGCAGCCGTGTGCCAAGTCCGATATCTGGTCGAGGGCTGCAAGATTCAGTATGATGAAGTAACAATTTGGGGATAGCTCACAAACGCTAAGCTGCCGCCTTCTTAGCTCAGTGGTAGAGCACTGGTCTCGTAAACCAGGGGTCGTGAGTTCGAACCTCACAGAAGGCATTCATTTTTTTAAACCTTCCTGCAAGGAGCGGAGCTATCTCGAGCAGCATCTAACACATGGCAGTACACTGAATGAAAGGGATGTTCTACAACCTATGACAAGTATTCTACTGGCCTCAGAGGTTTTCTGAATGCATAGGCAGAACATTGGTTTGTATGCATTTTGTAGTATAATGTCATGCTTGGCGATGTCATTCGTTTACGAGCCTCGCTACAGTGTGCATGCACGTTATCCATGTGAAGAGGCGTAAGCAAATGCTACCATTCTGCGAGATTCCTGCAGAAGGTATACGAATTGCGTTGATATACAGAGCACAAGGGAGCCAAAGTCAAGGCCTCCGTGGCGCAATCGGCTAGCGCGTTCGGCTGTTAACCGAAAGGTTGGTGGTTCGAGCCCACCCGGGGGCGAAATCGTTTTAACCGGCACCGAGGTGAGGACATACGTCAACTTTGTTAGAGATACACAGCTAGTGTGACAATTTGGCTGCGTTTGAGTGATGCCACAGAGCCTTATACACATTCAGCCAAGTGACACTGTAGGTAAAAACATGGCCCTACACAGACGTTCTGCTGTTTTCCTTTTTATTCGTCATGTGTGACACTGCAGTAGAGGGACGCCCGCTACAAAAGACGTATTCTTTACATTCAATTTCAGCATATACGTCGCGAGTGCCATATGACAGGGCCTGTCTCTCGATGTCGATTTGTATTTGGTGTGTCTTAAGTGTCGGTCTGCAGTAGGCCGCTGTTGGCCGAGCGACGTGCAGTCGCCTTACATGAAGCCCCATGGGCAACGCCAGTGCCACTGTGGACAACAGCGCACTGTAGCCAGAGAGAGGAGCCGAAAGGCGCATTTCGCAGTCGAGCCACGCTATCCCACAAGCTGTGCACTAGGTCAGGATTGTGCAGACCGCTAACTTTTGGTGGGCCGACGCCCGTCGTCGATCGTAAGGGCGAAACATTCAAGAGATTTGGAAAACGGCAATGTGGACACCCCCAGCAGCAGCCGTGTGCCAAGTCCGATATCTGGTCGAGGGCTGCAAGATTCAGTATGATGAAGTAACAATTTGGGGATAGCTCACAAACGCTAAGCTGCCGCCTTCTTAGCTCAGTGGTAGAGCACTGGTCTCGTAAACCAGGGGTCGTGAGTTCGAACCTCACAGAAGGCATTCATTTTTTTAAACCTTCCTGCAAGGAGCGGAGCTATCTCGAGCAGCATCTAACACATGGCAGTACACTGAATGAAAGGGATGTTCTACAACCTATGACAAGTATTCTACTGGCCTCAGAGGTTTTCTGAATGCATAGGCAGAACATTGGTTTGTATGCATTTTGTAGTATAATGTCATGCTTGGCGATGTCATTCGTTTACGAGCCTCGCTACAGTGTGCATGCACGTTATCCATGTGAAGAGGCGTAAGCAAATGCTACCATTCTGCGAGATTCCTGCAGAAGGTATACGAATTGCGTTGATATACAGAGCACAAGGGAGCCAAAGTCAAGGCCTCCGTGGCGCAATCGGCTAGCGCGTTCGGCTGTTAACCGAAAGGTTGGTGGTTCGAGCCCACCCGGGGGCGAAATCGTTTTAACCGGCACCGAGGTGAGGACATACGTCAACTTTGTTAGAGATACACAGCTAGTGTGACAATTTGGCTGCGTTTGAGTGATGCCACAGAGCCTTATACACATTCAGCCAAGTGACACTGTAGGTAAAAACATGGCCCTACACAGACGTTCTGCTGTTTTCCTTTTTATTCGTCATGTGTGACACTGCAGTAGAGGGACGCCCGCTACAAAAGACGTATTCTTTACATTCAATTTCAGCATATACGTCGCGAGTGCCATATGACAGGGCCTGTCTCTCGATGTCGATTTGTATTTGGTGTGTCTTAAGTGTCGGTCTGCAGTAGGCCGCTGTTGGCCGAGCGACGTGCAGTCGCATTACATGAAGCCCCATGGGCAACGCCAGTGCCACTGTGGACAACAGCGCACTGTAGCCAGAGAGAGGAGCCGAAAGGCGCATTTCGCAGTCGAGCCACGCTATCCCACAAGCTGTGCACTAGGTCAGGATTGTGCAGACCGCTAACTTTTGGTGGGCCGACGCTCGTCGCCGATCGTAAGGGCGAAACATTCAAGAGATTTGGAAAACGGCAATGTGGACACCCCCAGCAGCAGCTGTGTGCCAAGTCCGATATCTGGTCGAGGGCTGCAAGATTCAGTATGATGAAGTAACAATTTGGGGATAGCTCACAAACGCTAAGCTGCCGCCTTCTTAGCTCAGTGGTAGAGCACTGGTCTCGTAAACCAGGGGTCGTGAGTTCGAACCTCACAGAAGGCATTCATTTTTTTAAACCTTCCTGCAAGGAGCGGAGCTATCTCGAGCAGCATCTAACACATGGCAGTACACTGAATGAAAGGGATGTTCTACAACCTATGACAAGTATTCTACTGGCCTCAGAGGTTTTCTGAATGCATAGGCAGAACATTGGTTTGTATGCATTTTGTAGTATAATGTCATGCTTGGCGATGTCATTCGTTTACGAGCCTCGCTACAGTGTGCATGCACGTTATCCACGTGAAGAGGCGTAAGCAAATGCTACCATTCTGCGAGATTCCTGCAGAAGGTATACGAATTGCGTTGATATACAGAGCACAAGGGAGCCAAAGTCAAGGCCTCCGTGGCGCAATCGGCTAGCGCGTTCGGCTGTTAACCAAAAGGTTGGTGGTTCGAGCCCACCCGGGGGCGAAATCGTTTTAACCGGCACCGAGGTGAGGACATACGTCAACTTTGTTAGAGATACACAGCTAGTGTGACAATTTGGCTGCGTTTGAGTGATGCCACAGAGCCTTATACACATTCAGCCAAGTGACACTGTAGGTAAAAACATGGCCCTACACAGACGTTCTGCTGTTTTCCTTTTTATTCGTCATGTGTGACACTGCAGTAGAGGGACGCCCGCTACAAAAGACGTATTCTTTACATTCAATTTCAGCATATACGTCGCGAGTGCCATATGACAGGGCCTGTCTCTCGATGTCGATTTGTATTTGGTGTGTCTTAAGTGTCGGTCTGCAGTAGGCCGCTGTTGGCCGAGCGACGTGCAGTCGCCTTACATGAAGCCCCATGGGCAACGCCAGTGCCACTGTGGACAACAGCGCACTGTAGCCAGAGAGAGGAGCCGAAAGGCGCATTTCGCAGTCGAGCCACGCTATCCCACAAGCTGTGCACTAGGTCAGGATTGTGCAGACCGCTAACTTTTGGTGGGCCGACGCCCGTCGTCGATCGTAAGGGCGAAACATTCAAGAGATTTGGAAAACGGCAATGTGGACACCCCCAGCAGCAGCCGTGTGCCAAGTCCGATATCTGGTCGAGGGCTGCAAGATTCAGTATGATGAAGTAACAATTTGGGGATAGCTCACAAACGCTAAGCTGCCGCCTTCTTAGCTCAGTGGTAGAGCACTGGTCTCGTAAACCAGGGGTCGTGAGTTCGAACCTCACAGAAGGCATTCATTTTTTTAAACCTTCCTGCAAGGAGCGGAGCTATCTCGAGCAGCATCTAACACATGGCAGTACACTGAATGAAAGGGATGTTCTACAACCTATGACAAGTATTCTACTGGCCTCAGAGGTTTTCTGAATGCATAGGCAGAACATTGGTTTGTATGCATTTTGTAGTATAATGTCATGCTTGGCGATGTCATTCGTTTACGAGCCTCACTACAGTGTGCATGCACGTTATCCATGTGAAGAGGCGTAAGCAAATGCTACCATTCTGCGAGATTCCTGCAGAAGGTATACGAATTGCGTTGATATACAGAGCACAAGGGAGCCAAAGTCAAGGCCTCCGTGGCGCAATCGGCTAGCGCGTTCGGCTGTTAACCGAAAGGTTGGTGGTTCGAGCCCACCCGGGGGCGAAATCGTTTTAACCGGCACCGAGGTGAGGACATACGTCAACTTTGTTAGAGATACACAGCTAGTGTGACAATTTGGCTGCGTTTGAGTGATGCCACAGAGCCTTATACACATTCAGCCAAGTGACACTGTAGGTAAAAACATGGCCCTACACAGACGTTCTGCTGTTTTCCTTTTTATTCGTCATGTGTGACACTGCAGTAGAGGGACGCCCGCTACAAAAGACGTATTCTTTACATTCAATTTCAGCATATACGTCGCGAGTGCCATATGACAGGGCCTGTCTCTCGATGTCGATTTGTATTTGGTGTGTCTTAAGTGTCGGTCTGCAGTAGGCCGCTGTTGGCCGAGCGACGTGCAGTCGCATTACATGAAGCCCCATGGGCAACGCCAGTGCCACTGTGGACAACAGCGCACTGTAGCCAGAGAGAGGAGCCGAAAGGCGCATTTCGCAGTCGAGCCACGCTATCCCACAAGCTGTGCACTAGGTCAGGATTGTGCAGACCGCTAACTTTTGGTGGGCCGACGCTCGTCGCCGATCGTAAGGGCGAAACATTCAAGAGATTTGGAAAACGGCAATGTGGACACCCCCAGCAGCAGCTGTGTGCCAAGTCCGATATCTGGTCGAGGGCTGCAAGATTCAGTATGATGAAGTAACAATTTGGGGATAGCTCACAAACGCTAAGCTGCCGCCTTCTTAGCTCAGTGGTAGAGCACTGGTCTCGTAAACCAGGGGTCGTGAGTTCGAACCTCACAGAAGGCATTCATTTTTTTAAACCTTCCTGCAAGGAGCGGAGCTATCTCGAGCAGCATCTAACACATGGCAGTACACTGAATGAAAGGGATGTTCTACAACCTATGACAAGTATTCTACTGGCCTCAGAGGTTTTCTGAATGCATAGGCAGAACATTGGTTTGTATGCATTTTGTAGTATAATGTCATGCTTGGCGATGTCATTCGTTTACGAGCCTCGCTACAGTGTGCATGCACGTTATCCACGTGAAGAGGCGTAAGCAAATGCTACCATTCTGCGAGATTCCTGCAGAAGGTATACGAATTGCGTTGATATACAGAGCACAAGGGAGCCAAAGTCAAGGCCTCCGTGGCGCAATCGGCTAGCGCGTTCGGCTGTTAACCAAAAGGTTGGTGGTTCGAGCCCACCCGGGGGCGAAATCGTTTTAACCGGCACCGAGGTGAGGACATACGTCAACTTTGTTAGAGATACACAGCTAGTGTGACAATTTGGCTGCGTTTGAGTGATGCCACAGAGCCTTATACACATTCAGCCAAGTGACACTGTAGGTAAAAACATGGCCCTACACAGACGTTCTGCTGTTTTCCTTTTTATTCGTCATGTGTGACACTGCAGTAGAGGGACGCCCGCTACAAAAGACGTATTCTTTACATTCAATTTCAGCATATACGTCGCGAGTGCCATATGACAGGGCCTGTCTCTCGATGTCGATTTGTATTTGGTGTGTCTTAAGTGTCGGTCTGCAGTAGGCCGCTGTTGGCCGAGCGACGTGCAGTCGCCTTACATGAAGCCCCATGGGCAACGCCAGTGCCACTGTGGACAACAGCGCACTGTAGCCAGAGAGAGGAGCCGAAAGGCGCATTTCGCAGTCGAGCCACGCTATCCCACAAGCTGTGCACTAGGTCAGGATTGTGCAGACCGCTAACTTTTGGTGGGCCGACGCCCGTCGTCGATCGTAAGGGCGAAACATTCAAGAGATTTGGAAAACGGCAATGTGGACACCCCCAGCAGCAGCCGTGTGCCAAGTCCGATATCTGGTCGAGGGCTGCAAGATTCAGTATGATGAAGTAACAATTTGGGGATAGCTCACAAACGCTAAGCTGCCGCCTTCTTAGCTCAGTGGTAGAGCACTGGTCTCGTAAACCAGGGGTCGTGAGTTCGAACCTCACAGAAGGCATTCATTTTTTTAAACCTTCCTGCAAGGAGCGGAGCTATCTCGAGCAGCATCTAACACATGGCAGTACACTGAATGAAAGGGATGTTCTACAACCTATGACAAGTATTCTACTGGCCTCAGAGGTTTTCTGAATGCATAGGCAGAACATTGGTTTGTATGCATTTTGTAGTATAATGTCATGCTTGGCGATGTCATTCGTTTACGAGCCTCGCTACAGTGTGCATGCACGTTATCCATGTGAAGAGGCGTAAGCAAATGCTACCATTCTGCGAGATTCCTGCAGAAGGTATACGAATTGCGTTGATATACAGAGCACAAGGGAGCCAAAGTCAAGGCCTCCGTGGCGCAATCGGCTAGCGCGTTCGGCTGTTAACCGAAAGGTTGGTGGTTCGAGCCCACCCGGGGGCGAAATCGTTTTAACCGGCACCGAGGTGAGGACATACGTCAACTTTGTTAGAGATACACAGCTAGTGTGACAATTTGGCTGCGTTTGAGTGATGCCACAGAGCCTTATACACATTCAGCCAAGTGACACTGTAGGTAAAAACATGGCCCTACACAGACGTTCTGCTGTTTTCCTTTTTATTCGTCATGTGTGACACTGCAGTAGAGGGACGCCCGCTACAAAAGACGTATTCTTTACATTCAATTTCAGCATATACGTCGCGAGTGCCATATGACAGGGCCTGTCTCTCGATGTCGATTTGTATTTGGTGTGTCTTAAGTGTCGGTCTGCAGTAGGCCGCTGTTGGCCGAGCGACGTGCAGTCGCCTTACATGAAGCCCCATGGGCAACGCCAGTGCCACTGTGGACAACAGCGCACTGTAGCCAGAGAGAGGAGCCGAAAGGCGCATTTCGCAGTCGAGCCACGCTATCCCACAAGCTGTGCACTAGGTCAGGATTGTGCAGACCGCTAACTTTTGGTGGGCCGACGCTCGTCGTCGATCGTAAGGGCGAAACATTCAAGAGATTTGGAAAACGGCAATGTGGACACCCCCAGCAGCAGCTGTGTGCCAAGTCCGATATCTGGTCGAGGGCTGCAAGATTCAGTATGATGAAGTAACAATTTGGGGATAGCTCACAAACGCTAAGCTGCCGCCTTCTTAGCTCAGCGGTAGAGCACTGGTCTCGTAAACCAGGGGTCGTGAGTTCGAACCTCACAGAAGGCATTCATTTTTTTAAACCTTCCTGCAAGGAGCGGAGCTATCTCGAGCAGCATCTAACACATGGCAGTACACTGAATGAAAGGGATGTTCTACAACCTATGACAAGTATTCTACTGGCCTCAGAGGTTTTCTGAATGCATAGGCAGAACATTGGTTTGTATGCATTTTGTAGTATAATGTCATGCTTGGCGATGTCATTCGTTTACGAGCCTCGCTACAGTGTGCATGCACGTTATCCATGTGAAGAGGCGTAAGCAAATGCTACCATTCTGCGAGATTCCTGCAGAAGGTATACGAATTGCGTTGATATACAGAGCACAAGGGAGCCAAAGTCAAGGCCTCCGTGGCGCAATCGGCTAGCGCGTTCGGCTGTTAACCGAAAGGTTGGTGGTTCGAGCCCACCCGGGGGCGAAATCGTTTTAACCGGCACCGAGGTGAGGACATACGTCAACTTTGTTAGAGATACACAGCTAGTGTGACAATTTGGCTGCGTTTGAGTGATGCCACAGAGCCTTATACACATTCAGCCAAGTGACACTGTAGGTAAAAACATGGCCCTACACAGACGTTCTGCTGTTTTCCTTTTTATTCGTCATGTGTGACACTGCAGTAGAGGGACGCCCGCTACAAAAGACGTATTCTTTACATTCAATTTCAGCATATACGTCGCGAGTGCCATATGACAGGGCCTGTCTCTCGATGTCGATTTGTATTTGGTGTGTCTTAAGTGTCGGTCTGCAGTAGGCCGCTGTTGGCCGAGCGACGTGCAGTCGCCTTACATGAAGCCCCATGGGCAACGCCAGTGCCACTGTGGACAACAGCGCACTGTAGCCAGAGAGAGGAGCCGAAAGGCGCATTTCGCAGTCGAGCCACGCTATCCCACAAGCTGTGCACTAGGTCAGGATTGTGCAGACCGCTAACTTTTGGTGGGCCGACGCTCGTCGTCGATCGTAAGGGCGAAACATTCAAGAGATTTGGAAAACGGCAATGTGGACACCCCCAGCAGCAGCTGTGTGCCAAGTCCGATATCTGGTCGAGGGCTGCAAGATTCAGTATGATGAAGTAACAATTTGGGGATAGCTCACAAACGCTAAGCTGCCGCCTTATTAGCTCAGTGGTAGAGCACTGGTCTCGTAAACCAGGGGTCGTGAGTTCGAACCTCACAGAAGGCATTCATTTTTTTAAACCTTCCTGCAAGGAGCGGAGCTATCTCGAGCAGCATCTAACACATGGCAGTACACTGAATGAAAGGGATGTTCTACAACCTATGACAAGTATTCTACTGGCCTCAGAGGTTTTCTGAATGCATAGGCAGAACATTGGTTTGTATGCATTTTGTAGTATAATGTCATGCTTGGCGATGTCATTCGTTTACGAGCCTCGCTACAGTGTGCATGCACGTTATCCACGTGAAGAGGCGTAAGCAAATGCTACCATTCTGCGAGATTCCTGCAGAAGGTATACGAATTGCGTTGATATACAGAGCACAAGGGAGCCAAAGTCAAGGCCTCCGTGGCGCAATCGGCTAGCGCGTTCGGCTGTTAACCAAAAGCTTGGTGGTTCGAGCCCACCCGGGGGCGAAATCGTTTTAACCGGCACCGAGGTGAGGACATACGTCAACTTTGTTAGAGATACACAGCTAGTGTGACAATTTGGCTGCGTTTGAGTGATGCCACAGAGCCTTATACACATTCAGCCAAGTGACACTGTAGGTAAAAACATGGCCCTACACAGACGTTCTGCTGTTTTCCTTTTTATTCGTCATGTGTGACACTGCAGTAGAGGGACGCCCGCTACAAAAGACGTATTCTTTACATTCAATTTCAGCATATACGTCGCGAGTGCCATATGACAGGGCCTGTCTCTCGATGTCGATTTGTATTTGGTGTGTCTTAAGTGTCGGTCTGCAGTAGGCCGCTGTTGGCCGAGCGACGTGCAGTCGCCTTACATGAAGCCCCATGGGCAACGCCAGTGCCACTGTGGACAACAGCGCACTGTAGCCAGAGAGAGGAGCCGAAAGGCGCATTTCGCAGTCGAGCCACGCTATCCCACAAGCTGTGCACTAGGTCAGGATTGTGCAGACCGCTAACTTTTGGTGGGCCGACGCTCGTCGTCGATCGTAAGGGCGAAACATTCAAGAGATTTGGAAAACGGCAATGTGGACACCCCCAGCAGCAGCTGTGTGCCAAGTCCGATATCTGGTCGAGGGCTGCAAGATTCAGTATGATGAAGTAACAATTTGGGGATAGCTCACAAACGCTAAGCTGCCGCCTTCGTAGCTCAGTGGTAGAGCACTGGTCTCGTAAACCAGGGGTCGTGAGTTCGAACCTCACAGACGGCATTCATTTTTTAAACCTTCCTGCAAGGAGCGGAGCTATCTCGAGCAGCATCTAACACATGGCAGTACACTGAATGAAAGGGATGTTCTACAACCTATGACAAGTATTCTACTGGCCTCAGAGGTTTTCTGAATGCATAGGCAGAACATTGGTTTGTATGCATTTTGTAGTATAATGTCATGCTTGGCGATGTCATTCGTTTACGAGCCTCGCTACAGTGTGCATGCACGTTATCCATGTGAAGAGGCGTAAGCAAATGCTACCATTCTGCGAGATTCCTGCAGAAGGTATACGAATTGCGTTGATATATAGAGCACAAGGGAGCCAAAGTCAAGGCCTCCGTGGCGCAATCGGCTAGTGCGTTCGGCTGTTAACCGAAAGGTTGGTGGTTCGAGCCCACCCGGGGGCGAAATCGTTTTAACCGGCACCGAGGTGAGGACATACGTCAACTTTGTTAGAGATACACAGCTAGTGTGACAATTTGGCTGCGTTTGAGTGATGCCACAGAGCCTTATACACATTCAGCCAAGTGACACTGTAGGTAAAAACATGGCCCTACACAGACGTTCTGCTGTTTTCCTTTTTATTCGTCATGTGTGACACTGCAGTAGAGGGACGCCCGCTACAAAAGACGTATTCTTTACATTCAATTTCAGCATATACGTCGCGAGTGCCATATGACAGGGCCTGTCTCTCGATGTCGATTTGTATTTGGTGTGTCTTAAGTGTCGGTCTGCAGTAGGCCGCTGTTGGCCGAGCGACGTGCAGTCGCCTTACATGAAGCCCCATGGGCAACGCCAGTGCCACTGTGGACAACAGCGCACTGTAGCCAGAGAGAGGAGCCGAAAGGCGCATTTCGCAGTCGAGCCACGCTATCCCACAAGCTGTGCACTAGGTCAGGATTGTGCAGACCGCTAACTTTTGGTGGGCCGACGCTCGTCGTCGATCGTAAGGGCGAAACATTCAAGAGATTTGGAAAACGGCAATGTGGACACCCCCAGCAGCAGCCGTGTGCCAAGTCCGATATCTGGTCGAGGGCTGCAAGATTCAGTATGATGAAGTAACAATTTGGGGATAGCTCACAAACGCTAAGCTGCCGCCTTCTTAGCTCAGTGGTAGAGCACTGGTCTCGTAAACCAGGGGTCGTGAGTTCGAACCTCACAGAAGGCATTCATTTTTTTAAACCTTCCTGCAAGGAGCGGAGCTATCTCGAGCAGCATCTAACACATGGCAGTACACTGAATGAAAGGGATGTTCTACAACCTATGACAAGTATTCTACTGGCCTCAGAGGTTTTCTGAATGCATAGGCAGAACATTGGTTTGTATGCATTTTGTAGTATAATGTCATGCTTGGCGATGTCATTCGTTTACGAGCCTCGCTACAGTGTGCATGCACGTTATCCATGTGAAGAGGCGTAAGCAAATGCTACCATTCTGCGAGATTCCTGCAGAAGGTATACGAATTGCGTTGATATACAGAGCACAAGGGAGCCAAAGTCAAGGCCTCCGTGGCGCAATCGGCTAGCGCGTTCGGCTGTTAACCGAAAGGTTGGTGGTTCGAGCCCACCCGGGGGCGAAATCGTTTTAACCGGCACCGAGGTGAGGACATACGTCAACTTTGTTAGAGATACACAGCTAGTGTGACAATTTGGCTGCGTTTGAGTGATGCCACAGAGCCTTATACACATTCAGCCAAGTGACACTGTAGGTAAAAACATGGCCCTACACAGACGTTCTGCTGTTTTCCTTTTTATTCGTCATGTGTGACACTGCAGTAGAGGGACGCCCGCTACAAAAGACGTATTCTTTACATTCAATTTCAGCATATACGTCGCGAGTGCCATATGACAGGGCCTGTCTCTCGATGTCGATTTGTATTTGGTGTGTCTTAAGTGTCGGTCTGCAGTAGGCCGCTGTTGGCCGAGCGACGTGCAGTCGCCTTACATGAAGCCCCATGGGCAACGCCAGTGCCACTGTGGACAACAGCGCACTGTAGCCAGAGAGAGGAGCCGAAAGGCGCATTTCGCAGTCGAGCCACGCTATCCCACAAGCTGTGCACTAGGTCAGGATTGTGCAGACCGCTAACTTTTGGTGGGCCGACGCTCGTCGTCGATCGTAAGGGCGAAACATTCAAGAGATTTGGAAAACGGCAATGTGGACACCCCCAGCAGCAGCTGTGTGCCAAGTCCGATATCTGGTCGAGGGCTGCAAGATTCAGTATGATGAAGTAACAATTTGGGGATAGCTCACAAACGCTAAGCTGCCGCCTTCTTAGCTCAGTGGTAGAGCACTGGTCTCGTAAACCAGGGGTCGTGAGTTCGAACCTCACAGAAGGCATTCATTTTTTTAAACCTTCCTGCAAGGAGCGGAGCTATCTCGAGCAGCATCTAACACATGGCAGTACACTGAATGAAAGGGATGTTCTACAACCTATGACAAGTATTCTACTGGCCTCAGAGGTTTTCTGAATGCATAGGCAGAACATTGGTTTGTATGCATTTTGTAGTATAATGTCATGCTTGGCGATGTCATTCGTTTACGAGCCTCGCTACAGTGTGCATGCACGTTATCCATGTGAAGAGGCGTAAGCAAATGCTACCATTCTGCGAGATTCCTGCAGAAGGTATACGAATTGCGTTGATATACAGAGCACAAGGGAGCCAAAGTCAAGGCCTCCGTGGCGCAATCGGCTAGCGCGTTCGGCTGTTAACCGAAAGGTTGGTGGTTCGAGCCCACCCGGGGGCGAAATCGTTCTAACCGGCACCGAGGTGAGGACATACGTCAACTTTGTTAGAGATACACAGCTAGTGTGACAATTTGGCTGCGTTTGAGTGATGCCACAGAGCCTTATACACATTCAGCCAAGTGACACTGTAGGTAAAAACATGGCCCTACACAGACGTTCTGCTGTTTTCCTTTTTATTCGTCATGTGTGACACTGCAGTAGAGGGACGCCCGCTACAAAAGACGTATTCTTTACATTCAATTTCAGCATATACGTCGCGAGTGCCATATGACAGGGCCTGTCTCTCGATGTCGATTTGTATTTGGTGTGTCTTAAGTGTCGGTCTGCAGTAGGCCGCTGTTGGCCGAGCGACGTGCAGTCGCCTTACATGAAGCCCCATGGGCAACGCCAGTGCCACTGTGGACAACAGCGCACTGTAGCCAGAGAGAGGAGCCGAAAGGCGCATTTCGCAGTCGAGCCACGCTATCCCACAAGCTGTGCACTAGGTCAGGATTGTGCAGACCGCTAACTTTTGGTGGGCCGACGCTCGTCGTCGATCGTAAGGGCGAAACATTCAAGAGATTTGGAAAACGGCAATGTGGACACCCCCAGCAGCAGCTGTGTGCCAAGTCCGATATCTGGTCGAGGGCTGCAAGATTCAGTATGATGAAGTAACAATTTGGGGATAGCTCACAAACGCTAAGCTGCCGCCTTCTTAGCTCAGTGGTAGAGCACTGGTCTCGTAAACCAGGGGTCGTGAGTTCGAACCTCACAGAAGGCATTCATTTTTTTAAACCTTCCTGCAAGGAGCGGAGCTATCTCGAGCAGCATCTAACACATGGCAGTACACTGAATGAAAGGGATGTTCTACAACCTATGACAAGTATTCTACTGGCCTCAGAGGTTTTCTGAATGCATAGGCAGAACATTGGTTTGTATGCATTTTGTAGTATAATGTCATGCTTGGCGATGTCATTCGTTTACGAGCCTCGCTACAGTGTGCATGCACGTTATCCATGTGAAGAGGCGTAAGCAAATGCTACCATTCTGCGAGATTCCTGCAGAAGGTATACGAATTGCGTTGATATACAGAGCACAAGGGAGCCAAAGTCAAGGCCTCCGTGGCGCAATCGGCTAGCGCGTTCGGCTGTTAACCAAAAGGTTGGTGGTTCGAGCCCACCCGGGGGCGAAATCGTTTTAACCGGCACCGAGGTGAGGACATACGTCAACTTTGTTAGAGATACACAGCTAGTGTGACAATTTGGCTGCGTTTGAGTGATGCCACAGAGCCTTATACACATTCAGCCAAGTGACACTGTAGGTAAAAACATGGCCCTACACAGACGTTCTGCTGTTTTCCTTTTTATTCGTCATGTGTGACACTGCAGTAGAGGGACGCCCGCTACAAAAGACGTATTCTTTACATTCAATTTCAGCATATACGTCGCGAGTGCCATATGACAGGGCCTGTCTCTCGATGTCGATTTGTATTTGGTGTGTCTTAAGTGTCGGTCTGCAGTAGGCCGCTGTTGGCCGAGCGACGTGCAGTCGCCTTACATGAAGCCCCATGGGCAACGCCAGTGCCACTGTGGACAACAGCGCACTGTAGCCAGAGAGAGGAGCCGAAAGGCGCATTTCGCAGTCGAGCCACGCTATCCCACAAGCTGTGCACTAGGTCAGGATTGTGCAGACCGCTAACTTTTGGTGGGCCGACGCTCGTCGTCGATCGTAAGGGCGAAACATTCAAGAGATTTGGAAAACGGCAATGTGGACACCCCCAGCAGCAGCTGTGTGCCAAGTCCGATATCTGGTCGAGGGCTGCAAGATTCAGTATGATGAAGTAACAATTTGGGGATAGCTCACAAACGCTAAGCTGCCGCCTTCTTAGCTCAGTGGTAGAGCACTGGTCTCGTAAACCAGGGGTCGTGAGTTCGAACCTCACAGAAGGCATTCATTTTTTTAAACCTTCCTGCAAGGAGCGGAGCTATCTCGAGCAGCATCTAACACATGGCAGTACACTGAATGAAAGGGATGTTCTACAACCTATGACAAGTATTCTACTGGCCTCAGAGGTTTTCTGAATGCATAGGCAGAACATTGGTTTGTATGCATTTTGTAGTATAATGTCATGCTTGGCGATGTCATTCGTTTACGAGCCTCGCTACAGTGTGCATGCACGTTATCCATGTGAAGAGGCGTAAGCAAATGCTACCATTCTGCGAGATTCCTGCAGAAGGTATACGAATTGCGTTGATATACAGAGCACAAGGGAGCCAAAGTCAAGGCCTCCGTGGCGCAATCGGCTAGCGCGTTCGGCTGTTAACCAAAAGGTTGGTGGTTCGAGCCCACCCGGGGGCGAAATCGTTTTAACCGGCACCGAGGTGAGGACATACGTCAACTTTGTTAGAGATACACAGCTAGTGTGACAATTTGGCTGCGTTTGAGTGATGCCACAGAGCCTTATACACATTCAGCCAAGTGACACTGTAGGTAAAAACATGGCCCTACACAGACGTTCTGCTGTTTTCCTTTTTATTCGTCATGTGTGACACTGCAGTAGAGGGACGCCCGCTACAAAAGACGTATTCTTTACATTCAATTTCAGCATATACGTCGCGAGTGCCATATGACAGGGCCTGTCTCTCGATGTCGATTTGTATTTGGTGTGTCTTAAGTGTCGGTCTGCAGTAGGCCGCTGTTGGCCGAGCGACGTGCAGTCGCCTTACATGAAGCCCCATGGGCAACGCCAGTGCCACTGTGGACAACAGCGCACTGTAGCCAGAGAGAGGAGCCGAAAGGCGCATTTCGCAGTCGAGCCACGCTATCCCACAAGCTGTGCACTAGGTCAGGATTGTGCAGACCGCTAACTTTTGGTGGGCCGACGCTCGTCGTCGATCGTAAGGGCGAAACATTCAAGAGATTTGGAAAACGGCAATGTGGACACCCCCAGCAGCAGCCGTGTGCCAAGTCCGATATCTGGTCGAGGGCTGCAAGATTCAGTATGATGAAGTAACAATTTGGGGATAGCTCACAAACGCTAAGCTGCCGCCTTCTTAGCTCAGTGGTAGAGCACTGGTCTCGTAAACCAGGGGTCGTGAGTTCGAACCTCACAGAAGGCATTCATTTTTTAAACCTTCCTGCAAGGAGCGGAGCTATCTCGAGCAGCATCTAACACATGGCAGTACACTGAATGAAAGGGATGTTCTACAACCTATGACAAGTATTCTACTGGCCTCAGAGGTTTTCTGAATGCATAGGCAGAACATTGGTTTGTATGCATTTTGTAGTATAATGTCATGCTTGGCGATGTCATTCGTTTACGAGCCTCGCTACAGTGTGCATGCACGTTATCCATGTGAAGAGGCGTAAGCAAATGCTACCATTCTGCGAGATTCCTGCAGAAGGTATACGAATTGCGTTGATATACAGAGCACAAGGGAGCCAAAGTCAAGGCCTCCGTGGCGCAATCGGCTAGCGCGTTCGGCTGTTAACCGAAAGGTTGGTGGTTCGAGCCCACCCGGGGGCGAAATCGTTTTAACCGGCACCGAGGTGAGGACATACGTCAACTTTGTTAGAGATACACAGCTAGTGTGACAATTTGGCTGCGTTTGAGTGATGCCACAGAGCCTTATACACATTCAGCCAAGTGACACTGTAGGTAAAAACATGGCCCTACACAGACGTTCTGCTGTTTTCCTTTTTATTCGTCATGTGTGACACTGCAGTAGAGGGACGCCCGCTACAAAAGACGTATTCTTTACATTCAATTTCAGCATATACGTCGCGAGTGCCATATGACAGGGCCTGTCTCTCGATGTCGATTTGTATTTGGTGTGTCTTAAGTGTCGGTCTGCAGTAGGCCGCTGTTGGCCGAGCGACGTGCAGTCGCCTTACATGAAGCCCCATGGGCAACGCCAGTGCCACTGTGGACAACAGCGCACTGTAGCCAGAGAGAGGAGCCGAAAGGCGCATTTCGCAGTCGAGCCACGCTATCCCACAAGCTGTGCACTAGGTCAGGATTGTGCAGACCGCTAACTTTTGGTGGGCCGACGCTCGTCGTCGATCGTAAGGGCGAAACATTCAAGAGATTTGGAAAACGGCAATGTGGACACCCCCAGCAGCAGCTGTGTGCCAAGTCCGATATCTGGTCGAGGGCTGCAAGATTCAGTATGATGAAGTAACAATTTGGGGATAGCTCACAAACGCTAAGCTGCCGCCTTCTTAGCTCAGTGGTAGAGCACTGGTCTCGTAAACCAGGGGTCGTGAGTTCGAACCTCACAGAAGGCATTCATTTTTTAAACCTTCCTGCAAGGAGCGGAGCTATCTCGAGCAGCATCTAACACATGGCAGTACACTGAATGAAAGGGATGTTCTACAACCTATGACAAGTATTCTACTGGCCTCAGAGGTTTTCTGAATGCATAGGCAGAACATTGGTTTGTATGCATTTTGTAGTATAATGTCATGCTTGGCGATGTCATTCGTTTACGAGCCTCGCTACAGTGTGCATGCACGTTATCCATGTGAAGAGGCGTAAGCAAATGCTACCATTCTGCGAGATTCCTGCAGAAGGTATACGAATTGCGTTGATATACAGAGCACAAGGGAGCCAAAGTCAAGGCCTCCGTGGCGCAATCGGCTAGCGCGTTCGGCTGTTAACCGAAAGGTTGGTGGTTCGAGCCCACCCGGGGGCGAAATCGTTTTAACCGGCGCCGAGGTGAGGACATACGTCAACTTTGTTAGAGATACACAGCTAGTGTGACAATTTGGCTGCGTTTGAGTGATGCCACAGAGCCTTATACACATTCAGCCAAGTGACACTGTAGGTAAAAACATGGCCCTACACAGACGTTCTGCTGTTTTCCTTTTTATTCGTCATGTGTGACACTGCAGTAGAGGGACGCCCGCTACAAAAGACGTATTCTTTACATTCAATTTCAGCATATACGTCGCGAGTGCCATATGACAGGGCCTGTCTCTCGATGTCGATTTGTATTTGGTGTGTCTTAAGTGTCGGTCTGCAGTAGGCCGCTGTTGGCCGAGCGACGTGCAGTCGCCTTACATGAAGCCCCATGGGCAACGCCAGTGCCACTGTGGACAACAGCGCACTGTAGCCAGAGAGAGGAGCCGAAAGGCGCATTTCGCAGTCGAGCCACGCTATCCCACAAGCTGTGCACTAGGTCAGGATTGTGCAGACCGCTAACTTTTGGTGGGCCGACGCTCGTCGTCGATCGTAAGGGCGAAACATTCAAGAGATTTGGAAAACGGCAATGTGGACACCCCCAGCAGCAGCTGTGTGCCAAATCCGATATCTGGTCGAGGGCTGCAAGATTCAGTATGATGAAGTAACAATTTGGGGATAGCTCACAAACGCTAAGCTGCCGCCTTCTTAGCTCAGTGGTAGAGCACTGGTCTCGTAAACCAGGGGTCGTGAGTTCGAACCTCACAGAAGGCATTCATTTTTTAAACCTTCCTGCAAGGAGCGGAGCTATCTCGAGCAGCATCTAACACATGGCAGTACACTGAATGAAAGGGATGTTCTACAACCTATGACAAGTATTCTACTGGCCTCAGAGGTTTTCTGAATGCATAGGCAGAACATTGGTTTGTATGCATTTTGTAGTATAATGTCATGCTTGGCGATGTCATTCGTTTACGAGCCTCGCTACAGTGTGCATGCACGTTATCCATGTGAAGAGGCGTAAGCAAATGCTACCATTCTGCGAGATTCCTGCAGAAGGTATACGAATTGCGTTGATATACAGAGCACAAGGGAGCCAAAGTCAAGGCCTCCGTGGCGCAATCAGCTAGCGCGTTCGGCTGTTAACCGAAAGGTTGGTGGTTCGAGCCCACCTGGGGGCGAAATCGTTTTAACCGGCACCGAGGTGAGGACATACGTCAACTTTGTTAGAGATACACAGCTAGTGTGACAATTTGGCTGCGTTTGAGTGATGCCACAGAGCCTTATACACATTCAGCCAAGTGACACTGTAGGTAAAAACATGGCCCTACACAGACGTTCTGCTGTTTTCCTTTTTATTCGTCATGTGTGACACTGCAGTAGAGGGACGCCCGCTACAAAAGACGTATTCTTTACATTCAATTTCAGCATATACGTCGCGAGTGCCATATGACAGGGCCTGTCTCTCGATGTCGATTTGTATTTGGTGTGTCTTAAGTGTCGGTCTGCAGTAGGCCGCTGTTGGCCGAGCGACGTGCAGTCGCCTTACATGAAGCCCCATGGGCAACGCCAGTGCCACTGTGGACAACAGCGCACTGTAGCCAGAGAGAGGAGCCGAAAGGCGCATTTCGCAGTCGAGCCACGCTATCCCACAAGCTGTGCACTAGGTCAGGATTGTGCAGACCGCTAACTTTTGGTGGGCCGACGCTCGTCGTCGATCGTAAGGGCGAAACATTCAAGAGATTTGGAAAACGGCAATGTGGACACCCCCAGCAGCAGCTGTGTGCCAAATCCGATATCTGGTCGAGGGCTGCAAGATTCAGTATGATGAAGTAACAATTTGGGGATAGCTCACAAACGCGAAGCTGCCGCCTTCTTAGCTCAGTGGTAGAGCACTGGGCTCGTAAACCAGGGGTCGTGAGTTCGAACCTCACAGAAGGCATTCATTTTTTTAAACCTTCCTGCAAGGAGCGGAGCTATCTCGAGCAGCATCTAACACATGGCAGTACACTGAATGAAAGGGATGTTCTACAACCTATGACAAGTATTCTACTGGCCTCAGAGGTTTTCTGAATGCATAGGCAGAACATTGGTTTGTATGCATTTTGTAGTATAATGTCATGCTTGGCGATGTCATTCGTTTACGAGCCTCGCTACAGTGTGCATGCACGTTATCCATGTGAAGAGGCGTAAGCAAATGCTACCATTCTGCGAGATTCCTGCAGAAGGTATACGAATTGCGTTGATATACAGAGCACAAGGGAGCCAAAGTCAAGGCCTCCGTGGCGCAATCGGCTAGCGCGTTCGGCTGTTAACCGAAAGGTTGGTGGTTCGAGCCCACCCGGGGGCGAAATCGTTTTAACCGGCACCGAGGTGAGGACATACGTCAACTTTGTTAGAGATACACAGCTAGTGTGACAATTTGGCTGCGTTTGAGTGATGCCACAGAGCCTTATACACATTCAGCCAAGTGACACTGTAGGTAAAAACATGGCCCTACACAGACGTTCTGCTGTTTTCCTTTTTATTCGTCATGTGTGACACTGCAGTAGAGGGACGCCCGCTACAAAAGACGTATTCTTTACATTCAATTTCAGCATATACGTCGCGAGTGCCATATGACAGGGCCTGTCTCTCGATGTCGATTTGTATTTGGTGTGTCTTAAGTGTCGGTCTGCAGTAGGCCGCTGTTGGCTGAGCGACGTGCAGTCGCCTTACATGAAGCCCCATGGGCAACGCCAGTGCCACTGTGGACAACAGCGCACTGTAGCCAGAGAGAGGAGCCGAAAGGCGCATTTCGCAGTCGAGCCACGCTATCCCACAAGCTGTGCACTAGGTCAGGATTGTGCAGACCGCTAACTTTTGGTGGGCCGACGCTCGTCGTCGATCGTAAGGGCGAAACATTCAAGAGATTTGGAAAACGGCAATGTGGACACCCCCAGCAGCAGCTGTGTGCCAAATCCGATATCTGGTCGAGGGCTGCAAGATTCAGTATGATGAAGTAACAATTTGGGGATAGCTCACAAACGCTAAGCTGCCGCCTTCTTAGCTCAGTGGTAGAGCACTGGTCTCGTAAACCAGGGGTCGTGAGTTCGAACCTCACAGAAGGCATTCATTTTTTAAACCTTCCTGCAAGGAGCGGAGCTATCTCGAGCAGCATCTAACACATGGCAGTACACTGAATGAAAGGGATGTTCTACAACCTATGACAAGTATTCTACTGGCCTCAGAGGTTTTCTGAATGCATAGGCAGAACATTGGTTTGTATGCATTTTGTAGTATAATGTCATGCTTGGCGATGTCATTCGTTTACGAGCCTCGCTACAGTGTGCATGCACGTTATCCATGTGAAGAGGCGTAAGCAAATGCTACCATTCTGCGAGATTCCTGCAGAAGGTATACGAATTGCGTTGATATACAGAGCACAAGGGAGCCAAAGTCAAGGCCTCCGTGGCGCAATCGGCTAGCGCGTTCGGCTGTTAACCGAAAGGTTGGTGGTTCGAGCCCACCCGGGGGCGAAATCGTTTTAACCGGCACCGAGGTGAGGACATACGTCAACTTTGTTAGAGATACACAGCTAGTGTGACAATTTGGCTGCGTTTGAGTGATGCCACAGAGCCTTATACACATTCAGCCAAGTGACACTGTAGGTAAAAACATGGCCCTACACAGACGTTCTGCTGTTTTCCTTTTTATTCGTCATGTGTGACACTGCAGTAGAGGGACGCCCGCTACAAAAGACGTATTCTTTACATTCAATTTCAGCATATACGTCGCGAGTGCCATATGACAGGGCCTGTCTCTCGATGTCGATTTGTATTTGGTGTGTCTTAAGTGTCGGTATGCAGTAGGCCGCTGTTGGCTGAGCGACGTGCAGTCGCCTTACATGAAGCCCCATGGGCAACGCCAGTGCCACTGTGGACAACAGCGCACTGTAGCCAGAGAGAGGAGCCGAAAGGCGCATTTCGCAGTCGAGCCACGCTATCCCACAAGCTGTGCACTAGGTCAGGATTGTGCAGACCGCTAACTTTTGGTGGGCCGACGCTCGTCGTCGATCGTAAGGGCGAAACATTCAAGAGATTTGGAAAACGGCAATGTGGACACCCCCAGCAGCAGCTGTGTGCCAAATCCGATATCTGGTCGAGGGCTGCAAGATTCAGTATGATGAAGTAACAATTTGGGGATAGCTCACAAACGCTAAGCTGCCGCCTTCTTAGCTCAGTGGTAGAGCACTGGTCTCGTAAACCAGGGGTCGTGAGTCCGAACCTCACAGAAGGCATTCATTTTTTAAACCTTCCTGCAAGGAGCGGAGCTATCTCGAGCAGCATCTAACACATGGCAGTACACTGAATGAAAGGGATGTTCTACAACCTATGACAAGTATTCTACTGGCCTCAGAGGTTTTCTGAATGCATAGGCAGAACATTGGTTTGTATGCATTTTGTAGTATAATGTCATGCTTGGCGATGTCATTCGTTTACGAGCCTCGCTACAGTGTGCATGCACGTTATCCATGTGAAGAGGCGTAAGCAAATGCTACCATTCTGCGAGATTCCTGCAGAAGGTATACGAATTGCGTTGATATACAGAGCACAAGGGAGCCAAAGTCAAGGCCTCCGTGGCGCAATCGGCTAGCGCGTTCGGCTGTTAACCGAAAGGTTGGTGGTTCGAGCCCACCCGGGGGCGAAATCGTTTTAACCGGCACCGAGGTGAGGACATACGTCAACTTTGTTAGAGATACACAGCTAGTGTGACAATTTGGCTGCGTTTGAGTGATGCCACAGAGCCTTATACACATTCAGCCAAGTGACACTGTAGGTAAAAACATGGCCCTACACAGACGTTCTGCTGTTTTCCTTTTTATTCGTCATGTGTGACACTGCAGTAGAGGGACGCCCGCTACAAAAGACGTATTCTTTACATTCAATTTCAGCATATACGTCGCGAGTGCCATATGACAGGGCCTGTCTCTCGATGTCGATTTGTATTTGGTGTGTCTTAAGTGTCGGTCTGCAGTAGGCCGCTGTTGGCTGAGCGACGTGCAGTCGCCTTACATGAAGCCCCATGGGCAACGCCAGTGCCACTGTGGACAACAGCGCACTGTAGCCAGAGAGAGGAGCCGAAAGGCGCATTTCGCAGTCGAGCCACGCTATCCCACAAGCTGTGCACTAGGTCAGGATTGTGCAGACCGCTAACTTTTGGTGGGCCGACGCTCGTCGTCGATCGTAAGGGCGAAACATTCAAGAGATTTGGAAAACGGCAATGTGGACACCCCCAGCAGCAGCTGTGTGCCAAATCCGATATCTGGTCGAGGGCTGCAAGATTCAGTATGATGAAGTAACAATTTGGGGATAGCTCACAAACGCTAAGCTGCCGCCTTCTTAGCTCAGTGGTAGAGCACTGGTCTCGTAAACCAGGGGTCGTGAGTTCGAACCTCACAGAAGGCATTCATTTTTTAAACCTTCCTGCAAGGAGCGGAGCTATCTCGAGCAGCATCTAACACATGGCAGTACACTGAATGAAAGGGATGTTCTACAACCTATGACAAGTATTCTACTGGCCTCAGAGGTTTTCTGAATGCATAGGCAGAACATTGGTTTGTATGCATTTTGTAGTATAATGTCATGCTTGGCGATGTCATTCGTTTACGAGCCTCGCTACAGTGTGCATGCACGTTATCCATGTGAAGAGGCGTAAGCAAATGCTACCATTCTGCGAGATTCCTGCAGAAGGTATACGAATTGCGTTGATATACAGAGCACAAGGGAGCCAAAGTCAAGGCCTCCGTGGCGCAATCGGCTAGCGCGTTCGGCTGTTAACCGAAAGGTTGGTGGTTCGAGCCCACCCGGGGGCGAAATCGTTTTAACCGGCACCGAGGTGAGGACATACGTCAACTTTGTTAGAGATACACAGCTAGTGTGACAATTTGGCTGCGTTTGAGTGATGCCACAGAGCCTTATACACATTCAGCCAAGTGACACTGTAGGTAAAAACATGGCCCTACACAGACGTTCTGCTGTTTTCCTTTTTATTCGTCATGTGTGACACTGCAGTAGAGGGACGCCCGCTACAAAAGACGTATTCTTTACATTCAATTTCAGCATATACGTCGCGAGTGCCATATGACAGGGCCTGTCTCTCGATGTCGATTTGTATTTGGTGTGTCTTAAGTGTCGGTCTGCAGTAGGCCGCTGTTGGCCGAGCGACGTGCAGTCGCCTTACATGAAGCCCCATGGGCAACGCCAGTGCCACTGTGGACAACAGCGCACTGTAGCCAGAGAGAGGAGCCGAAAGGCGCATTTCGCAGTCGAGCCACGCTATCCCACAAGCTGTGCACTAGGTCAGGATTGTGCAGACCGCTAACTTTTGGTGGGCCGACGCTCGTCGTCGATCGTAAGGGCGAAACATTCAAGAGATTTGGAAAACGGCAATGTGGACACCCCCAGCAGCAGCCGTGTGTCAAGTCCGATATCTGGTCGAGGGCTGCAAGATTCAGTATGATGAAGTAACAATTTGGGGATAGCTCACAAACGCTAAGCTGCCGCCTTCTTAGCTCAGTGGTAGAGCACTGGTCTCGTAAACCAGGGGTCGTGAGTTCGAACCTCACAGAAGGCATTCATTTTTTTAAACCTTCCTGCAAGGAGCGGAGCTATCTCGAGCAGCATCTAACACATGGCAGTACACTGAATGAAAGGGATGTTCTACAACCTATGACAAGTATTCTACTGGCCTCAGAGGTTTTCTGAATGCATAGGCAGAACATTGGTTTGTATGCATTTTGTAGTATAATGTCATGCTTGGCGATGTCATTCGTTTACGAGCCTCGCTACAGTGTGCATGCACGTTATCCATGTGAAGAGGCGTAAGCAAATGCTACCATTCTGCGAGATTCCTGCAGAAGGTATACGAATTGCGTTGATATACAGAGCACAAGGGAGCCAAAGTCAAGGCCTCCGTGGCGCAATCAGCTAGCGCGTTCGGCTGTTAACCGAAAGGTTGGTGGTTCGAGCCCACCCGGGGGCGAAATCGTTTTAACCGGCACCGAGGTGAGGACATACGTCAACTTTGTTAGAGATACACAGCTAGTGTGACAATTTGGCTGCGTTTGAGTGATGCCACAGAGCCTTATACACATTCAGCCAAGTGACACTGTAGGTAAAAACATGGCCCTACACAGACGTTCTGCTGTTTTCCTTTTTATTCGTCATGTGTGACACTGCAGTAGAGGGACGCCCGCTACAAAAGACGTATTCTTTACATTCAATTTCAGCATATACGTCGCGAGTGCCATATGACAGGGCCTGTCTCTCGATGTCGATTTGTATTTGGTGTGTCTTAAGTGTCGGTCTGCAGTAGGCCGCTGTTGGCCGAGCGACGTGCAGTCGCCTTACATGAAGCCCCATGGGCAACGCCAGTGCCACTGTGGACAACAGCGCACTGTAGCCAGAGAGAGGAGCCGAAAGGCGCATTTCGCAGTCGAGCCACGCTATCCCACAAGCTGTGCACTAGGTCAGGATTGTGCAGACCGCTAACTTTTGGTGGGCCGACGCTCGTCGTCGATCGTAAGGGCGAAACATTCAAGAGATTTGGAAAACGGCAATGTGGACACCCCCAGCAGCAGCTGTGTGCCAAATCCGATATCTGGTCGAGGGCTGCAAGATTCAGTATGATGAAGTAACAATTTGGGGATAGCTCACAAACGCTAAGCTGCCGCCTTCTTAGCTCAGTGGTAGAGCACTGGGCTCGTAAACCAGGGGTCGTGAGTTCGAACCTCACAGAAGGCATTCATTTTTTTTAAACCTTCCTGCAAGGAGCGGAGCTATCTCGAGCAGCATCTAACACATGGCAGTACACTGAATGAAAGGGATGTTCTACAACCTATGACAAGTATTCTACTGGCCTCAGAGGTTTTCTGAATGCATAGGCAGAACATTGGTTTGTATGCATTTTGTAGTATAATGTCATGCTTGGCGATGTCATTCGTTTACGAGCCTCGCTACAGTGTGCATGCACGTTATCCATGTGAAGAGGCGTAAGCAAATGCTACCATTCTGCGAGATTCCTGCAGAAGGTATACGAATTGCGTTGATATACAGAGCACAAGGGAGCCAAAGTCAAGGCCTCCGTGGCGCAATCGGCTAGCGCGTTCGGCTGTTAACCGAAAGGTTGGTGGTTCGAGCCCACCCGGGGGCGAAATCGTTTTAACCGGCACCGAGGTGAGGACATACGTCAACTTTGTTAGAGATACACAGCTAGTGTGACAATTTGGCTGCGTTTGAGTGATGCCACAGAGCCTTATACACATTCAGCCAAGTGACACTGTAGGTAAAAACATGGCCCTACACAGACGTTCTGCTGTTTTCCTTTTTATTCGTCATGTGTGACACTGCAGTAGAGGGACGCCCGCTACAAAAGACGTATTCTTTACATTCAATTTCAGCATATACGTCGCGAGTGCCATATGACAGGGCCTGTCTCTCGATGTCGATTTGTATTTGGTGTGTCTTAAGTGTCGGTCTGCAGTAGGCCGCTGTTGGCTGAGCGACGTGCAGTCGCCTTACATGAAGCCCCATGGGCAACGCCAGTGCCACTGTGGACAACAGCGCACTGTAGCCAGAGAGAGGAGCCGAAAGGCGCATTTCGCAGTCGAGCCACGCTATCCCACAAGCTGTGCACTAGGTCAGGATTGTGCAGACCGCTAACTTTTGGTGGGCCGACGCTCGTCGTCGATCGTAAGGGCGAAACATTCAAGAGATTTGGAAAACGGCAATGTGGACACCCCCAGCAGCAGCTGTGTGCCAAATCCGATATCTGGTCGAGGGCTGCAAGATTCAGTATGATGAAGTAACAATTTGGGGATAGCTCACAAACGCTAAGCTGCCGCCTTCTTAGCTCAGTGGTAGAGCACTGGTCTCGTAAACCAGGGGTCGTGAGTTCGAACCTCACAGAAGGCATTCATTTTTTAAACCTTCCTGCAAGGAGCGGAGCTATCTCTAGCAGCATCTAACACATGGCAGTACACTGAATGAAAGGGATGTTCTACAACCTATGACAAGTATTCTACTGGCCTCAGAGGTTTTCTGAATGCATAGGCAGAACATTGGTTTGTATGCATTTTGTAGTATAATGTCATGCTTGGCGATGTCATTCGTTTACGAGCCTCGCTACAGTGTGCATGCACGTTATCCATGTGAAGAGGCGTAAGCAAATGCTACCATTCTGCGAGATTCCTGCAGAAGGTATACGAATTGCGTTGATATACAGAGCACAAGGGAGCCAAAGTCAAGGCCTCCGTGGCGCAATCGGCTAGCGCGTTCGGCTGTTAACCGAAAGGTTGGTGGTTCGAGCCCACCCGGGGGCGAAATCGTTTTAACCGGCACCGAGGTGAGGACATACGTCAACTTTGTTAGAGATACACAGCTAGTGTGACAATTTGGCTGCGTTTGAGTGATGCCACAGAGCCTTATACACATTCAGCCAAGTGACACTGTAGGTAAAAACATGGCCCTACACAGACGTTCTGCTGTTTTCCTTTTTATTCGTCATGTGTGACACTGCAGTAGAGGGACGCCCGCTACAAAAGACGTATTCTTTACATTCAATTTCAGCATATACGTCGCGAGTGCCATATGACAGGGCCTGTCTCTCGATGTCGATTTGTATTTGGTGTGTCTTAAGTGTCGGTCTGCAGTAGGCCGCTGTTGGCCGAGCGACGTGCAGTCGCCTTACATGAAGCCCCATGGGCAACGCCAGTGCCACTGTGGACAACAGCGCACTGTAGCCAGAGAGAGGAGCCGAAAGGCGCATTTCGCAGTCGAGCCACGCTATCCCACAAGCTGTGCACTAGGTCAGGATTGTGCAGACCGCTAACTTTTGGTGGGCCGACGCTCGTCGTCGATCGTAAGGGCGAAACATTCAAGAGATTTGGAAAACGGCAATGTGGACACCCCCAGCAGCAGCCGTGTGCCAAGTCCGATATCTGGTCGAGGGCTGCAAGATTCAGTATGATGAAGTAACAATTTGGGGATAGCTCACAAACGCTAAGCTGCCGCCTTCTTAGCTCAGTGGTAGAGCACTGGTCTCGTAAACCAGGGGTCGTGAGTTCGAACCTCACAGAAGGCATTCATTTTTTTAAACCTTCCTGCAAGGAGCGGAGCTATCTCGAGCAGCATCTAACACATGGCAGTACACTGAATGAAAGGGATGTTCTACAACCTATGACAAGTATTCTACTGGCCTCAGAGGTTTTCTGAATGCATAGGCAGAACATTTGTTTGTATGCATTTTGTAGTATAATGTCATGCTTGGCGATGTCATTCGTTTACGAGCCTCGCTACAGTGTGCATGCACGTTATCCATGTGAAGAGGCGTAAGCAAATGCTACCATTCTGCGAGATTCCTGCAGAAGGTATACGAATTGCGTTGATATACAGAGCACAAGGGAGCCAAAGTCAAGGCCTCCGTGGCGCAATCGGCTAGCGCGTTCGGCTGTTAACCGAAAGGTTGGTGGTTCGAGCCCACCCGGGGGCGAAATCGTTTTAACCGGCACCGAGGTGAGGACATACGTCAACTTTGTTAGAGATACACAGCTAGTGTCACAATTTGGCTGCGTTTGAGCGATGCCACAGAGCCTTATACACATTCAGCCAAGTGACACTGTAGGTAAAAACATGGCCCTACACAGACGTTCTGCTGTTTTCCTTTTTATTCGTCATGTGTGACACTGCAGTAGAGGGACGCCCGCTACAAAAGACGTATTCTTTACATTCAATTTCAGCATATACGTCGCGAGTGCCATATGACAGGGCCTGTCTCTCGATGTCGATTTGTATTTGGTGTGTCTTAAGTGTCGGTCTGCAGTAGGCCGCTGTTGGCCGAGCGACGTGCAGTCGCCTTACATGAAGCCCCATGGGCAACGCCAGTGCCACTGTGGACAACAGCGCACTGTAGCCAGAGAGAGGAGCCGAAAGGCGCATTTCGCAGTCGAGCCACGCTATCCCACAAGCTGTGCACTAGGTCAGGATTGTGCAGACCGCTAACTTTTGGTGGGCCGACGCTCGTCGTCGATCGTAAGGGCGAAACATTCAAGAGATTTGGAAAACGGCAATGTGGACACCCCCAGCAGCAGCTGTGTGCCAAGTCCGATATCTGGTCGAGGGCTGCAAGATTCAGTATGATGAAGTAACAATTTGGGGATAGCTCACAAACGCTAAGCTGCCGCCTTCTTAGCTCAGTGGTAGAGCACTGGTCTCGTAAACCAGGGGTCGTGAGTTCGAACCTCACAGAAGGCATTCATTTTTTAAACCTTCCTGCAAGGAGCGGAGCTATCTCGAGCAGCATCTAACACATGGCAGTACACTGAATGAAAGGGATGTTCTACAACCTATGACAAGTATTCTACTGGCCTCAGAGGTTTTCTGAATGCATAGGCAGAACATTGGTTTGTATGCATTTTGTAGTATAATGTCATGCTTGGCGATGTCATTCGTTTACGAGCCTCGCTACAGTGTGCATGCACGTTATCCATGTGAAGAGGCGTAAGCAAATGCTACCATTCTGCGAGATTCCTGCAGAAGGTATACGAATTGCGTTGATATATAGAGCACAAGGGAGCCAAAGTCAAGGCCTCCGTGGCGCAATCGGCTAGCGCGTTCGGCTGTTAACCGAAAGGTTGGTGGTTCGAGCCCACCCGGGGGCGAAATCGTTTTAACCGGCACCGAGGTGAGGACATACGTCAACTTTGTTAGAGATACACAGCTAGTGTGACAATTTGGCTGCGTTTGAGTGATGCCACAGAGCCTTATACACATTCAGCCAAGTGACACTGTAGGTAAAAACATGGCCCTACACAGACGTTCTGCTGTTTTCCTTTTTATTCGTCATGTGTGACACTGCAGTAGAGGGACGCCCGCTACAAAAGACGTATTCTTTACATTCAATTTCAGCATATACGTCGCGAGTGCCATATGACAGGGCCTGTCTCTCGATGTCGATTTGTATTTGGTGTGTCTTAAGTGTCGGTCTGCAGTAGGCCGCTGTTGGCCGAGCGACGTGCAGTCGCCTTACATGAAGCCCCATGGGCAACGCCAGTGCCACTGTGGACAACAGCGCACTGTAGCCAGAGAGAGGAGCCGAAAGGCGCATTTCGCAGTCGAGCCACGCTATCCCACAAGCTGTGCACTAGGTCAGGATTGTGCAGACCGCTAACTTTTGGTGGGCCGACGCTCGTCGTCGATCGTAAGGGCGAAACATTCAAGAGATTTGGAAAACGGCAATGTGGACACCCCCAGCAGCAGCTGTGTGCCAAGTCCGATATCTGGTCGAGGGCTGCAAGATTCAGTATGATGAAGTAACAATTTGGGGATAGCTCACAAACGCTAAGCTGCCGCCTTCTTAGCTCAGTGGTAGAGCACTGGTCTCGTAAACCAGGGGTCGTGAGTTCGAACCTCACAGAAGGCATTCATTTTTTAAACCTTCCTGCAAGGAGCGGAGCTATCTCGAGCAGCATCTAACACATGGCAGTACACTGAATGAAAGGGATGTTCTACAACCTATGACAAGTATTCTACTGGCCTCAGAGGTTTTCTGAATGCATAGGCAGAACATTGGTTTGTATGCATTTTGTAGTATAATGTCATGCTTGGCGATGTCATTCGTTTACGAGCCTCGCTACAGTGTGCATGCACGTTATCCATGTGAAGAGGCGTAAGCAAATGCTACCATTCTGCGATATTCCTGCAGAAGGTATACGAATTGCGTTGATATATAGAGCACAAGGGAGCCAAAGTCAAGGCCTCCGTGGCGCAATCGGCTAGTGCGTTCGGCTGTTAACCGAAAGGTTGGTGGTTCGAGCCCACCCGGGGGCGAAATCGTTTTAACCGGCACCGAGGTGAGGACATACGTCAACTTTGTTAGAGATACACAGCTAGTGTGACAATTTGGCTGCGTTTGAGTGATGCCACAGAGCCTTATACACATTCAGCCAAGTGACACTGTAGGTAAAAACATGGCCCTACACAGACGTTCTGCTGTTTTCCTTTTTATTCGTCATGTGTGACACTGCAGTAGAGGGACGCCCGCTACAAAAGACGTATTCTTTACATTCAATTTCAGCATATACGTCGCGAGTGCCATATGACAGGGCCTGTCTCTCGATGTCGATTTGTATTTGGTGTGTCTTAAGTGTCGGTCTGCAGTAGGCCGCTGTTGGCCGAGCGACGTGCAGTCGCCTTACATGAAGCCCCATGGGCAACGCCAGTGCCACTGTGGACAACAGCGCACTGTAGCCAGAGAGAGGAGCCGAAAGGCGCATTTCGCAGTCGAGCCACGCTATCCCACAAGCTGTGCACTAGGTCAGGATTGTGCAGACCGCTAACTTTTGGTGGGCCGACGCTCGTCGTCGATCGTAAGGGCGAAACATTCAAGAGATTTGGAAAACGGCAATGTGGACACCCCCAGCAGCAGCTGTGTGCCAAGTCCGATATCTGGTCGAGGGCTGCAAGATTCAGTATGATGAAGTAACAATTTGGGGATAGCTCACAAACGCTAAGCTGCCGCCTTCTTAGCTCAGTGGTAGAGCACTGGTCTCGTAAACCAGGGGTCGTGAGTTCGAACCTCACAGAAGGCATTCATTTTTTAAACCTTCCTGCAAGGAGCGGAGCTATCTCGAGCAGCATCTAACACATGGCAGTACACTGAATGAAAGGGATGTTCTACAACCTATGACAAGTATTCTACTGGCCTCAGAGGTTTTCTGAATGCATAGGCAGAACATTGGTTTGTATGCATTTTGTAGTATAATGTCATGCTTGGCGATGTCATTCGTTTACGAGCCTCGCTACAGTGTGCATGCACGTTATCCATGTGAAGAGGCGTAAGCAAATGCTACCATTCTGCGAGATTCCTGCAGAAGGTATACGAATTGCGTTGATATATAGAGCACAAGGGAGCCAAAGTCAAGGCCTCCGTGGCGCAATCGGCTAGTGCGTTCGGCTGTTAACCGAAAGGTTGGTGGTTCGAGCCCACCCGGGGGCGAAATCGTTTTAACCGGCACCGAGGTGAGGACATACGTCAACTTTGTTAGAGATACACAGCTAGTGTGACAATTTGGCTGCGTTTGAGTGATGCCACAGAGCCTTATACACATTCAGCCAAGTGACACTGTAGGTAAAAACATGGCCCTACACAGACGTTCTGCTGTTTTCCTTTTTATTCGTCATGTGTGACACTGCAGTAGAGGGACGCCCGCTACAAAAGACGTATTCTTTACATTCAATTTCAGCATATACGTCGCGAGTGCCATATGACAGGGCCTGTCTCTCGATGTCGATTTGTATTTGGTGTGTCTTAAGTGTCGGTCTGCAGTAGGCCGCTGTTGGCCGAGCGACGTGCAGTCGCCTTACATGAAGCCCCATGGGCAACGCAAGTGCCACTGTGGACAACAGCGCACTGTAGCCAGAGAGAGGAGCCGAAAGGCGCATTTCGCAGTCGAGCCACGCTATCCCACAAGCTGTGCACTAGGTCAGGATTGTGCAAACCGCTAACTTTTGGTGGGCCGACGCTCGTCGTCGATCGTAAGGGCGAAACATTCAAGAGATTTGGAAAACGGCAATGTGGACACCCCCAGCAGCAGCTGTGTGCCAAGTCCGATATCTGGTCGAGGGCTGCAAGATTCAGTATGATGAAGTAACAATTTGGGGATAGCTCACAAACGCTAAGCTGCCGCCTTCTTAGCTCAGTGGTAGAGCACTGGTCTCGTAAACCAGGGGTCGTGAGTTCGAACCTCACAGAAGGCATTCATTTTTTAAACCTTCCTGCAAGGAGCGGAGCTATCTCGAGCAGCATCTAACACATGGCAGTACACTGAATGAAAGGGATGTTCTACAACCTATGACAAGTATTCTACTGGCCTCAGAGGTTTTCTGAATGCATAGGCAGAACATTGGTTTGTATGCATTTTGTAGTATAATGTCATGCTTGGCGATGTCATTCGTTTACGAGCCTCGCTACAGTGTGCATGCACGTTATCCATGTGAAGAGGCGTAAGCAAATGCTACCATTCTGCGAGATTCCTGCAGAAGGTATACGAATTGCGTTGATATATAGAGCACAAGGGAGCCAAAGTCAAGGCCTCCGTGGCGCAATCGGCTAGTGCGTTCGGCTGTTAACCGAAAGGTTGGTGGTTCGAGCCCACCCGGGGGCGAAATCGTTTTAACCGGCACCGAGGTGAGGACATACGTCAACTTTGTTAGAGATACACAGCTAGTGTGACAATTTGGCTGCGTTTGAGTGATGCCACAGAGCCTTATACACATTCAGCCAAGTGACACTGTAGGTAAAAACATGGCCCTACACAGACGTTCTGCTGTTTTCCTTTTTATTCGTCATGTGTGACACTGCAGTAGAGGGACGCCCGCTACAAAAGACGTATTCTTTACATTCAATTTCAGCATATACGTCGCGAGTGCCATATGACAGGGCCTGTCTCTCGATGTCGATTTGTATTTGGTGTGTCTTAAGTGTCGGTCTGCAGTAGGCCGCTGTTGGCCGAGCGACGTGCAGTCGCCTTACATGAAGCCCCATGGGCAACGCCAGTGCCACTGTGGACAACAGCGCACTGTAGCCAGAGAGAGGAGCCGAAAGGCGCATTTCGCAGTCGAGCCACGCTATCCCACAAGCTGTGCACTAGGTCAGGATTGTGCAGACCGCTAACTTTTGGTGGGCCGACGCTCGTCGTCGATCGTAAGGGCGAAACATTCAAGAGATTTGGAAAACGGCAATGTGGACACCCCCAGCAGCAGCTGTGTGCCAAGTCCGATATCTGGTCGAGGGCTGCAAGATTCAGTATGATGAAGTAACAATTTGGGGATAGCTCACAAACGCTAAGCTGCCGCCTTCTTAGCTCAGTGGTAGAGCACTGGTCTCGTAAACCAGGGGTCGTGAGTTCGAACCTCACAGAAGGCATTCATTTTTTAAACCTTCCTGCAAGGAGCGGAGCTATCTCGAGCAGCATCTAACACATGGCAGTACACTGAATGAAAGGGATGTTCTACAACCTATGACAAGTATTCTACTGGCCTCAGAGGTTTTCTGAATGCATAGGCAGAACATTGGTTTGTATGCATTTTGTAGTATAATGTCATGCTTGGCGATGTCATTCGTTTACGAGCCTCGCTACAGTGTGCATGCACGTTATCCATGTGAAGAGGCGTAAGCAAATGCTACCATTCTGCGAGATTCCTGCAGAAGGTATACGAATTGCGTTGATATATAGAGCACAAGGGAGCCAAAGTCAAGGCCTCCGTGGCGCAATCGGCTAGTGCGTTCGGCTGTTAACCGAAAGGTTGGTGGTTCGAGCCCACCCGGGGGCGAAATCGTTTTAACCGGCACCGAGGTGAGGACATACGTCAACTTTGTTAGAGATACACAGCTAGTGTGACAATTTGGCTGCGTTTGAGTGATGCCACAGAGCCTTATACACATTCAGCCAAGTGACACTGTAGGTAAAAACATGGCCCTACACAGACGTTCTGCTGTTTTCCTTTTTATTCGTCATGTGTGACACTGCAGTAGAGGGACGCCCGCTACAAAAGACGTATTCTTTACATTCAATTTCAGCATATACGTCGCGAGTGCCATATGACAGGGCCTGTCTCTCGATGTCGATTTGTATTTGGTGTGTCTTAAGTGTCGGTCTGCAGTAGGCCGCTGTTGGCCGAGCGACGTGCAGTCGCCTTACATGAAGCCCCATGGGCAACGCAAGTGCCACTGTGGACAACAGCGCACTGTAGCCAGAGAGAGGAGCCGAAAGGCGCATTTCGCAGTCGAGCCACGCTATCCCACAAGCTGTGCACTAGGTCAGGATTGTGCAAACCGCTAACTTTTGGTGGGCCGACGCTCGTCGTCGATCGTAAGGGCGAAACATTCAAGAGATTTGGAAAACGGCAATGTGGACACCCCCAGCAGCAGCTGTGTGCCAAGTCCGATATCTGGTCGAGGGCTGCAAGATTCAGTATGATGAAGTAACAATTTGGGGATAGCTCACAAACGCTAAGCTGCCGCCTTCTTAGCTCAGTGGTAGAGCACTGGTCTCGTAAACCAGGGGTCGTGAGTTCGAACCTCACAGAAGGCATTCATTTTTTAAACCTTCCTGCAAGGAGCGGAGCTATCTCGAGCAGCATCTAACACATGGCAGTACACTGAATGAAAGGGATGTTCTACAACCTATGACAAGTATTCTACTGGCCTCAGAGGTTTTCTGAATGCATAGGCAGAACATTGGTTTGTATGCATTTTGTAGTATAATGTCATGCTTGGCGATGTCATTCGTTTACGAGCCTCGCTACAGTGTGCATGCACGTTATCCATGTGAAGAGGCGTAAGCAAATGCTACCATTCTGCGAGATTCCTGCAGAAGGTATACGAATTGCGTTGATATATAGAGCACAAGGGAGCCAAAGTCAAGGCCTCCGTGGCGCAATCGGCTAGTGCGTTCGGCTGTTAACCGAAAGGTTGGTGGTTCGAGCCCACCCGGGGGCGAAATCGTTTTAACCGGCACCGAGGTGAGGACATACGTCAACTTTGTTAGAGATACACAGCTAGTGTGACAATTTGGCTGCGTTTGAGTGATGCCACAGAGCCTTATACACATTCAGCCAAGTGACACTGTAGGTAAAAACATGGCCCTACACAGACGTTCTGCTGTTTTCCTTTTTATTCGTCATGTGTGACACTGCAGTAGAGGGACGCCCGCTACAAAAGACGTATTCTTTACATTCAATTTCAGCATATACGTCGCGAGTGCCATATGACAGGGCCTGTCTCTCGATGTCGATTTGTATTTGGTGTGTCTTAAGTGTCGGTCTGCAGTAGGCCGCTGTTGGCCGAGCGACGTGCAGTCGCCTTACATGAAGCCCCATGGGCAACGCCAGTGCCACTGTGGACAACAGCGCACTGTAGCCAGAGAGAGGAGCCGAAAGGCGCATTTCGCAGTCGAGCCACGCTATCCCACAAGCTGTGCACTAGGTCAGGATTGTGCAGACCGCTAACTTTTGGTGGGCCGACGCTCGTCGTCGATCGTAAGGGCGAAACATTCAAGAGATTTGGAAAACGGCAATGTGGACACCCCCAGCAGCAGCTGTGTGCCAAGTCCGATATCTGGTCGAGGGCTGCAAGATTCAGTATGATGAAGTAACAATTTGGGGATAGCTCACAAACGCTAAGCTGCCGCCTTCTTAGCTCAGTGGTAGAGCACTGGTCTCGTAAACCAGGGGTCGTGAGTTCGAACCTCACAGAAGGCATTCATTTTTTAAACCTTCCTGCAAGGAGCGGAGCTATCTCGAGCAGCATCTAACACATGGCAGTACACTGAATGAAAGGGATGTTCTACAACCTATGACAAGTATTCTACTGGCCTCAGAGGTTTTCTGAATGCATAGGCAGAACATTGGTTTGTATGCATTTTGTAGTATAATGTCATGCTTGGCGATGTCATTCGTTTACGAGCCTCGCTACAGTGTGCATGCACGTTATCCATGTGAAGAGGCGTAAGCAAATGCTACCATTCTGCGAGATTCCTGCAGAAGGTATACGAATTGCGTTGATATATAGAGCACAAGGGAGCCAAAGTCAAGGCCTCCGTGGCGCAATCGGCTAGTGCGTTCGGCTGTTAACCGAAAGGTTGGTGGTTCGAGCCCACCCGGGGGCGAAATCGTTTTAACCGGCACCGAGGTGAGGACATACGTCAACTTTGTTAGAGATACACAGCTAGTGTGACAATTTGGCTGCGTTTGAGTGATGCCACAGAGCCTTATACACATTCAGCCAAGTGACACTGTAGGTAAAAACATGGCCCTACACAGACGTTCTGCTGTTTTCCTTTTTATTCGTCATGTGTGACACTGCAGTAGAGGGACGCCCGCTACAAAAGACGTATTCTTTACATTCAATTTCAGCATATACGTCGCGAGTGCCATATGACAGGGCCTGTCTCTCGATGTCGATTTGTATTTGGTGTGTCTTAAGTGTCGGTCTGCAGTAGGCCGCTGTTGGCCGAGCGACGTGCAGTCGCCTTACATGAAGCCCCATGGGCAACGCAAGTGCCACTGTGGACAACAGCGCACTGTAGCCAGAGAGAGGAGCCGAAAGGCGCATTTCGCAGTCGAGCCACGCTATCCCACAAGCTGTGCACTAGGTCAGGATTGTGCAAACCGCTAACTTTTGGTGGGCCGACGCTCGTCGTCGATCGTAAGGGCGAAACATTCAAGAGATTTGGAAAACGGCAATGTGGACACCCCCAGCAGCAGCTGTGTGCCAAGTCCGATATCTGGTCGAGGGCTGCAAGATTCAGTATGATGAAGTAACAATTTGGGGATAGCTCACAAACGCTAAGCTGCCGCCTTCTTAGCTCAGTGGTAGAGCACTGGTCTCGTAAACCAGGGGTCGTGAGTTCGAACCTCACAGAAGGCATTCATTTTTTAAACCTTCCTGCAAGGAGCGGAGCTATCTCGAGCAGCATCTAACACATGGCAGTACACTGAATGAAAGGGATGTTCTACAACCTATGACAAGTATTCTACTGGCCTCAGAGGTTTTCTGAATGCATAGGCAGAACATTGGTTTGTATGCATTTTGTAGTATAATGTCATGCTTGGCGATGTCATTCGTTTACGAGCCTCGCTACAGTGTGCATGCACGTTATCCATGTGAAGAGGCGTAAGCAAATGCTACCATTCTGCGAGATTCCTGCAGAAGGTATACGAATTGCGTTGATATATAGAGCACAAGGGAGCCAAAGTCAAGGCCTCCGTGGCGCAATCGGCTAGTGCGTTCGGCTGTTAACCGAAAGGTTGGTGGTTCGAGCCCACCCGGGGGCGAAATCGTTTTAACCGGCACCGAGGTGAGGACATACGTCAACTTTGTTAGAGATACACAGCTAGTGTGACAATTTGGCTGCGTTTGAGTGATGCCACAGAGCCTTATACACATTCAGCCAAGTGACACTGTAGGTAAAAACATGGCCCTACACAGACGTTCTGCTGTTTTCCTTTTTATTCGTCATGTGTGACACTGCAGTAGAGGGACGCCCGCTACAAAAGACGTATTCTTTACATTCAATTTCAGCATATACGTCGCGAGTGCCATATGACAGGGCCTGTCTCTCGATGTCGATTTGTATTTGGTGTGTCTTAAGTGTCGGTCTGCAGTAGGCCGCTGTTGGCCGAGCGACGTGCAGTCGCCTTACATGAAGCCCCATGGGCAACGCCAGTGCCACTGTGGACAACAGCGCACTGTAGCCAGAGAGAGGAGCCGAAAGGCGCATTTCGCAGTCGAGCCACGCTATCCCACAAGCTGTGCACTAGGTCAGGATTGTGCAGACCGCTAACTTTTGGTGGGCCGACGGTCGTCGTCGATCGTAAGGGCGAAACATTCAAGAGATTTGGAAAACGGCAATGTGGACACCCCCAGCAGCAGCTGTGTGCCAAATCCGATATCTGGTCGAGGGCTGCAAGATTCAGTATGATGAAGTAACAATTTGGGGATAGCTCACAAACGCTAAGCTGCCGCCTTCTTAGCTCAGTGGTAGAGCACTGGTCTCGTAAACCAGGGGTCGTGAGTTCGAACCTCACAGAAGGCATTCATTTTTTAAACCTTCCTGCAAGGAGCGGAGCTATCTCGAGCAGCATCTAACACATGGCAGTACACTGAATGAAAGGGATGTTCTACAACCTATGACAAGTATTCTACTGGCCTCAGAGGTTTTCTGAATGCATAGGCAGAACATTGGTTTGTATGCATTTTGTAGTATAATGTCATGCTTGGCGATGTCATTCGTTTACGAGCCTCGCTACAGTGTGCATGCACGTTATCCATGTGAAGAGGCGTAAGCAAATGCTACCATTCTGCGAGATTCCTGCAGAAGGTATACGAATTGCGTTGATATACAGAGCACAAGGGAGCCAAATTCAAGGCCTCCGTGGCGCAATCGGCTAGCGCGTTCGGCTGTTAACCGAAAGGTTGGTGGTTCGAGCCCACCCGGGGGCGAAATCGTTTTAACCGGCACCGAGGTGAGGACATACGTCAACTTTGTTAGAGATACACAGCTAGTGTGACAATTTGGCTGCGTTTGAGTGATGCCACAGAGCCTTATACACATTCAGCCAAGTGACACTGTAGGTAAAAACATGGCCCTACACAGACGTTCTGCTGTTTTCCTTTTTATTCGTCATGTGTGACACTGCAGTAGAGGGACGCCCGCTACAAAAGACGTATTCTTTACATTCAATTTCAGCATATACGTCGCGAGTGCCATATGACAGGGCCTGTCTCTCGATGTCGATTTGTATTTGGTGTGTCTTAAGTGTCGGTCTGCAGTAGGCCGCTGTTGGCCGAGCGACGTGCAGTCGCCTTACATGAAGCCCCATGGGCAACGCCAGTGCCACTGTGGACAACAGCGCACTGTAGCCAGAGAGAGGAGCCGAAAGGCGCATTTCGCAGTCGAGCCACGCTATCCCACAAGCTGTGCACTAGGTCAGGATTGTGCAGACCGCTAACTTTTGGTGGGCCGACGGTCGTCGTCGATCGTAAGGGCGAAACATTCAAGAGATTTGGAAAACGGCAATGTGGACACCCCCAGCAGCAGCTGTGTGCCAAATCCGATATCTGGTCGAGGGCTGCAAGATTCAGTATGATGAAGTAACAATTTGGGGATAGCTCACAAACGATAAGCTGCCGCCTTCTTAGCTCAGTGGTAGAGCACTGGTCTCGTAAACCAGGGGTCGTGAGTTCGAACCTCACAGAAGGCATTCATTTTTTAAACCTTCCTGCAAGGAGCGGAGCTATCTCGAGCAGCATCTAACACATGGCAGTACACTGAATGAAAGGGATGTTTTACAACCTATGACAAGTATTCTACTGGCCTCAGAGGTTTTCTGAATGCATAGGCAGAACATTGGTTTGTATGCATTTTGTAGTATAATGTCATGCTTGGCGATGTCATTCGTTTACGAGCCTCGCTACAGTGTGCATGCACGTTATCCATGTGAAGAGGCGTAAGCAAATGCTACCATTCTGCGAGATTCCTGCAGAAGGTATACGAATTGCGTTGATATATAGAGCACAAGGGAGCCAAAGTCAAGGCCTCCGTGGCGCAATCGGCTAGTGCGTTCGGCTGTTAACCGAAAGGTTGGTGGTTCGAGCCCACCCGGGGGCGAAATCGTTTTAACCGGCACCGAGGTGAGGACATACGTCAACTTTGTTAGAGATACACAGCTAGTGTGACAATTTGGCTGCGTTTGAGTGATGCCACAGAGCCTTATACACATTCAGCCAAGTGACACTGTAGGTAAAAACATGGCCCTACACAGACGTTCTGCTGTTTTCCTTTTTATTCGTCATGTGTGACACTGCAGTAGAGGGACGCCCGCTACAAAAGACGTATTCTTTACATTCAATTTCAGCATATACGTCGCGAGTGCCATATGACAGGGCCTGTCTCTCGATGTCGATTTGTATTTGGTGTGTCTTAAGTGTCGGTCTGCAGTAGGCCGCTGTTGGCCGAGCGACGTGCAGTCGCCTTACATGAAGCCCCATGGGCAACGCAAGTGCCACTGTGGACAACAGCGCACTGTAGCCAGAGAGAGGAGCCGAAAGGCGCATTTCGCAGTCGAGCCACGCTATCCCACAAGCTGTGCACTAGGTCAGGATTGTGCAGACCGCTAACTTTTGGTGGGCCGACGCTCGTCGTCGATCGTAAGGGCGAAACATTCAAGAGATTTGGAAAACGGCAATGTGGACACCCCCAGCAGCAGCTGTGTGCCAAGTCCGATATCTGGTCGAGGGCTGCAAGATTCAGTATGATGAAGTAACAATTTGGGGATAGCTCACAAACGCTAAGCTGCCGCCTTCTTAGCTCAGTGGTAGAGCACTGGTCTCGTAAACCAGGGGTCGTGAGTTCGAACCTCACAGAAGGCATTCATTTTTTAAACCTTCCTGCAAGGAGCGGAGCTATCTCGAGCAGCATCTAACACATGGCAGTACACTGAATGAAAGGGATGTTCTACAACCTATGACAAGTATTCTACTGGCCTCAGAGGTTTTCTGAATGCATAGGCAGAACATTGGTTTGTATGCATTTTGTAGTATAATGTCATGCTTGGCGATGTCATTCGTTTACGAGCCTCGCTACAGTGTGCATGCACGTTATCCATGTGAAGAGGCGTAAGCAAATGCTACCATTCTGCGAGATTCCTGCAGAAGGTATACGAATTGCGTTGATATATAGAGCACAAGGGAGCCAAAGTCAAGGCCTCCGTGGCGCAATCGGCTAGTGCGTTCGGCTGTTAACCGAAAGGTTGGTGGTTCGAGCCCACCCGGGGGCGAAATCGTTTTAACCGGCACCGAGGTGAGGACATACGTCAACTTTGTTAGAGATACACAGCTAGTGTGACAATTTGGCTGCGTTTGAGTGATGCCACAGAGCCTTATACACATTCAGCCAAGTGACACTGTAGGTAAAAACATGGCCCTACACAGACGTTCTGCTGTTTTCCTTTTTATTCGTCATGTGTGACACTGCAGTAGAGGGACGCCCGCTACAAAAGACGTATTCTTTACATTCAATTTCAGCATATACGTCGCGAGTGCCATATGACAGGGCCTGTCTCTCGATGTCGATTTGTATTTGGTGTGTCTTAAGTGTCGGTCTGCAGTAGGCCGCTGTTGGCCGAGCGACGTGCAGTCGCCTTACATGAAGCCCCATGGGCAACGCCAGTGCCACTGTGGACAACAGCGCACTGTAGCCAGAGAGAGGAGCCGAAAGGCGCATTTCGCAGTCGAGCCACGCTATCCCACAAGCTGTGCACTAGGTCAGGATTGTGCAGACCGCTAACTTTTGGTGGGCCGACGCTCGTCGTCGATCGTAAGGGCGAAACATTCAAGAGATTTGGAAAACGGCAATGTGGACACCCCCAGCAGCAGCTGTGTGCCAAATCCGATATCTGGTCGAGCGCTGCAAGATTCAGTATGATGAAGTAACAATTTGGGGATAGCTCACAAACGCTAAGCTGCCGCCTTCTTAGCTCAGTGGTAGAGCACTGGTCTCGTAAACCAGGGGTCGTGAGTTCGAACCTCACAGAAGGCATTCATTTTTTAAACCTTCCTGCAAGGAGCGGAGCTATCTCGAGCAGCATCTAACACATGGCAGTACACTGAATGAAAGGGATGTTCTACAACCTATGACAAGTATTCTACTGGCCTCAGAGGTTTTCTGAATGCATAGGCAGAACATTGGTTTGTATGCATTTTGTAGTATAATGTCATGCTTGGCGATGTCATTCGTTTACGAGCCTCGCTACAGTGTGCATGCACGTTATCCATGTGAAGAGGCGTAAGCAAATGCTACCATTCTGCGAGATTCCTGCAGAAGGTATACGAATTGCGTTGATATACAGAGCACAAGGGAGCCAAAGTCAAGGCCTCCGTGGCGCAATCGGCTAGCGCGTTCGGCTGTTAACCGAAAGGTTGGTGGTTCGAGCCCACCCGGGGGCGAAATCGTTTTAACCGGCACCGAGGTGAGGACATACGTCAACTTTGTTAGAGATACACAGCTAGTGTGACAATTTGGCTGCGTTTGAGTGATGCCACAGAGCCTTATACACATTCAGCCAAGTGACACTGTAGGTAAAAACATGGCCCTACACAGACGTTCTGCTGTTTTCCTTTTTATTCGTCATGTGTGACACTGCAGTAGAGGGACGCCCGCTACAAAAGACGTATTCTTTACATTCAATTTCAGCATATACGTCGCGAGTGCCATATGACAGGGCCTGTCTCTCGATGTCGATTTGTATTTGGTGTGTCTTAAGTGTCGGTCTGCAGTAGGCCGCTGTTGGCCGAGCGACGTGCAGTCGCCTTACATGAAGCCCCATGGGCAACGCCAGTGCCACTGTGGACAACAGCGCACTGTAGCCAGAGAGAGGAGCCGAAAGGCGCATTTCGCAGTCGAGCCACGCTATCCCACAAGCTGTGCACTAGGTCAGGATTGTGCAGACCGCTAACTTTTGGTGGGCCGACGCTCGTCGTCGATCGTAAGGGCGAAACATTCAAGAGATTTGGAAAACGGCAATGTGGACACCCCCAGCAGCAGCTGTGTGCCAAATCCGATATCTGGTCGAGGGCTGCAAGATTCAGTATGATGAAGTAACAATTTGGGGATAGCTCACAAACGCTAAGCTGCCGCCTTCTTAGCTCAGTGGTAGAGCACTGGTCTCGTAAACCAGGGGTCGTGAGTTCGAACCTCACAGAAGGCATTCATTTTTTAAACCTTCCTGCAAGGAGCGGAGCTATCTCGAGCAGCATCTAACACATGGCAGTACACTGAATGAAAGGGATGTTCTACAACCTATGACAAGTATTCTACTGGCCTCAGAGGTTTTCTGAATGCATAGGCAGAACATTGGTTTGTATGCATTTTGTAGTATAATGTCATGCTTGGCGATGTCATTCGTTTACGAGCCTCGCTACAGTGTGCATGCACGTTATCCATGTGAAGAGGCGTAAGCAAATGCTACCATTCTGCGAGATTCCTGCAGAAGGTATACGAATTGCGTTGATATACAGAGCACAAGGGAGCCAAAGTCAAGGCCTCCGTGGCGCAATCGGCTAGCGCGTTCGGCTGTTAACCGAAAGGTTGGTGGTTCGAGCCCACCTGGGGGCGAAATCGTTTTAACCGGCACCGAGGTGAGGACATACGTCAACTTTGTTAGAGATACACAGCTAGTGTGACAATTTGGCTGCGTTTGAGTGATGCCACAGAGCCTTATACACATTCAGCCAAGTGACACTGTAGGTAAAAACATGGCCCTACACAGACGTTCTGCTGTTTTCCTTTTTATTCGTCATGTGTGACACTGCAGTAGAGGGACGCCCGCTACAAAAGACGTATTCTTTACATTCAATTTCAGCATATACGTCGCGAGTGCCATATGACAGGGCCTGTCTCTCGATGTCGATTTGTATTTGGTGTGTCTTAAGTGTCGGTCTGCAGTAGGCCGCTGTTGGCCGAGCGACGTGCAGTCGCCTTACATGAAGCCCCATGGGCAACGCCAGTGCCACTGTGGACAACAGCGCACTGTAGCCAGAGAGAGGAGCCGAAAGGCGCATTTCGCAGTCGAGCCACGCTATCCCACAAGCTGTGCACTAGGTCAGGATTGTGCAGACCGCTAACTTTTGGTGGGCCGACGCTCGTCGTCGATCGTAAGGGCGAAACATTCAAGAGATTTGGAAAACGGCAATGTGGACACCCCCAGCAGCAGCTGTGTGCCAAATCCGATATCTGGTCGAGGGCTGCAAGATTCAGTATGATGAAGTAACAATTTGGGGATAGCTCACAAACGCTAAGCTGCCGCCTTCTTAGCTCAGTGGTAGAGCACTGGTCTCGTAAACCAGGGGTCGTGAGTTCGAACCTCACAGAAGGCATTCATTTTTTAAACCTTCCTGCAAGGAGCGGAGCTATCTCGAGCAGCATCTAACACATGGCAGTACACTGAATGAAAGGGATGTTCTACAACCTATGACAAGTATTCTACTGGCCTCAGAGGTTTTCTGAATGCATAGGCAGAACATTGGTTTGTATGCATTTTGTAGTATAATGTCATGCTTGGCGATGTCATTCGTTTACGAGCCTCGCTACAGTGTGCATGCACGTTATCCATGTGAAGAGGCGTAAGCAAATGCTACCATTCTGCGAGATTCCTGCAGAAGGTATACGAATTGCGTTGATATACAGAGCACAAGGGAGCCAAAGTCAAGGCCTCCGTGGCGCAATCGGCTAGCGCGTTCGGCTGTTAACCGAAAGGTTGGTGGTTCGAGCCCACCCGGGGGCGAAATCGTTTTAACCGGCACCGAGGTGAGGACATACGTCAACTTTGTTAGAGATACACAGCTAGTGTGACAATTTGGCTGCGTTTGAGTGATGCCACAGAGCCTTATACACATTCAGCCAAGTGACACTGTAGGTAAAAACATGGCCCTACACAGACGTTCTGCTGTTTTCCTTTTTATTCGTCATGTGTGACACTGCAGTAGAGGGACGCCCGCTACAAAAGACGTATTCTTTACATTCAATTTCAGCATATACGTCGCGAGTGCCATATGACAGGGCCTGTCTCTCGATGTCGATTTGTATTTGGTGTGTCTTAAGTGTCGGTCTGCAGTAGGCCGCTGTTGGCCGAGCGACGTGCAGTCGCCTTACATGAAGCCCCATGGGCAACGCCAGTGCCACTGTGGACAACAGCGCACTGTAGCCAGAGAGAGGAGCCGAAAGGCGCATTTCGCAGTCGAGCCACGCTATCCCACAAGCTGTGCACTAGGTCAGGATTGTGCAGACCGCTAACTTTTGGTGGGCCGACGCTCGTCGTCGATCGTAAGGGCGAAACATTCAAGAGATTTGGAAAACGGCAATGTGGACACCCCCAGCAGCAGCTGTGTGCCAAATCCGATATCTGGTCGAGGGCTGCAAGATTCAGTATGATGAAGTAACAATTTGGGGATAGCTCACAAACGCTAAGCTGCCGCCTTCTTAGCTCAGTGGTAGAGCACTGGTCTCGTAAACCAGGGGTCGTGAGTTCGAACCTCACAGAAGGCATTCATTTTTTAAACCTTCCTGCAAGGAGCGGAGCTATCTCGAGCAGCATCTAACACATGGCAGTACACTGAATGAAAGGGATGTTCTACAACCTATGACAAGTATTCTACTGGCCTCAGAGGTTTTCTGAATGCATAGGCAGAACATTGGTTTGTATGCATTTTGTAGTATAATGTCATGCTTGGCGATGTCATTCGTTTACGAGCCTCGCTACAGTGTGCATGCACGTTATCCATGTGAAGAGGCGTAAGCAAATGCTACCATTCTGCGAGATTCCTGCAGAAGGTATACGAATTGCGTTGATATACAGAGCACAAGGGAGCCAAAGTCAAGGCCTCCGTGGCGCAATCGGCTAGCGCGTTCGGCTGTTAACCGAAAGGTTGGTGGTTCGAGCCCACCCGGGGGCGAAATCGTTTTAACCGGCACCGAGGTGAGGACATACGTCAACTTTGTTAGAGATACACAGCTAGTGTGACAATTTGGCTGCGTTTGAGTGATGCCACAGAGCCTTATACACATTCAGCCAAGTGACACTGTAGGTAAAAACATGGCCCTACACAGACGTTCTGCTGTTTTCCTTTTTATTCGTCATGTGTGACACTGCAGTAGAGGGACGCCCGCTACAAAAGACGTATTCTTTACATTCAATTTCAGCATATACGTCGCGAGTGCCATATGACAGGGCCTGTCTCTCGATGTCGATTTGTATTTGGTGTGTCTTAAGTGTCGGTCTGCAGTAGGCCGCTGTTGGCCGAGCGACGTGCAGTCGCCTTACATGAAGCCCCATGGGCAACGCCAGTGCCACTGTGGACAACAGCGCACTGTAGCCAGAGAGAGGAGCCGAAAGGCGCATTTCGCAGTCGAGCCACGCTATCCCACAAGCTGTGCACTAGGTCAGGATTGTGCAGACCGCTAACTTTTGGTGGGCCGACGCTCGTCGTCGATCGTAAGGGCGAAACATTCAAGAGATTTGGAAAACGGCAATGTGGACACCCCCAGCAGCAGCTGTGTGCCAAATCCGATATCTGGTCGAGGGCTGCAAGATTCAGTATGATGAAGTAACAATTTGGGGATAGCTCACAAACGCTAAGCTGCCGCCTTCTTAGCTCAGTGGTAGAGCACTGGTCTCGTAAACCAGGGGTCGTGAGTTCGAACCTCACAGAAGGCATTCATTTTTTAAACCTTCCTGCAAGGAGCGGAGCTATCTCGAGCAGCATCTAACACATGGCAGTACACTGAATGAAAGGGATGTTCTACAACCTATGACAAGTATTCTACTGGCCTCAGAGGTTTTCTGAATGCATAGGCAGAACATTGGTTTGTATGCATTTTGTAGTATAATGTCATGCTTGGCGATGTCATTCGTTTACGAGCCTCGCTACAGTGTGCATGCACGTTATCCATGTGAAGAGGCGTAAGCAAATGCTACCATTCTGCGAGATTCCTGCAGAAGGTATACGAATTGCGTTGATATACAGAGCACAAGGGAGCCAAAGTCAAGGCCTCCGTGGCGCAATCGGCTAGCGCGTTCGGCTGTTAACCGAAAGGTTGGTGGTTCGAGCCCACCCGGGGGCGAAATCGTTTTAACCGGCACCGAGGTGAGGACATACGTCAACTTTGTTAGAGATACACAGCTAGTGTGACAATTTGGCTGCGTTTGAGTGATGCCACAGAGCCTTATACACATTCAGCCAAGTGACACTGTAGGTAAAAACATGGCCCTACACAGACGTTCTGCTGTTTTCCTTTTTATTCGTCATGTGTGACACTGCAGTAGAGGGACGCCCGCTACAAAAGACGTATTCTTTACATTCAATTTCAGCATATACGTCGCGAGTGCCATATGACAGGGCCTGTCTCTCGATGTCGATTTGTATTTGGTGTGTCTTAAGTGTCGGTCTGCAGTAGGCCGCTGTTGGCCGAGCGACGTGCAGTCGCCTTACATGAAGCCCCATGGGCAACGCCAGTGCCACTGTGGACAACAGCGCACTGTAGCCAGAGAGAGGAGCCGAAAGGCGCATTTCGCAGTCGAGCCACGCTATCCCACAAGCTGTGCACTAGGTCAGGATTGTGCAGACCGCTAACTTTTGGTGGGCCGACGCTCGTCGTCGATCGTAAGGGCGAAACATTCAAGAGATTTGGAAAACGGCAATGTGGACACCCCCAGCAGCAGCTGTGTGCCAAATCCGATATCTGGTCGAGGGCTGCAAGATTCAGTATGATGAAGTAACAATTTGGGGATAGCTCACAAACGCTAAGCTGCCGCCTTCTTAGCTCAGTGGTAGAGCACTGGTCTCGTAAACCAGGGGTCGTGAGTTCGAACCTCACAGAAGGCATTCATTTTTTAAACCTTCCTGCAAGGAGCGGAGCTATCTCGAGCAGCATCTAACACATGGCAGTACACTGAATGAAAGGGATGTTCTACAACCTATGACAAGTATTCTACTGGCCTCAGAGGTTTTCTGAATGCATAGGCAGAACATTGGTTTGTATGCATTTTGTAGTATAATGTCATGCTTGGCGATGTCATTCGTTTACGAGCCTCGCTACAGTGTGCATGCACGTTATCCATGTGAAGAGGCGTAAGCAAATGCTACCATTCTGCGAGATTCCTGCAGAAGGTATACGAATTGCGTTGATATACAGAGCACAAGGGAGCCAAAGTCAAGGCCTCCGTGGCGCAATCGGCTAGCGCGTTCGGCTGTTAACCGAAAGGTTGGTGGTTCGAGCCCACCCGGGGGCGAAATCGTTTTAACCGGCACCGAGGTGAGGACATACGTCAACTTTGTTAGAGATACACAGCTAGTGTGACAATTTGGCTGCGTTTGAGTGATGCCACAGAGCCTTATACACATTCAGCCAAGTGACACTGTAGGTAAAAACATGGCCCTACACAGACGTTCTGCTGTTTTCCTTTTTATTCGTCATGTGTGACACTGCAGTAGAGGGACGCCCGCTACAAAAGACGTATTCTTTACATTCAATTTCAGCATATACGTCGCGAGTGCCATATGACAGGGCCTGTCTCTCGATGTCGATTTGTATTTGGTGTGTCTTAAGTGTCGGTCTGCAGTAGGCCGCTGTTGGCCGAGCGACGTGCAGTCGCCTTACATGAAGCCCCATGGGCAACGCCAGTGCCACTGTGGACAACAGCGCACTGTAGCCAGAGAGAGGAGCCGAAAGGCGCATTTCGCAGTCGAGCCACGCTATCCCACAAGCTGTGCACTAGGTCAGGATTGTGCAGACCGCTAACTTTTGGTGGGCCGACGCTCGTCGTCGATCGTAAGGGCGAAACATTCAAGAGATTTGGAAAACGGCAATGTGGACACCCCCAGCAGCAGCTGTGTGCCAAATCCGATATCTGGTCGAGGGCTGCAAGATTCAGTATGATGAAGTAACAATTTGGGGATAGCTCACAAACGCTAAGCTGCCGCCTTCTTAGCTCAGTGGTAGAGCACTGGTCTCGTAAACCAGGGGTCGTGAGTTCGAACCTCACAGAAGGCATTCATTTTTTAAACCTTCCTGCAAGGAGCGGAGCTATCTCGAGCAGCATCTAACACATGGCAGTACACTGAATGAAAGGGATGTTCTACAACCTATGACAAGTATTCTACTGGCCTCAGAGGTTTTCTGAATGCATAGGCAGAACATTGGTTTGTATGCATTTTGTAGTATAATGTCATGCTTGGCGATGTCATTCGTTTACGAGCCTCGCTACAGTGTGCATGCACGTTATCCATGTGAAGAGGCGTAAGCAAATGCTACCATTCTGCGAGATTCCTGCAGAAGGTATACGAATTGCGTTGATATACAGAGCACAAGGGAGCCAAAGTCAAGGCCTCCGTGGCGCAATCGGCTAGCGCGTTCGGCTGTTAACCGAAAGGTTGGTGGTTCGAGCCCACCCGGGGGCGAAATCGTTTTAACCGGCACCGAGGTGAGGACATACGTCAACTTTGTTAGAGATACACAGCTAGTGTGACAATTTGGCTGCGTTTGAGTGATGCCACAGAGCCTTATACACATTCAGCCAAGTGACACTGTAGGTAAAAACATGGCCCTACACAGACGTTCTGCTGTTTTCCTTTTTATTCGTCATGTGTGACACTGCAGTAGAGGGACGCCCGCTACAAAAGACGTATTCTTTACATTCAATTTCAGCATATACGTCGCGAGTGCCATATGACAGGGCCTGTCTCTCGATGTCGATTTGTATTTGGTGTGTCTTAAGTGTCGGTCTGCAGTAGGCCGCTGTTGGCCGAGCGACGTGCAGTCGCCTTACATGAAGCCCCATGGGCAACGCCAGTGCCACTGTGGACAACAGCGCACTGTAGCCAGAGAGAGGAGCCGAAAGGCGCATTTCGCAGTCGAGCCACGCTATCCCACAAGCTGTGCACTAGGTCAGGATTGTGCAGACCGCTAACTTTTGGTGGGCCGACGCTCGTCGTCGATCGTAAGGGCGAAACATTCAAGAGATTTGGAAAACGGCAATGTGGACACCCCCAGCAGCAGCTGTGTGCCAAATCCGATATCTGGTCGAGGGCTGCAAGATTCAGTATGATGAAGTAACAATTTGGGGATAGCTCACAAACGCTAAGCTGCCGCCTTCTTAGCTCAGTGGTAGAGCACTGGTCTCGTAAACCAGGGGTCGTGAGTTCGAACCTCACAGAAGGCATTCATTTTTTAAACCTTCCTGCAAGGAGCGGAGCTATCTCGAGCAGCATCTAACACATGGCAGTACACTGAATGAAAGGGATGTTCTACAACCTATGACAAGTATTCTACTGGCCTCAGAGGTTTTCTGAATGCATAGGCAGAACATTGGTTTGTATGCATTTTGTAGTATAATGTCATGCTTGGCGATGTCATTCGTTTACGAGCCTCGCTACAGTGTGCATGCACGTTATCCATGTGAAGAGGCGTAAGCAAATGCTACCATTCTGCGAGATTCCTGCAGAAGGTATACGAATTGCGTTGATATACAGAGCACAAGGGAGCCAAAGTCAAGGCCTCCGTGGCGCAATCGGCTAGCGCGTTCGGCTGTTAACCGAAAGGTTGGTGGTTCGAGCCCACCCGGGGGCGAAATCGTTTTAACCGGCACCGAGGTGAGGACATACGTCAACTTTGTTAGAGATACACAGCTAGTGTGACAATTTGGCTGCGTTTGAGTGATGCCACAGAGCCTTATACACATTCAGCCAAGTGACACTGTAGGTAAAAACATGGCCCTACACAGACGTTCTGCTGTTTTCCTTTTTATTCGTCATGTGTGACACTGCAGTAGAGGGACGCCCGCTACAAAAGACGTATTCTTTACATTCAATTTCAGCATATACGTCGCGAGTGCCATATGACAGGGCCTGTCTCTCGATGTCGATTTGTATTTGGTGTGTCTTAAGTGTCGGTCTGCAGTAGGCCGCTGTTGGCCGAGCGACGTGCAGTCGCCTTACATGAAGCCCCATGGGCAACGCCAGTGCCACTGTGGACAACAGCGCACTGTAGCCAGAGAGAGGAGCCGAAAGGCGCATTTCGCAGTCGAGCCACGCTATCCCACAAGCTGTGCACTAGGTCAGGATTGTGCAGACCGCTAACTTTTGGTGGGCCGACGCTCGTCGTCGATCGTAAGGGCGAAACATTCAAGAGATTTGGAAAACGGCAATGTGGACACCCCCAGCAGCAGCTGTGTGCCAAATCCGATATCTGGTCGAGGGCTGCAAGATTCAGTATGATGAAGTAACAATTTGGGGATAGCTCACAAACGCTAAGCTGCCGCCTTCTTAGCTCAGTGGTAGAGCACTGGTCTCGTAAACCAGGGGTCGTGAGTTCGAACCTCACAGAAGGCATTCATTTTTTAAACCTTCCTGCAAGGAGCGGAGCTATCTCGAGCAGCATCTAACACATGGCAGTACACTGAATGAAAGGGATGTTCTACAACCTATGACAAGTATTCTACTGGCCTCAGAGGTTTTCTGAATGCATAGGCAGAACATTGGTTTGTATGCATTTTGTAGTATAATGTCATGCTTGGCGATGTCATTCGTTTACGAGCCTCGCTACAGTGTGCATGCACGTTATCCATGTGAAGAGGCGTAAGCAAATGCTACCATTCTGCGAGATTCCTGCAGAAGGTATACGAATTGCGTTGATATACAGAGCACAAGGGAGCCAAAGTCAAGGCCTCCGTGGCGCAATCGGCTAGCGCGTTCGGCTGTTAACCGAAAGGTTGGTGGTTCGAGCCCACCTGGGGGCGAAATCGTTTTAACCGGCACCGAGGTGAGGACATACGTCAACTTTGTTAGAGATACACAGCTAGTGTGACAATTTGGCTGCGTTTGAGTGATGCCACAGAGCCTTATACACATTCAGCCAAGTGACACTGTAGGTAAAAACATGGCCCTACACAGACGTTCTGCTGTTTTCCTTTTTATTCGTCATGTGTGACACTGCAGTAGAGGGACGCCCGCTACAAAAGACGTATTCTTTACATTCAATTTCAGCATATACGTCGCGAGTGCCATATGACAGGGCCTGTCTCTCGATGTCGATTTGTATTTGGTGTGTCTTAAGTGTCGGTCTGCAGTAGGCCGCTGTTGGCCGAGCGACGTGCAGTCGCCTTACATGAAGCCCCATGGGCAACGCCAGTGCCACTGTGGACAACAGCGCACTGTAGCCAGAGAGAGGAGCCGAAAGGCGCATTTCGCAGTCGAGCCACGCTATCCCACAAGCTGTGCACTAGGTCAGGATTGTGCAGACCGCTAACTTTTGGTGGGCCGACGCTCGTCGTCGATCGTAAGGGCGAAACATTCAAGAGATTTGGAAAACGGCAATGTGGACACCCCCAGCAGCAGCTGTGTGCCAAATCCGATATCTGGTCGAGGGCTGCAAGATTCAGTATGATGAAGTAACAATTTGGGGATAGCTCACAAACGCTAAGCTGCCGCCTTCTTAGCTCAGTGGTAGAGCACTGGTCTCGTAAACCAGGGGTCGTGAGTTCGAACCTCACAGAAGGCATTCATTTTTTAAACCTTCCTGCAAGGAGCGGAGCTATCTCGAGCAGCATCTAACACATGGCAGTACACTGAATGAAAGGGATGTTCTACAACCTATGACAAGTATTCTACTGGCCTCAGAGGTTTTCTGAATGCATAGGCAGAACATTGGTTTGTATGCATTTTGTAGTATAATGTCATGCTTGGCGATGTCATTCGTTTACGAGCCTCGCTACAGTGTGCATGCACGTTATCCATGTGAAGAGGCGTAAGCAAATGCTACCATTCTGCGAGATTCCTGCAGAAGGTATACGAATTGCGTTGATATACAGAGCACAAGGGAGCCAAAGTCAAGGCCTCCGTGGCGCAATCGGCTAGCGCGTTCGGCTGTTAACCGAAAGGTTGGTGGTTCGAGCCCACCCGGGGGCGAAATCGTTTTAACCGGCACCGAGGTGAGGACATACGTCAACTTTGTTAGAGATACACAGCTAGTGTGACAATTTGGCTGCGTTTGAGTGATGCCACAGAGCCTTATACACATTCAGCCAAGTGACACTGTAGGTAAAAACATGGCCCTACACAGACGTTCTGCTGTTTTCCTTTTTATTCGTCATGTGTGACACTGCAGTAGAGGGACGCCCGCTACAAAAGACGTATTCTTTACATTCAATTTCAGCATATACGTCGCGAGTGCCATATGACAGGGCCTGTCTCTCGATGTCGATTTGTATTTGGTGTGTCTTAAGTGTCGGTCTGCAGTAGGCCGCTGTTGGCCGAGCGACGTGCAGTCGCCTTACATGAAGCCCCATGGGCAACGCCAGTGCCACTGTGGACAACAGCGCACTGTAGCCAGAGAGAGGAGCCGAAAGGCGCATTTCGCAGTCGAGCCACGCTATCCCACAAGCTGTGCACTAGGTCAGGATTGTGCAGACCGCTAACTTTTGGTGGGCCGACGCTCGTCGTCGATCGTAAGGGCGAAACATTCAAGAGATTTGGAAAACGGCAATGTGGACACCCCCAGCAGCAGCTGTGTGCCAAATCCGATATCTGGTCGAGGGCTGCAAGATTCAGTATGATGAAGTAACAATTTGGGGATAGCTCACAAACGCTAAGCTGCCGCCTTCTTAGCTCAGTGGTAGAGCACTGGTCTCGTAAACCAGGGGTCGTGAGTTCGAACCTCACAGAAGGCATTCATTTTTTAAACCTTCCTGCAAGGAGCGGAGCTATCTCGAGCAGCATCTAACACATGGCAGTACACTGAATGAAAGGGATGTTCTACAACCTATGACAAGTATTCTACTGGCCTCAGAGGTTTTCTGAATGCATAGGCAGAACATTGGTTTGTATGCATTTTGTAGTATAATGTCATGCTTGGCGATGTCATTCGTTTACGAGCCTCGCTACAGTGTGCATGCACGTTATCCATGTGAAGAGGCGTAAGCAAATGCTACCATTCTGCGAGATTCCTGCAGAAGGTATACGAATTGCGTTGATATACAGAGCACAAGGGAGCCAAAGTCAAGGCCTCCGTGGCGCAATCGGCTAGCGCGTTCGGCTGTTAACCGAAAGGTTGGTGGTTCGAGCCCACCCGGGGGCGAAATCGTTTTAACCGGCACCGAGGTGAGGACATACGTCAACTTTGTTAGAGATACACAGCTAGTGTGACAATTTGGCTGCGTTTGAGTGATGCCACAGAGCCTTATACACATTCAGCCAAGTGACACTGTAGGTAAAAACATGGCCCTACACAGACGTTCTGCTGTTTTCCTTTTTATTCGTCATGTGTGACACTGCAGTAGAGGGACGCCCGCTACAAAAGACGTATTCTTTACATTCAATTTCAGCATATACGTCGCGAGTGCCATATGACAGGGCCTGTCTCTCGATGTCGATTTGTATTTGGTGTGTCTTAAGTGTCGGTCTGCAGTAGGCCGCTGTTGGCCGAGCGACGTGCAGTCGCCTTACATGAAGCCCCATGGGCAACGCCAGTGCCACTGTGGACAACAGCGCACTGTAGCCAGAGAGAGGAGCCGAAAGGCGCATTTCGCAGTCGAGCCACGCTATCCCACAAGCTGTGCACTAGGTCAGGATTGTGCAGACCGCTAACTTTTGGTGGGCCGACGCTCGTCGTCGATCGTAAGGGCGAAACATTCAAGAGATTTGGAAAACGGCAATGTGGACACCCCCAGCAGCAGCTGTGTGCCAAATCCGATATCTGGTCGAGGGCTGCAAGATTCAGTATGATGAAGTAACAATTTGGGGATAGCTCACAAACGCTAAGCTGCCGCCTTCTTAGCTCAGTGGTAGAGCACTGGTCTCGTAAACCAGGGGTCGTGAGTTCGAACCTCACAGAAGGCATTCATTTTTTAAACCTTCCTGCAAGGAGCGGAGCTATCTCGAGCAGCATCTAACACATGGCAGTACACTGAATGAAAGGGATGTTCTACAACCTATGACAAGTATTCTACTGGCCTCAGAGGTTTTCTGAATGCATAGGCAGAACATTGGTTTGTATGCATTTTGTAGTATAATGTCATGCTTGGCGATGTCATTCGTTTACGAGCCTCGCTACAGTGTGCATGCACGTTATCCATGTGAAGAGGCGTAAGCAAATGCTACCATTCTGCGAGATTCCTGCAGAAGGTATACGAATTGCGTTGATATACAGAGCACAAGGGAGCCAAAGTCAAGGCCTCCGTGGCGCAATCGGCTAGCGCGTTCGGCTGTTAACCGAAAGGTTGGTGGTTCGAGCCCACCCGGGGGCGAAATCGTTTTAACCGGCACCGAGGTGAGGACATACGTCAACTTTGTTAGAGATACACAGCTAGTGTGACAATTTGGCTGCGTTTGAGTGATGCCACAGAGCCTTATACACATTCAGCCAAGTGACACTGTAGGTAAAAACATGGCCCTACACAGACGTTCTGCTGTTTTCCTTTTTATTCGTCATGTGTGACACTGCAGTAGAGGGACGCCCGCTACAAAAGACGTATTCTTTACATTCAATTTCAGCATATACGTCGCGAGTGCCATATGACAGGGCCTGTCTCTCGATGTCGATTTGTATTTGGTGTGTCTTAAGTGTCGGTCTGCAGTAGGCCGCTGTTGGCCGAGCGACGTGCAGTCGCCTTACATGAAGCCCCATGGGCAACGCCAGTGCCACTGTGGACAACAGCGCACTGTAGCCAGAGAGAGGAGCCGAAAGGCGCATTTCGCAGTCGAGCCACGCTATCCCACAAGCTGTGCACTAGGTCAGGATTGTGCAGACCGCTAACTTTTGGTGGGCCGACGCTCGTCGTCGATCGTAAGGGCGAAACATTCAAGAGATTTGGAAAACGGCAATGTGGACACCCCCAGCAGCAGCTGTGTGCCAAATCCGATATCTGGTCGAGGGCTGCAAGATTCAGTATGATGAAGTAACAATTTGGGGATAGCTCACAAACGCTAAGCTGCCGCCTTCTTAGCTCAGTGGTAGAGCACTGGTCTCGTAAACCAGGGGTCGTGAGTTCGAACCTCACAGAAGGCATTCATTTTTTAAACCTTCCTGCAAGGAGCGGAGCTATCTCGAGCAGCATCTAACACATGGCAGTACACTGAATGAAAGGGATGTTCTACAACCTATGACAAGTATTCTACTGGCCTCAGAGGTTTTCTGAATGCATAGGCAGAACATTGGTTTGTATGCATTTTGTAGTATAATGTCATGCTTGGCGATGTCATTCGTTTACGAGCCTCGCTACAGTGTGCATGCACGTTATCCATGTGAAGAGGCATAAGCAAATGCTACCATTCTGCGAGATTCCTGCAGAAGGTATACGAATTGCGTTGATATACAGAGCACAAGGGAGCCAAAGTCAAGGCCTCCGTGGCGCAATCGGCTAGCGCGTTCGGCTGTTAACCGAAAGGTTGGTGGTTCGAGCCCACCCGGGGGCGAAATCGTTTTAACCGGCACCGAGGTGAGGACATACGTCAACTTTGTTAGAGATACACAGCTAGTGTGACAATTTGGCTGCGTTTGAGTGATGCCACAGAGCCTTATACACATTCAGCCAAGTGACACTGTAGGTAAAAACATGGCCCTACACAGACGTTCTGCTGTTTTCCTTTTTATTCGTCATGTGTGACACTGCAGTAGAGGGACGCCCGCTACAAAAGACGTATTCTTTACATTCAATTTCAGCATATACGTCGCGAGTGCCATATGACAGGGCCTGTCTCTCGATGTCGATTTGTATTTGGTGTGTCTTAAGTGTCGGTCTGCAGTAGGCCGCTGTTGGCCGAGCGACGTGCAGTCGCCTTACATGAAGCCCCATGGGCAACGCCAGTGCCACTGTGGACAACAGCGCACTGTAGCCAGAGAGAGGAGCCGAAAGGCGCATTTCGCAGTCGAGCCACGCTATCCCACAAGCTGTGCACTAGGTCAGGATTGTGCAGACCGCTAACTTTTGGTGGGCCGACGCTCGTCGTCGATCGTAAGGGCGAAACATTCAAGAGATTTGGAAAACGGCAATGTGGACACCCCCAGCAGCAGCTGTGTGCCAAATCCGATATCTGGTCGAGGGCTGCAAGATTCAGTATGATGAAGTAACAATTTGGGGATAGCTCACAAACGCTAAGCTGCCGCCTTCTTAGCTCAGTGGTAGAGCACTGGTCTCGTAAACCAGGGGTCGTGAGTTCGAACCTCACAGAAGGCATTCATTTTTTAAACCTTCCTGCAAGGAGCGGAGCTATCTCGAGCAGCATCTAACACATGGCAGTACACTGAATGAAAGGGATGTTCTACAACCTATGACAAGTATTCTACTGGCCTCAGAGGTTTTCTGAATGCATAGGCAGAACATTGGTTTGTATGCATTTTGTAGTATAATGTCATGCTTGGCGATGTCATTCGTTTACGAGCCTCGCTACAGTGTGCATGCACGTTATCCATGTGAAGAGGCGTAAGCAAATGCTACCATTCTGCGAGATTCCTGCAGAAGGTATACGAATTGCGTTGATATACAGAGCACAAGGGAGCCAAAGTCAAGGCCTCCGTGGCGCAATCGGCTAGCGCGTTCGGCTGTTAACCGAAAGGTTGGTGGTTCGAGTCCACCCGGGGGCGAAATCGTTTTAACCGGCACCGAGGTGAGGACATACGTCAACTTTGTTAGAGATACACAGCTAGTGTGACAATTTGGCTGCGTTTGAGTGATGCCACAGAGCCTTATACACATTCAGCCAAGTGACACTGTAGGTAAAAACATGGCCCTACACAGACGTTCTGCTGTTTTCCTTTTTATTCGTCATGTGTGACACTGCAGTAGAGGGACGCCCGCTACAAAAGACGTATTCTTTACATTCAATTTCAGCATATACGTCGCGAGTGCCATATGACAGGGCCTGTCTCTCGATGTCGATTTGTATTTGGTGTGTCTTAAGTGTCGGTCTGCAGTAGGCCGCTGTTGGCCGAGCGACGTGCAGTCGCCTTACATGAAGCCCCATGGGCAACGCCAGTGCCACTGTGGACAACAGCGCACTGTAGCCAGAGAGAGGAGCCGAAAGGCGCATTTCGCAGTCGAGCCACGCTATCCCACAAGCTGTGCACTAGGTCAGGATTGTGCAGACCGCTAACTTTTGGTGGGCCGACGCTCGTCGTCGATCGTAAGGGCGAAACATTCAAGAGATTTGGAAAACGGCAATGTGGACACCCCCAGCAGCAGCTGTGTGCCAAATCCGATATCTGGTCGAGGGCTGCAAGATTCAGTATGATGAAGTAACAATTTGGGGATAGCTCACAAACGCTAAGCTGCCGCCTTCTTAGCTCAGTGGTAGAGCACTGGTCTCGTAAACCAGGGGTCGTGAGTTCGAACCTCACAGAAGGCATTCATTTTTTAAACCTTCCTGCAAGGAGCGGAGCTATCTCGAGCAGCATCTAACACATGGCAGTACACTGAATGAAAGGGATGTTCTACAACCTATGACAAGTATTCTACTGGCCTCAGAGGTTTTCTGAATGCATAGGCAGAACATTGGTTTGTATGCATTTTGTAGTATAATGTCATGCTTGGCGATGTCATTCGTTTACGAGCCTCGCTACAGTGTGCATGCACGTTATCCATGTGAAGAGGCATAAGCAAATGCTACCATTCTGCGAGATTCCTGCAGAAGGTATACGAATTGCGTTGATATACAGAGCACAAGGGAGCCAAAGTCAAGGCCTCCGTGGCGCAATCGGCTAGCGCGTTCGGCTGTTAACCGAAAGGTTGGTGGTTCGAGTCCACCCGGGGGCGAAATCGTTTTAACCGGCACCGAGGTGAGGACATACGTCAACTTTGTTAGAGATACACAGCTAGTGTGACAATTTGGCTGCGTTTGAGTGATGCCACAGAGCCTTATACACATTCAGCCAAGTGACACTGTAGGTAAAAACATGGCCCTACACAGACGTTCTGCTGTTTTCCTTTTTATTCGTCATGTGTGACACTGCAGTAGAGGGACGCCCGCTACAAAAGACGTATTCTTTACATTCAATTTCAGCATATACGTCGCGAGTGCCATATGACAGGGCCTGTCTCTCGATGTCGATTTGTATTTGGTGTGTCTTAAGTGTCGGTCTGCAGTAGGCCGCTGTTGGCCGAGCGACGTGCAGTCGCCTTACATGAAGCCCCATGGGCAACGCCAGTGCCACTGTGGACAACAGCGCACTGTAGCCAGAGAGAGGAGCCGAAAGGCGCATTTCGCAGTCGAGCCACGCTATCCCACAAGCTGTGCACTAGGTCAGGATTGTGCAGACCGCTAACTTTTGGTGGGCCGACGCTCGTCGTCGATCGTAAGGGCGAAACATTCAAGAGATTTGGAAAACGGCAATGTGGACACCCCCAGCAGCAGCTGTGTGCCAAATCCGATATCTGGTCGAGGGCTGCAAGATTCAGTATGATGAAGTAACAATTTGGGGATAGCTCACAAACGCTAAGCTGCCGCCTTCTTAGCTCAGTGGTAGAGCACTGGTCTCGTAAACCAGGGGTCGTGAGTTCGAACCTCACAGAAGGCATTCATTTTTTAAACCTTCCTGCAAGGAGCGGAGCTATCTCGAGCAGCATCTAACACATGGCAGTACACTGAATGAAAGGGATGTTCTACAACCTATGACAAGTATTCTACTGGCCTCAGAGGTTTTCTGAATGCATAGGCAGAACATTGGTTTGTATGCATTTTGTAGTATAATGTCATGCTTGGCGATGTCATTCGTTTACGAGCCTCGCTACAGTGTGCATGCACGTTATCCATGTGAAGAGGCATAAGCAAATGCTACCATTCTGCGAGATTCCTGCAGAAGGTATACGAATTGCGTTGATATACAGAGCACAAGGGAGCCAAAGTCAAGGCCTCCGTGGCGCAATCGGCTAGCGCGTTCGGCTGTTAACCGAAAGGTTGGTGGTTCGAGCCCACCCGGGGGCGAAATCGTTTTAACCGGCACCGAGGTGAGGACATACGTCAACTTTGTTAGAGATACACAGCTAGTGTGACAATTTGGCTGCGTTTGAGTGATGCCACAGAGCCTTATACACATTCAGCCAAGTGACACTGTAGGTAAAAACATGGCCCTACACAGACGCTCTGCTGTTTTCCTTTTTATTCGTCATGTGTGACACTGCAGTAGAGGGACGCCCGCTACAAAAGACGTATTCTTTACATTCAATTTCAGCATATACGTCGCGAGTGCCATATGACAGGGCCTGTCTCTCGATGTCGATTTGTATTTGGTGTGTCTTAAGTGTCGGTCTGCAGTAGGCCGCTGTTGGCCGAGCGACGTGCAGTCGCCTTACATGAAGCCCCATGGGCAACGCCAGTGCCACTGTGGACAACAGCGCACTGTAGCCAGAGAGAGGAGCCGAAAGGCGCATTTCGCAGTCGAGCCACGCTATCCCACAAGCTGTGCACTAGGTCAGGATTGTGCAGACCGCTAACTTTTGGTGGGCCGACGCTCGTCGTCGATCGTAAGGGCGAAACATTCAAGAGATTTGGAAAACGGCAATGTGGACACCCCCAGCAGCAACTGTGTGCCAAATCCGATATCTGGTCGAGGGCTGCAAGATTCAGTATGATGAAGTAACAATTTGGGGATAGCTCACAAACGCTAAGCTGCCGCCTTCTTAGCTCAGTGGTAGAGCACTGGTCTCGTAAACCAGGGGTCGTGAGTTCGAACCTCACAGAAGGCATTCATTTTTTAAACCTTCCTGCAAGGAGCGGAGCTATCTCGAGCAGCATCTAACACATGGCAGTACACTGAATGAAAGGGATGTTCTACAACCTATGACAAGTATTCTACTGGCCTCAGAGGTTTTCTGAATGCATAGGCAGAACATTGGTTTGTATGCATTTTGTAGTATAATGTCATGCTTGGCGATGTCATTCGTTTACGAGCCTCGCTACAGTGTGCATGCACGTTATCCATGTGAAGAGGCGTAAGCAAATGCTACCATTCTGCGAGATTCCTGCAGAAGGTATACGAATTGCGTTGATATACAGAGCACAAGGGAGCCAAAGTCAAGGCCTCCGTGGCGCAATCGGCTAGCGCGTTCGGCTGTTAACCGAAAGGTTGGTGGTTCGAGCCCACCCGGGGGCGAAATCGTTTTAACCGGCACCGAGGTGAGGACATACGTCAACTTTGTTAGAGATACACAGCTAGTGTGACAATTTGGCTGCGTTTGAGTGATGCCACAGAGCCTTATACACATTCAGCCAAGTGACACTGTAGGTAAAAACATGGCCCTACACAGACGTTCTGCTGTTTTCCTTTTTATTCGTCATGTGTGACACTGCAGTAGAGGGACGCCCGCTACAAAAGACGTATTCTTTACATTCAATTTCAGCATATACGTCGCGAGTGCCATATGACAGGGCCTGTCTCTCGATGTCGATTTGTATTTGGTGTGTCTTAAGTGTCGGTCTGCAGTAGGCCGCTGTTGGCCGAGCGACGTGCAGTCGCCTTACATGAAGCCCCATGGGCAACGCCAGTGCCACTGTGGACAACAGCGCACTGTAGCCAGAGAGAGGAGCCGAAAGGCGCATTTCGCAGTCGAGCCACGCTATCCCACAAGCTGTGCACTAGGTCAGGATTGTGCAGACCGCTAACTTTTGGTGGGCCGACGCTCGTCGTCGATCGTAAGGGCGAAACATTCAAGAGATTTGGAAAACGGCAATGTGGACACCCCCAGCAGCAGCTGTGTGCCAAATCCGATATCTGGTCGAGGGCTGCAAGATTCAGTATGATGAAGTAACAATTTGGGGATAGCTCACAAACGCTAAGCTGCCGCCTTCTTAGCTCAGTGGTAGAGCACTGGTCTCGTAAACCAGGGGTCGTGAGTTCGAACCTCACAGAAGGCATTCATTTTTTAAACCTTCCTGCAAGGAGCGGAGCTATCTCGAGCAGCATCTAACACATGGCAGTACACTGAATGAAAGGGATGTTCTACAACCTATGACAAGTATTCTACTGGCCTCAGAGGTTTTCTGAATGCATAGGCAGAACATTGGTTTGTATGCATTTTGTAGTATAATGTCATGCTTGGCGATGTCATTCGTTTACGAGCCTCGCTACAGTGTGCATGCACGTTATCCATGTGAAGAGGCGTAAGCAAATGCTACCATTCTGCGAGATTCCTGCAGAAGGTATACGAATTGCGTTGATATACAGAGCACAAGGGAGCCAAAGTCAAGGCCTCCGTGGCGCAATCGGCTAGCGCGTTCAGCTGTTAACCGAAAGGTTGGTGGTTCGAGCCCACCCGGGGGCGAAATCGTTTTAACCGGCACCGAGGTGAGGACATACGTCAACTTTGTTAGAGATACACAGCTAGTGTGACAATTTGGCTGCGTTTGAGTGATGCCACAGAGCCTTATACACATTCAGCCAAGTGACACTGTAGGTAAAAACATGGCCCTACACAGACGTTCTGCTGTTTTCCTTTTTATTCGTCATGTGTGACACTGCAGTAGAGGGACGCCCGCTACAAAAGACGTATTCTTTACATTCAATTTCAGCATATACGTCGCGAGTGCCATATGACAGGGCCTGTCTCTCGATGTCGATTTGTATTTGGTGTGTCTTAAGTGTCGGTCTGCAGTAGGCCGCTGTTGGCCGAGCGACGTGCAGTCGCCTTACATGAAGCCCCATGGGCAACGCCAGTGCCACTGTGGACAACAGCGCACTGTAGCCAGAGAGAGGAGCCGAAAGGCGCATTTCGCAGTCGAGCCACGCTATCCCACAAGCTGTGCACTAGGTCAGGATTGTGCAGACCGCTAACTTTTGGTGGGCCGACGCTCGTCGTCGATCGTAAGGGCGAAACATTCAAGAGATTTGGAAAACGGCAATGTGGACACCCCCAGCAGCAACTGTGTGCCAAATCCGATATCTGGTCGAGGGCTGCAAGATTCAGTATGATGAAGTAACAATTTGGGGATAGCTCACAAACGCTAAGCTGCCGCCTTCTTAGCTCAGTGGTAGAGCACTGGTCTCGTAAACCAGGGGTCGTGAGTTCGAACCTCACAGAAGGCATTCATTTTTTAAACCTTCCTGCAAGGAGCGGAGCTATCTCGAGCAGCATCTAACACATGGCAGTACACTGAATGAAAGGGATGTTCTACAACCTATGACAAGTATTCTACTGGCCTCAGAGGTTTTCTGAATGCATAGGCAGAACATTGGTTTGTATGCATTTTGTAGTATAATGTCATGCTTGGCGATGTCATTCGTTTACGAGCCTCGCTACAGTGTGCATGCACGTTATCCATGTGAAGAGGCGTAAGCAAATGCTACCATTCTGCGAGATTCCTGCAGAAGGTATACGAATTGCGTTGATATACAGAGCACAAGGGAGCCAAAGTCAAGGCCTCCGTGGCGCAATCGGCTAGCGCGTTCGGCTGTTAACCGAAAGGTTGGTGGTTCGAGCCCACCCGGGGGCGAAATCGTTTTAACCGGCACCGAGGTGAGGACATACGTCAACTTTGTTAGAGATACACAGCTAGTGTGACAATTTGGCTGCGTTTGAGTGATGCCACAGAGCCTTATACACATTCAGCCAAGTGACACTGTAGGTAAAAACATGGCCCTACACAGACGTTCTGCTGTTTTCCTTTTTATTCGTCATGTGTGACACTGCAGTAGAGGGACGCCCGCTACAAAAGACGTATTCTTTACATTCAATTTCAGCATATACGTCGCGAGTGCCATATGACAGGGCCTGTCTCTCGATGTCGATTTGTATTTGGTGTGTCTTAAGTGTCGGTCTGCAGTAGGCCGCTGTTGGCCGAGCGACGTGCAGTCGCCTTACATGAAGCCCCATGGGCAACGCCAGTGCCACTGTGGACAACAGCGCACTGTAGCCAGAGAGAGGAGCCGAAAGGCGCATTTCGCAGTCGAGCCACGCTATCCCACAAGCTGTGCACTAGGTCAGGATTGTGCAGACCGCTAACTTTTGGTGGGCCGACGCTCGTCGTCGATCGTAAGGGCGAAACATTCAAGAGATTTGGAAAACGGCAATGTGGACACCCCCAGCAGCAGCTGTGTGCCAAATCCGATATCTGGTCGAGGGCTGCAAGATTCAGTATGATGAAGTAACAATTTGGGGATAGCTCACAAACGCTAAGCTGCCGCCTTCTTAGCTCAGTGGTAGAGCACTGGTCTCGTAAACCAGGGGTCGTGAGTTCGAACCTCACAGAAGGCATTCATTTTTTAAACCTTCCTGCAAGGAGCGGAGCTATCTCGAGCAGCATCTAACACATGGCAGTACACTGAATGAAAGGGATGTTCTACAACCTATGACAAGTATTCTACTGGCCTCAGAGGTTTTCTGAATGCATAGGCAGAACATTGGTTTGTATGCATTTTGTAGTATAATGTCATGCTTGGCGATGTCATTCGTTTACGAGCCTCGCTACAGTGTGCATGCACGTTATCCATGTGAAGAGGCGTAAGCAAATGCTACCATTCTGCGAGATTCCTGCAGAAGGTATACGAATTGCGTTGATATACAGAGCACAAGGGAGCCAAAGTCAAGGCCTCCGTGGCGCAATCGGCTAGCGCGTTCGGCTGTTAACCGAAAGGTTGGTGGTTCGAGCCCACCCGGGGGCGAAATCGTTTTAACCGGCACCGAGGTGAGGACATACGTCAACTTTGTTAGAGATACACAGCTAGTGTGACAATTTGGCTGCGTTTGAGTGATGCCACAGAGCCTTATACACATTCAGCCAAGTGACACTGTAGGTAAAAACATGGCCCTACACAGACGTTCTGCTGTTTTCCTTTTTATTCGTCATGTGTGACACTGCAGTAGAGGGACGCCCGCTACAAAAGACGTATTCTTTACATTCAATTTCAGCATATACGTCGCGAGTGCCATATGACAGGGCCTGTCTCTCGATGTCGATTTGTATTTGGTGTGTCTTAAGTGTCGGTCTGCAGTAGGCCGCTGTTGGCCGAGCGACGTGCAGTCGCCTTACATGAAGCCCCATGGGCAACGCCAGTGCCACTGTGGACAACAGCGCACTGTAGCCAGAGAGAGGAGCCGAAAGGCGCATTTCGCAGTCGAGCCACGCTATCCCACAAGCTGTGCACTAGGTCAGGATTGTGCAGACCGCTAACTTTTGGTGGGCCGACGCTCGTCGTCGATCGTAAGGGCGAAACATTCAAGAGATTTGGAAAACGGCAATGTGGACACCCCCAGCAGCAGCTGTGTGCCAAATCCGATATCTGGTCGAGGGCTGCAAGATTCAGTATGATGAAGTAACAATTTGGGGATAGCTCACAAACGCTAAGCTGCCGCCTTCTTAGCTCAGTGGTAGAGCACTGGTCTCGTAAACCAGGGGTCGTGAGTTCGAACCTCACAGAAGGCATTCATTTTTTAAACCTTCCTGCAAGGAGCGGAGCTATCTCGAGCAGCATCTAACACATGGCAGTACACTGAATGAAAGGGATGTTCTACAACCTATGACAAGTATTCTACTGGCCTCAGAGGTTTTCTGAATGCATAGGCAGAACATTGGTTTGTATGCATTTTGTAATATAATGTCATGCTTGGCGATGTCATTCGTTTACGAGCCTCGCTACAGTGTGCATGCACGTTATCCATGTGAAGAGGCGTAAGCAAATGCTACCGTTCTGCGAGATTCCTGCAGAAGGTATACGAATTGCGTTGATATACAGAGCACAAGGGAGCCAAAGTCAAGGCCTCCGTGGCGCAATCGGCTAGCGCGTTCGGCTGTTAACCGAAAGGTTGGTGGTTCGAGCCCACCCGGGGGCGAAATCGTTTTAACCGGCACCGAGGTGAGGACATACGTCAACTTTGTTAGAGATACACAGCTAGTGTGACAATTTGGCTGCGTTTGAGTGATGCCACAGAGCCTTATACACATTCAGCCAAGTGACACTGTAGGTAAAAACATGGCCCTACACAGACGTTCTGCTGTTTTCCTTTTTATTCGTCATGTGTGACACTGCAGTAGAGGGACGCCCGCTACAAAAGACGTATTCTTTACATTCAATTTCAGCATATACGTCGCGAGTGCCATATGACAGGGCCTGTCTCTCGATGTCGATTTGTATTTGGTGTGTCTTAAGTGTCGGTCTGCAGTAGGCCGCTGTTGGCCGAGCGACGTGCAGTCGCCTTACATGAAGCCCCATGGGCAACGCCAGTGCCACTGTGGACAACAGCGCACTGTAGCCAGAGAGAGGAGCCGAAAGGCGCATTTCGCAGTCGAGCCACGCTATCCCACAAGCTGTGCACTAGGTCAGGATTGTGCAGACCGCTAACTTTTGGTGGGCCGACGCTCGTCGTCGATCGTAAGGGCGAAACATTCAAGAGATTTGGAAAACGGCAATGTGGACACCCCCAGCAGCAGCTGTGTGCCAAATCCGATATCTGGTCGAGGGCTGCAAGATTCAGTATGATGAAGTAACAATTTGGGGATAGCTCACAAACGCTAAGCTGCCGCCTTCTTAGCTCAGTGGTAGAGCACTGGTCTCGTAAACCAGGGGTCGTGAGTTCGAACCTCACAGAAGGCATTCATTTTTTAAACCTTCCTGCAAGGAGCGGAGCTATCTCGAGCAGCATCTAACACATGGCAGTACACTGAATGAAAGGGATGTTCTACAACCTATGACAAGTATTCTACTGGCCTCAGAGGTTTTCTGAATGCATAGGCAGAACATTGGTTTGTATGCATTTTGTAGTATAATGTCATGCTTGGCGATGTCATTCGTTTACGAGCCTCGCTACAGTGTGCATGCACGTTATCCATGTGAAGAGGCGTAAGCAAATGCTACCATTCTGCGAGATTCCTGCAGAAGGTATACGAATTGCGTTGATATACAGAGCACAAGGGAGCCAAAGTCAAGGCCTCCGTGGCGCAATCGGCTAGCGCGTTCGGCTGTTAACCGAAAGGTTGGTGGTTCGAGCCCACCCGGGGGCGAAATCGTTTTAACCGGCACCGAGGTGAGGACATACGTCAACTTTGTTAGAGATACACAGCTAGTGTGACAATTTGGCTGCGTTTGAGTGATGCCACAGAGCCTTATACACATTCAGCCAAGTGACACTGTAGGTAAAAACATGGCCCTACACAGACGTTCTGCTGTTTTCCTTTTTATTCGTCATGTGTGACACTGCAGTAGAGGGACGCCCGCTACAAAAGACGTATTCTTTACATTCAATTTCAGCATATACGTCGCGAGTGCCATATGACAGGGCCTGTCTCTCGATGTCGATTTGTATTTGGTGTGTCTTAAGTGTCGGTCTGCAGTAGGCCGCTGTTGGCCGAGCGACGCGCAGTCGCCTTACATGAAGCCCCATGGGCAACGCCAGTGCCACTGTGGACAACAGCGCACTGTAGCCAGAGAGAGGAGCCGAAAGGCGCATTTCGCAGTCGAGCCACGCTATCCCACAAGCTGTGCACTAGGTCAGGATTGTGCAGACCGCTAACTTTTGGTGGGCCGACGCTCGTCGTCGATCGTAAGGGCGAAACATTCAAGAGATTTGGAAAACGGCAATGTGGACACCCCCAGCAGCAGCTGTGTGCCAAATCCGATATCTGGTCGAGGGCTGCAAGATTCAGTATGATGAAGTAACAATTTGGGGATAGCTCACAAACGCTAAGCTGCCGCCTTCTTAGCTCAGTGGTAGAGCACTGGTCTCGTAAACCAGGGGTCGTGAGTTCGAACCTCACAGAAGGCATTCATTTTTTAAACCTTCCTGCAAGGAGCGGAGCTATCTCGAGCAGCATCTAACACATGGCAGTACACTGAATGAAAGGGATGTTCTACAACCTATGACAAGTATTCTACTGGCCTCAGAGGTTTTCTGAATGCATAGGCAGAACATTGGTTTGTATGCATTTTGTAGTATAATGTCATGCTTGGCGATGTCATTCGTTTACGAGCCTCGCTACAGTGTGCATGCACGTTATCCATGTGAAGAGGCGTAAGCAAATGCTACCATTCTGCGAGATTCCTGCAGAAGGTATACGAATTGCGTTGATATACAGAGCACAAGGGAGCCAAAGTCAAGGCCTCCGTGGCGCAATCGGCTAGCGCGTTCGGCTGTTAACCGAAAGGTTGGTGGTTCGAGCCCACCCGGGGGCGAAATCGTTTTAACCGGCACCGAGGTGAGGACATACGTCAACTTTGTTAGAGATACACAGCTAGTGTGACAATTTGGCTGCGTTTGAGTGATGCCACAGAGCCTTATACACATTCAGCCAAGTGACACTGTAGGTAAAAACATGGCCCTACACAGACGTTCTGCTGTTTTCCTTTTTATTCGTCATGTGTGACACTGCAGTAGAGGGACGCCCGCTACAAAAGACGTATTCTTTACATTCAATTTCAGCATATACGTCGCGAGTGCCATATGACAGGGCCTGTCTCTCGATGTCGATTTGTATTTGGTGTGTCTTAAGTGTCGGTCTGCAGTAGGCCGCTGTTGGCCGAGCGACGTGCAGTCGCCTTACATGAAGCCCCATGGGCAACGCCAGTGCCACTGTGGACAACAGCGCACTGTAGCCAGAGAGAGGAGCCGAAAGGCGCATTTCGCAGTCGAGCCACGCTATCCCACAAGCTGTGCACTAGGTCAGGATTGTGCAGACCGCTAACTTTTGGTGGGCCGACGCTCGTCGTCGATCGTAAGGGCGAAACATTCAAGAGATTTGGAAAACGGCAATGTGGACACCCCCAGCAGCAGCTGTGTGCCAAATCCGATATCTGGTCGAGGGCTGCAAGATTCAGTATGATGAAGTAACAATTTGGGGATAGCTCACAAACGCTAAGCTGCCGCCTTCTTAGCTCAGTGGTAGAGCACTGGTCTCGTAAACCAGGGGTCGTGAGTTCGAACCTCACAGAAGGCATTCATTTTTTAAACCTTCCTGCAAGGAGCGGAGCTATCTCGAGCAGCATCTAACACATGGCAGTACACTGAATGAAAGGGATGTTCTACAACCTATGACAAGTATTCTACTGGCCTCAGAGGTTTTCTGAATGCATAGGCAGAACATTGGTTTGTATGCATTTTGTAGTATAATGTCATGCTTGGCGATGTCATTCGTTTACGAGCCTCGCTACAGTGTGCATGCACGTTATCCATGTGAAGAGGCGTAAGCAAATGCTACCATTCTGCGAGATTCCTGCAGAAGGTATACGAATTGCGTTGATATACAGAGCACAAGGGAGCCAAAGTCAAGGCCTCCGTGGCGCAATCGGCTAGCGCGTTCGGCTGTTAACCGAAAGGTTGGTGGTTCGAGCCCACCCGGGGGCGAAATCGTTTTAACCGGCACCGAGGTGAGGACATACGTCAACTTTGTTAGAGATACACAGCTAGTGTGACAATTTGGCTGCGTTTGAGTGATGCCACAGAGCCTTATACACATTCAGCCAAGTGACACTGTAGGTAAAAACATGGCCCTACACAGACGTTCTGCTGTTTTCCTTTTTATTCGTCATGTGTGACACTGCAGTAGAGGGACGCCCGCTACAAAAGACGTATTCTTTACATTCAATTTCAGCATATACGTCGCGAGTGCCATATGACAGGGCCTGTCTCTCGATGTCGATTTGTATTTGGTGTGTCTTAAGTGTCGGTCTGCAGTAGGCCGCTGTTGGCCGAGCGACGTGCAGTCGCCTTACATGAAGCCCCATGGGCAACGCCAGTGCCACTGTGGACAACAGCGCACTGTAGCCAGAGAGAGGAGCCGAAAGGCGCATTTCGCAGTCGAGCCACGCTATCCCACAAGCTGTGCACTAGGTCAGGATTGTGCAGACCGCTAACTTTTGGTGGGCCGACGCTCGTCGTCGATCGTAAGGGCGAAACATTCAAGAGATTTGGAAAACGGCAATGTGGACACCCCCAGCAGCAGCTGTGTGCCAAATCCGATATCTGGTCGAGGGCTGCAAGATTCAGTATGATGAAGTAACAATTTGGGGATAGCTCACAAACGCTAAGCTGCCGCCTTCTTAGCTCAGTGGTAGAGCACTGGTCTCGTAAACCAGGGGTCGTGAGTTCGAACCTCACAGAAGGCATTCATTTTTTAAACCTTCCTGCAAGGAGCGGAGCTATCTCGAGCAGCATCTAACACATGGCAGTACACTGAATGAAAGGGATGTTCTACAACCTATGACAAGTATTCTACTGGCCTCAGAGGTTTTCTGAATGCATAGGCAGAACATTGGTTTGTATGCATTTTGTAGTATAATGTCATGCTTGGCGATGTCATTCGTTTACGAGCCTCGCTACAGTGTGCATGCACGTTATCCATGTGAAGAGGCGTAAGCAAATGCTACCATTCTGCGAGATTCCTGCAGAAGGTATACGAATTGCGTTGATATACAGAGCACAAGGGAGCCAAAGTCAAGGCCTCCGTGGCGCAATCGGCTAGCGCGTTCGGCTGTTAACCGAAAGGTTGGTGGTTCGAGCCCACCCGGGGGCGAAATCGTTTTAACCGGCACCGAGGTGAGGACATACGTCAACTTTGTTAGAGATACACAGCTAGTGTGACAATTTGGCTGCGTTTGAGTGATGCCACAGAGCCTTATACACATTCAGCCAAGTGACACTGTAGGTAAAAACATGGCCCTACACAGACGTTCTGCTGTTTTCCTTTTTATTCGTCATGTGTGACACTGCAGTAGAGGGACGCCCGCTACAAAAGACGTATTCTTTACATTCAATTTCAGCATATACGTCGCGAGTGCCATATGACAGGGCCTGTCTCTCGATGTCGATTTGTATTTGGTGTGTCTTAAGTGTCGGTCTGCAGTAGGCCGCTGTTGGCCGAGCGACGTGCAGTCGCCTTACATGAAGCCCCATGGGCAACGCCAGTGCCACTGTGGACAACAGCGCACTGTAGCCAGAGAGAGGAGCCGAAAGGCGCATTTCGCAGTCGAGCCACGCTATCCCACAAGCTGTGCACTAGGTCAGGATTGTGCAGACCGCTAACTTTTGGTGGGCCGACGCTCGTCGTCGATCGTAAGGGCGAAACATTCAAGAGATTTGGAAAACGGCAATGTGGACACCCCCAGCAGCAGCTGTGTGCCAAATCCGATATCTGGTCGAGGGCTGCAAGATTCAGTATGATGAAGTAACAATTTGGGGATAGCTCACAAACGCTAAGCTGCCGCCTTCTTAGCTCAGTGGTAGAGCACTGGTCTCGTAAACCAGGGGTCGTGAGTTCGAACCTCACAGAAGGCATTCATTTTTTAAACCTTCCTGCAAGGAGCGGAGCTATCTCGAGCAGCATCTAACACATGGCAGTACACTGAATGAAAGGGATGTTCTACAACCTATGACAAGTATTCTACTGGCCTCAGAGGTTTTCTGAATGCATAGGCAGAACATTGGTTTGTATGCATTTTGTAGTATAATGTCATGCTTGGCGATGTCATTCGTTTACGAGCCTCGCTACAGTGTGCATGCACGTTATCCATGTGAAGAGGCGTAAGCAAATGCTACCATTCTGCGAGATTCCTGCAGAAGGTATACGAATTGCGTTGATATACAGAGCACAAGGGAGCCAAAGTCAAGGCCTCCGTGGCGCAATCGGCTAGCGCGTTCGGCTGTTAACCGAAAGGTTGGTGGTTCGAGCCCACCCGGGGGCGAAATCGTTTTAACCGGCACCGAGGTGAGGACATACGTCAACTTTGTTAGAGATACACAGCTAGTGTGACAATTTGGCTGCGTTTGAGTGATGCCACAGAGCCTTATACACATTCAGCCAAGTGACACTGTAGGTAAAAACATGGCCCTACACAGACGTTCTGCTGTTTTCCTTTTTATTCGTCATGTGTGACACTGCAGTAGAGGGACGCCCGCTACAAAAGACGTATTCTTTACATTCAATTTCAGCATATACGTCGCGAGTGCCATATGACAGGGCCTGTCTCTCGATGTCGATTTGTATTTGGTGTGTCTTAAGTGTCGGTCTGCAGTAGGCCGCTGTTGGCCGAGCGACGTGCAGTCGCCTTACATGAAGCCCCATGGGCAACGCCAGTGCCACTGTGGACAACAGCGCACTGTAGCCAGAGAGAGGAGCCGAAAGGCGCATTTCGCAGTCGAGCCACGCTATCCCACAAGCTGTGCACTAGGTCAGGATTGTGCAGACCGCTAACTTTTGGTGGGCCGACGCTCGTCGTCGATCGTAAGGGCGAAACATTCAAGAGATTTGGAAAACGGCAATGTGGACACCCCCAGCAGCAGCTGTGTGCCAAGTCCGATATCTGGTCGAGGGCTGCAAGATTCAGTATGATGAAGTAACAATTTGGGGATAGCTCACAAACGCTAAGCTGCCGCCTTCTTAGCTCAGTGGTAGAGCACTGGTCTCGTAAACCAGGGGTCGTGAGTTCGAACCTCACAGAAGGCATTCATTTTTTAAACCTTCCTGCAAGGAGCGGAGCTATCTCGAGCAGCATCTAACACATGGCAGTACACTGAATGAAAGGGATGTTCTACAACCTATGACAAGTATTCTACTGGCCTCAGAGGTTTTCTGAATGCATAGGCAGAACATTGGTTTGTATGCATTTTGTAGTATAATGTCATGCTTGGCGATGTCATTCGTTTACGAGCCTCGCTACAGTGTGCATGCACGTTATCCATGTGAAGAGGCGTAAGCAAATGCTACCATTCTGCGAGATTCCTGCAGAAGGTATACGAATTGCGTTGATATACAGAGCACAAGGGAGCCAAAGTCAAGGCCTCCGTGGCGCAATCGGCTAGCGCGTTCGGCTGTTAACCGAAAGGTTGGTGGTTCGAGCCCACCCGGGGGCGAAATCGTTTTAACCGGCACCGAGGTGAGGACATACGTCAACTTTGTTAGAGATACACAGCTAGTGTGACAATTTGGCTGCGTTTGAGTGATGCCACAGAGCCTTATACACATTCAGCCAAGTGACACTGTAGGTAAAAACATGGCCCTACACAGACGTTCTGCTGTTTTCCTTTTTATTCGTCATGTGTGACACTGCAGTAGAGGGACGCCCGCTACAAAAGACGTATTCTTTACATTCAATTTCAGCATATACGTCGCGAGTGCCATATGACAGGGCCTGTCTCTCGATGTCGATTTGTATTTGGTGTGTCTTAAGTGTCGGTCTGCAGTAGGCCGCTGTTGGCCGAGCGACGTGCAGTCGCCTTACATGAAGCCCCATGGGCAACGCCAGTGCCACTGTGGACAACAGCGCACTGTAGCCAGAGAGAGGAGCCGAAAGGCGCATTTCGCAGTCGAGCCACGCTATCCCACAAGCTGTGCACTAGGTCAGGATTGTGCAGACCGCTAACTTTTGGTGGGCCGACGCTCGTCGTCGATCGTAAGGGCGAAACATTCAAGAGATTTGGAAAACGGCAATGTGGACACCCCCAGCAGCAGCTGTGTGCCAAGTCCGATATCTGGTCGAGGGCTGCAAGATTCAGTATGATGAAGTAACAATTTGGGGATAGCTCACAAACGCTAAGCTGCCGCCTTCTTAGCTCAGTGGTAGAGCACTGGTCTCGTAAACCAGGGGTCGTGAGTTCGAACCTCACAGAAGGCATTCATTTTTTAAACCTTCCTGCAAGGAGCGGAGCTATCTCGAGCAGCATCTAACACATGGCAGTACACTGAATGAAAGGGATGTTCTACAACCTATGACAAGTATTCTACTGGCCTCAGAGGTTTTCTGAATGCATAGGCAGAACATTGGTTTGTATGCATTTTGTAGTATAATGTCATGCTTGGCGATGTCATTCGTTTACGAGCCTCGCTACAGTGTGCATGCACGTTATCCATGTGAAGAGGCGTAAGCAAATGCTACCATTCTGCGAGATTCCTGCAGAAGGTATACGAATTGCGTTGATATACAGAGCACAAGGGAGCCAAAGTCAAGGCCTCCGTGGCGCAATCGGCTAGCGCGTTCGGCTGTTAACCGAAAGGTTGGTGGTTCGAGCCCACCCGGGGGCGAAATCGTTTTAACCGGCACCGAGGTGAGGACATACGTCAACTTTGTTAGAGATACACAGCTAGTGTGACAATTTGGCTGCGTTTGAGTGATGCCACAGAGCCTTATACACATTCAGCCAAGTGACACTGTAGGTAAAAACATGGCCCTACACAGACGTTCTGCTGTTTTCCTTTTTATTCGTCATGTGTGACACTGCAGTAGAGGGACGCCCGCTACAAAAGACGTATTCTTTACATTCAATTTCAGCATATACGTCGCGAGTGCCATATGACAGGGCCTGTCTCTCGATGTCGATTTGTATTTGGTGTGTCTTAAGTGTCGGTCTGCAGTAGGCCGCTGTTGGCCGAGCGACGTGCAGTCGCCTTACATGAAGCCCCATGGGCAACGCCAGTGCCACTGTGGACAACAGCGCACTGTAGCCAGAGAGAGGAGCCGAAAGGCGCATTTCGCAGTCGAGCCACGCTATCCCACAAGCTGTGCACTAGGTCAGGATTGTGCAGACCGCTAACTTTTGGTGGGCCGACGCTCGTCGTCGATCGTAAGGGCGAAACATTCAAGAGATTTGGAAAACGGCAATGTGGACACCCCCAGCAGCAGCTGTGTGCCAAGTCCGATATCTGGTCGAGGGCTGCAAGATTCAGTATGATGAAGTAACAATTTGGGGATAGCTCACAAACGCTAAGCTGCCGCCTTCTTAGCTCAGTGGTAGAGCACTGGTCTCGTAAACCAGGGGTCGTGAGTTCGAACCTCACAGAAGGCATTCATTTTTTAAACCTTCCTGCAAGGAGCGGAGCTATCTCGAGCAGCATCTAACACATGGCAGTACACTGAATGAAAGGGATGTTCTACAACCTATGACAAGTATTCTACTGGCCTCAGAGGTTTTCTGAATGCATAGGCAGAACATTGGTTTGTATGCATTTTGTAGTATAATGTCATGCTTGGCGATGTCATTCGTTTACGAGCCTCGCTACAGTGTGCATGCACGTTATCCATGTGAAGAGGCGTAAGCAAATGCTACCATTCTGCGAGATTCCTGCAGAAGGTATACGAATTGCGTTGATATACAGAGCACAAGGGAGCCAAAGTCAAGGCCTCCGTGGCGCAATCGGCTAGCGCGTTCGGCTGTTAACCGAAAGGTTGGTGGTTCGAGCCCACCCGGGGGCGAAATCGTTTTAACCGGCACCGAGGTGAGGACATACGTCAACTTTGTTAGAGATACACAGCTAGTGTGACAATTTGGCTGCGTTTGAGTGATGCCAGAGAGCCTTATACACATTCAGCCAAGTGACACTGTAGGTAAAAACATGGCCCTACACAGACGTTCTGCTGTTTTCCTTTTTATTCGTCATGTGTGACACTGCAGTAGAGGGACGCCCGCTACAAAAGACGTATTCTTTACATTCAATTTCAGCATATACGTCGCGAGTGCCATATGACAGGGCCTGTCTCTCGATGTCGATTTGTATTTGGTGTGTCTTAAGTGTCGGTCTGCAGTAGGCCGCTGTTGGCCGAGCGACGTGCAGTCGCCTTACATGAAGCCCCATGGGCAACGCCAGTGCCACTGTGGACAACAGCGCACTGTAGCCAGAGAGAGGAGCCGAAAGGCGCATTTCGCAGTCGAGCCACGCTATCCCACAAGCTGTGCACTAGGTCAGGATTGTGCAGACCGCTAACTTTTGGTGGGCCGACGCTCGTCGTCGATCGTAAGAGCGAAACATTCAAGAGATTTGGAAAACGGCAATGTGGACACCCCCAGCAGCAGCTGTGTGCCAAGTCCGATATCTGGTCGAGGGCTGCAAGATTCAGTAGTTCCGCTTTAGACGCCGTGCAGTGTGGACGTGCCTAGTCTTCCGCTCCGCCGTAGCGTTACGTATAGTGGACTATCGTTTTTGTTACGTGTTGTGTTGCAACTTCTGAGAGTATTTCTCCGTCGTTGTTTCGTACCTTGTGTTACTTTCTGTCCTTATTTCAGTGTTTTTTGTGTAGCGGTTTCGACCGCATATTTTGAAAATGTCGTCCCAGGTTATTCCTCGTCAGGCTACAGTTAGTTTTGCTTTTGACAAGTCAACCCGCCATGTGCAACCTAGTTCTCTTGAGATACATGATTGGTTGGTAGATACCTTTGGTGTTCATTCGGATCAGGTGCACACTGCTTATTTTGATACCGAACTGTATGTTTTCTTTGTTAAGTTTATGGACCCACTTCAGGTTGATAAAATTCTTTCTAAATATGGTCATCAAGTTCTCTTTCGGCATCGGGATGATTCTGTAAGTACCGTGCTGCTTTCCAATGCTTCCATCACGTATACCAATGTTCGTGTTTACAACCTTCCACCGGAGGTGGATAATGTCTATCTTAAGGAGGGTCTACAGAAGTATGGTGATGTAAAGAGCATTCGCCTTGAACGCTGGTCAAGCCAACATCGCCTGCAATGTTACAGTGGTATTCGTTCAGTCGAAATGCACGTTAAGCAGAATATTCCATCTCACCTGCAGATCGGTGGATATCGTGTCCATGTAACATATAGTGGTCAGGTTGGCACCTGTTTTTTGTGCAATGAAAGTGGTCACGTGCGTACCGACTGTCCGCGGAGAGTTTTTGTTTTAAAAAATTCTCTCGAACAGCGTCGCAAGTTAACGGTCGCTGACCTCGTTGCAGGTGGTTCTGCTCTTGGTGTAGCACAGTCCAGTGGTAGTAGCGCCCCGCCACAGGTTTTGCGCACCCCTGATACAGAATTTCCTCCTTTGCGTGCTAAATCTGATGTTGTTCCGTCTGTCCCTCAGGTGGGTGTGCCACTTTTAAATAATAAGAGGCGTCGCCCACACGATGGAAATAGTACGGATGAGGATCTCCCTGAGATGCCCCAGTCCGAGCGACCGGCATCCTCCGAGCCACTGTGTACTGTAGCTGCTCCCTGCCCTCCTGAGGTAGCGGTTCCGGTGGCGGCTGCTGGCGCCCCTCCGGCCTCCGACGCAGCTTCTCTCGAGTCGGGTCGTCGGTCGGGCCTGTTGGCGCCGTCTTCCGAACCGACTTCGATGTCACAACAAGTGGAGCCGCGACAACTTCCTGCTTCGCTGCCCCATACCTCTGCCAGCGGAGCTGCTCCGCTTCTTTCCAACTCTGCGGCCTCGGACCTTCCTGCTCACGTTTCGCCTCCGTGCAGTCCATGTTTGCCGGAAGCTAGTGCAGGTGTTGACCATTCCGTTTTGTCGGATGTTTCCCCCGCGACCCCGGATCCCGCATGTGGACCGGCGCGGGTGGTGTCGGATACAGAACTTGACCCTCCTACGTCACCGGCGGCTGAAGTTTCCTTGCCCGTCAGCCGACGCAAGTTACGCGTTCAGCCGAACGTTAATGCTGTTCGTAAAAAACCGAAACGTAAGGGATCCGCGGAACGGGGTAGCAGTCCCCCTCCCTCGGATGCCTCTGTCACCCCTGCTATGGACTGTGACGCTGGTGCGTCGGTGTAGGTGATTTGTTTTCTCGCTTTTCTCTCTATGGTTCAAGCATACACCTTTCTTACCTTAAATGTTAACCGTATTGAGTCCGACGTTCGCATTGCCTCTTTGCGGCAGTTTATTTACGACGCCTGTGCGGACGTAGTGTTTTTGCAGGAAGTGTTGTTTTCTGATCTCTCTCTACCTGGATTTCAAACTGTTTTTAATGTCGCGCCGGAATATTCAACAGGAACTGCTCTTTTCTTTCGAGAGGGCATTCCTATTACTGACATTGAATTCCTTGACTCTGGCCGTGGGATTGGTTGTCGTCTTTTTGATCTCCGCCTCGTTGTTTTGTATGCCCCCTCTGGTTCGGGTCACACTGTGGCTCGATCGCGCTTTTATAAAGAAGAGCTTATTTATCTTTTGCGCCAGAGTCCTCGGAGTCTCCTGCTCGGAGGCGATTTTAATTGTGTTTTACGCCCTGCAGACCAGTCCCCCAATTTTAATTATTGCCGTGATTTACATGACTTAGTTCGTACGATGCATCTGCGTGATGTTTGGGAACACAAATATCCAACCCTGGTGAAATATACGTTTTTTACCGCGTCCTCATGCAGTAGACTCGACAGATTCTATTTATCTGATTTTTTATGTGATAAAATTCTTTCTGTCGATGTTATTCCTACTAGTTTTTCTGACCATTGTGCTTTTACTGCAACTGTAAATCTTAGTCGCCAACCTGCAAAACTTTATCGTTCCCAGTGGATGTTAAATGTTTCCCACCTTGCCGACAGTGCTATGGATGATGTTATAAGTGGCGTGTGGGAGCGATGTCTTCGCTCTGTCCCGCGATACCCCTCCTTGCTGTTTTGGTGGACTGCGTTTGCCAAGCCCAAGATTCGTCAGACTTTGATTTTCTACTGTGCTGCTAGGACGCGTGATTTTAAGAACACGTATGAATATTACTACTCTGTCCTGCGTGAACTATATGACGCGGCGGGTACCTCTCCACTGCGGATCCATGATGTTCGTCGTATTAAAGCCAAGCTCTTGAGCCTTAAACGACGACAGATGGATGGTCTGCGAGTTAAGTCGAAACCTCACTCTCTTGTTGAAGGTGAACTGACATCCTTGTACCACCTGCTACGGCATCAGACTCGTCGTCGTCGCTCCTTCATCTCTTCTCTTACGGTGGATGATGGGCGACAGCTTAGTGCACAGGAGGAAATGGTTCGTGCTCTTCATCAGTATTACGCTAGTCTCTATTCTGCCGATGATTCTGGTGAGTCTCTTTCGGATGATGTCTTTGGGGATCTAACTGCGACGATCGCGCCTGACGCGAACGGCGAATTTCTCCGGGAGTTCCAGGTAGATGATGTTTTCGATTTTATTGCTCGCTCTCCGTCCAGTAAATCGCCGGGTCCAGACGGCCTGCCTAAAGAATTTTATCTCCGTTTTTGGCCTCTTGTGGGTGGCATTTTTACGCAGATTTTAAATGAGATTGTCAGAGGGATGGATGTGCCTGCCGATTTTAAAGTAGGGAAAATTGTTTTAATTCCGAAGTCCTCTGGTCGTTTATCTGCTGCCAATCTTCGTCCGCTCACATTGCTGAATTTTGACTATAAGACAGCTGCTAGAGCGCTCAATAGCCGGCTGTCTTCTCTGCTTCGGGGTGTGATTGGTGCACATCAATGTTGTTTTCATGATAGATCTATTCTGACACCAGTAGCCGAATATCGGGATGTTGTCTCGGTTGCGGCGGTTACAAACGTACATTGTGCCTTTGCCTTCCTTGATTTTTATAAGGCTTTTGATCACGTCAGTCATGTGTTTTTAGATCGTGTTTTAGGTACAATAGGTTTTAACGCTTCATCACGTGGTGTTCTTGGCAATTTGTACAGGGGAATAACAGCTCGGGTGTCAGTCAATGGGCAGCTGACGCCGCCCATTGCTATCCGCCGCGGAGTGCCTCAGGGTAGTCCGCTCTCTATGTCTTTATTCGTTTTGTCCCTGGAACCGCTGCTTCGGACTATTGCTCTCAAGCTTCAGGGTATGTCCCTCTCTGGTGGGAAGCTCTCGGTTAAGGCATATGCGGATGATGTCGTTGTTCTCCTCCGTCAACGAGATGATATTCCGTTGTTGAAAGGGGCAGTTGATGCATACTGTCGTGTCTCTGGAGCGCGTCTCAATCAGGGTAAATGTAAGTTCCTTGATATTCGAGGATTTCGCGATGCTGACGTCCCTTGGGCCACTTTTGTCGATCGCCATACGTCCTTGGGGATTATCATTGATCGGTGTCCTCTAAAAATGGCGGCTCTCAATTGGAAATCTGTCACCGAGAAGATACAGGGGGCTCTGGTGGTCCATGAGCAGCGCTCTGCTACCATTTTGCAAAAAGTCAGAATTTTAGACACCTACGTCCTATGTAAAGCTTATTATGTTGCTCAGCTGTTCCCACTTCCCATGATGGTGGCGAAAAGGTTGCGCCAATTGTCTAGCAGGTTTATATGGAAGGGCCATCTATTCAAGTTACGTTACGAGGTAATGACGAAACCGCGTCTCTCCGGAGGCTTGGGCCTCTCTGACATTACTCGCAAGGCGTCTGCTTTGTACGTCCGCCGAACGACTCTAATTGTTACGCAAGAAGTGACTTCAATTACATCCAGGCTTTTTACTGTTGTGCGTCCGGTGAGCCTTGCTCCACCTGTCGATGTCGGACGCCTAAATTTTAAGTTGAAACACATTCGGGAATTTTACATTGCGGTGAGTTACCTCGGTGACGTCTTCTTGCGGCGACCGGTGCCAACAACCAAGAGCTTGATTGCCCGCTGGGAGGGGCTGGCCAGTCCCAATCCAATAGAACTGGCGTCTCCATCCGTGTCCTGGAGGAACGTCTGGAAGAACGTTAGTCTGCCGATCCACTCTATGGCCGTGGCGTCCACGTGGTATGGGGTAATAAATAATTTGGTTCCCACCAATGTACGACTGCACCGTATTGGTCTTTCTGACACGGACACCTGTACTCGGTGTGGTCTCCTGGATACCCTTGAACATCGATTCACCTGCTGTGGGCACCTTGCTAATTGGCGTTGGCTCAGGAAACAACTTGCTTTTGTCACTAGGTCTGCTGAAGCCGCTTATACTATTGACATCATCGTCCGGCCCGATTCTTCCTTTTTTCCGCGGACGAAGCTCCATACCGTCATGTGGCTGATTGGCCATTTCGTACATTTTGTCAACAGTTGTCATGAAGAGGATGGACACCTAGCGTTTCGGCAGTACATGCTTACTGCTTACTGGCAGCGCTTGCGATTGCCAGGCCTCCGAGATGATTTTGCCAATATGCTTAGCCTGACATTTGAAAGAGAGGGTGTTGGCTAAGGTCACCTGTGTGAGCCATTTTCTTTTATACTGTTTCTGATTTTGCCGCCTTTATGTATGTTTCTTCTCTACACCAGGACTGAAGTTTTCGTGTTTTAACCTTTATTTCAGTAAGCAGCCTACATTATATAGTCATGTTTTAGGATTTTAATTTCAGTACTGTACTTCTTTTGAAGTGGAAAAAAAAAAAAAAAAAAAAAAAAAAAAGTGGTAGAGCACTGGTCTCGTAAACCAGGGGTCGTGAGTTCGAACCTCACAGAAGGCATTCATTTTTTAAACCTTCCTGCAAGGAGCGGAGCTATCTCGAGCAGCATCTAACACATGGCAGTACACTGAATGAAAGGGATGTTCTACAACCTATGACAAGTATTCTACTGGCCTCAGAGGTTTTCTGAATGCATAGGCAGAACATTGGTTTGTATGCATTTTGTAGTATAATGTCATGCTTGGCGATGTCATTCGTTTACGAGCCTCGCTACAGTGTGCATGCACGTTATCCATGTGAAGAGGCGTAAGCAAATGCTACCATTCTGCGAGATTCCTGCAGAAGGTATACGAATTGCGTTGATATACAGAGCACAAGGGAGCCAAAGTCAAGGCCTCCGTGGCGCAATCGGCTAGCGCGTTCGGCTGTTAACCGAAAGGTTGGTGGTTCGAGCCCACCCGGGGGCGAAATCGTTTTAACCGGCACCGAGGTGAGGACATACGTCAACTTTGTTAGAGATACACAGCTAGTGTGACAATTTGGCTGCGTTTGAGTGATGCCACAGAGCCTTATACACATTCAGCCAAGTGACACTGTAGGTAAAAACATGGCCCTACACAGACGTTCTGCTGTTTTCCTTTTTATTCGTCATGTGTGACACTGCAGTAGAGGGACGCCCGCTACAAAAGACGTATTCTTTACATTCAATTTCAGCATATACGTCGCGAGTGCCATATGACAGGGCCTGTCTCTCGATGTCGATTTGTATTTGGTGTGTCTTAAGTGTCGGTCTGCAGTAGGCCGCTGTTGGCCGAGCGACGTGCAGTCGCCTTACATGAAGCCCCATGGGCAACGCCAGTGCCACTGTGGACAACAGCGCACTGTAGCCAGAGAGAGGAGCCGAAAGGCGCATTTCGCAGTCGAGCCACGCTATCCCACAAGCTGTGCACTAGGTCAGGATTGTGCAGACCGCTAACTTTTGGTGGGCCGACGCTCGTCGTCGATCGTAAGGGCGAAACATTCAAGAGATTTGGAAAACGGCAATGTGGACACCCCCAGCAGCAGCTGTGTGCCAAATCCGATATCTGGTCGAGGGCTGCAAGATTCAGTATGATGAAGTAACAATTTGGGGATAGCTCACAAACGCTAAGCTGCCGCCTTCTTAGCTCAGTGGTAGAGCACTGGTCTCGTAAACCAGGGGTCGTGAGTTCGAACCTCACAGAAGGCATTCATTTTTTAAACCTTCCTGCAAGGAGCGGAGCTATCTCGAGCAGCATCTAACACATGGCAGTACACTGAATGAAAGGGATGTTCTACAACCTATGACAAGTATTCTACTGGCCTCAGAGGTTTTCTGAATGCATAGGCAGAACATTGGTTTGTATGCATTTTGTAGTATAATGTCATGCTTGGCGATGTCATTCGTTTACGAGCCTCGCTACAGTGTGCATGCACGTTATCCATGTGAAGAGGCGTAAGCAAATGCTACCATTCTGCGAGATTCCTGCAGAAGGTATACGAATTGCGTTGATATACAGAGCACAAGGGAGCCAAAGTCAAGGCCTCCGTGGCGCAATCGGCTAGCGCGTTCGGCTGTTAACCGAAAGGTTGGTGGTTCGAGCCCACCCGGGGGCGAAATCGTTTTAACCGGCACCGAGGTGAGGACATACGTCAACTTTGTTAGAGATACACAGCTAGTGTGACAATTTGGCTGCGTTTGAGTGATGCCACAGAGCCTTATACACATTCAGCCAAGTGACACTGTAGGTAAAAACATGGCCCTACACAGACGTTCTGCTGTTTTCCTTTTTATTCGTCATGTGTGACACTGCAGTAGAGGGACGCCCGCTACAAAAGACGTATTCTTTACATTCAATTTCAGCATATACGTCGCGAGTGCCATATGACAGGGCCTGTCTCTCGATGTCGATTTGTATTTGGTGTGTCTTAAGTGTCGGTCTGCAGTAGGCCGCTGTTGGCCGAGCGACGTGCAGTCGCCTTACATGAAGCCCCATGGGCAACGCCAGTGCCACTGTGGACAACAGCGCACTGTAGCCAGAGAGAGGAGCCGAAAGGCGCATTTCGCAGTCGAGCCACGCTATCCCACAAGCTGTGCACTAGGTCAGGATTGTGCAGACCGCTAACTTTTGGTGGGCCGACGCTCGTCGTCGATCGTAAGGGCGAAACATTCAAGAGATTTGGAAAACGGCAATGTGGACACCCCCAGCAGCAGCTGTGTGCCAAGTCCGATATCTGGTCGAGGGCTGCAAGATTCAGTATGATGAAGTAACAATTTGGGGATAGCTCACAAACGCTAAGCTGCCGCCTTCTTAGCTCAGTGGTAGAGCACTGGTCTCGTAAACCAGGGGTCGTGAGTTCGAACCTCACAGAAGGCATTCATTTTTTAAACCTTCCTGCAAGGAGCGGAGCTATCTCGAGCAGCATCTAACACATGGCAGTACACTGAATGAAAGGGATGTTCTACAACCTATGACAAGTATTCTACTGGCCTCAGAGGTTTTCTGAATGCATAGGCAGAACATTGGTTTGTATGCATTTTGTAGTATAATGTCATGCTTGGCGATGTCATTCGTTTACGAGCCTCGCTACAGTGTGCATGCACGTTATCCATGTGAAGAGGCGTAAGCAAATGCTACCATTCTGCGAGATTCCTGCAGAAGGTATACGAATTGCGTTGATATACAGAGCACAAGGGAGCCAAAGTCAAGGCCTCCGTGGCGCAATCGGCTAGCGCGTTCGGCTGTTAACCGAAAGGTTGGTGGTTCGAGCCCACCCGGGGGCGAAATCGTTTTAACCGGCACCGAGGTGAGGACATACGTCAACTTTGTTAGAGATACACAGCTAGTGTGACAATTTGGCTGCGTTTGAGTGATGCCACAGAGCCTTATACACATTCAGCCAAGTGACACTGTAGGTAAAAACATGGCCCTACACAGACGTTCTGCTGTTTTCCTTTTTATTCGTCATGTGTGACACTGCAGTAGAGGGACGCCCGCTACAAAAGACGTATTCTTTACATTCAATTTCAGCATATACGTCGCGAGTGCCATATGACAGGGCCTGTCTCTCGATGTCGATTTGTATTTGGTGTGTCTTAAGTGTCGGTCTGCAGTAGGCCGCTGTTGGCCGAGCGACGTGCAGTCGCCTTACATGAAGCCCCATGGGCAACGCCAGTGCCACTGTGGACAACAGCGCACTGTAGCCAGAGAGAGGAGCCGAAAGGCGCATTTCGCAGTCGAGCCACGCTATCCCACAAGCTGTGCACTAGGTCAGGATTGTGCAGACCGCTAACTTTTGGTGGGCCGACGCTCGTCGTCGATCGTAAGGGCGAAACATTCAAGAGATTTGGAAAACGGCAATGTGGACACCCCCAGCAGCAGCTGTGTGCCAAGTCCGATATCTGGTCGAGGGCTGCAAGATTCAGTATGATGAAGTAACAATTTGGGGATAGCTCACAAACGCTAAGCTGCCGCCTTCTTAGCTCAGTGGTAGAGCACTGGTCTCGTAAACCAGGGGTCGTGAGTTCGAACATCACAGAAGGCATTCATTTTTTAAACCTTCCTGCAAGGAGCGGAGCTATCTCGAGCAGCATCTAACACATGGCAGTACACTGAATGAAAGGGATGTTCTACAACCTATGACAAGTATTCTACTGGCCTCAGAGGTTTTCTGAATGCATAGGCAGAACATTGGTTTGTATGCATTTTGTAGTATAATGTCATGCTTGGCGATGTCATTCGTTTACGAGCCTCGCTACAGTGTGCATGCACGTTATCCATGTGAAGAGGCGTAAGCAAATGCTACCATTCTGCGAGATTCCTGCAGAAGGTATACGAATTGCGTTGATATACAGAGCACAAGGGAGCCAAAGTCAAGGCCTCCGTGGCGCAATCGGCTAGCGCGTTCGGCTGTTAACCGAAAGGTTGGTGGTTCGAGCCCACCCGGGGGCGAAATCGTTTTAACCGGCACCGAGGTGAGGACATACGTCAACTTTGTTAGAGATACACAGCTAGTGTGACAATTTGGCTGCGTTTGAGTGATGCCACAGAGCCTTATACACATTCAGCCAAGTGACACTGTAGGTAAAAACATGGCCCTACACAGACGTTCTGCTGTTTTCCTTTTTATTCGTCATGTGTGACACTGCAGTAGAGGGACGCCCGCTACAAAAGACGTATTCTTTACATTCAATTTCAGCATATACGTCGCGAGTGCCATATGACAGGGCCTGTCTCTCGATGTCGATTTGTATTTGGTGTGTCTTAAGTGTCGGTCTGCAGTAGGCCGCTGTTGGCCGAGCGACGTGCAGTCGCCTTACATGAAGCCCCATGGGCAACGCCAGTGCCACTGTGGACAACAGCGCACTGTAGCCAGAGAGAGGAGCCGAAAGGCGCATTTCGCAGTCGAGCCACGCTATCCCACAAGCTGTGCACTAGGTCAGGATTGTGCAGACCGCTAACTTTTGGTGGGCCGACGCTCGTCGTCGATCGTAAGGGCGAAACATTCAAGAGATTTGGAAAACGGCAATGTGGACACCCCCAGCAGCAGCTGTGTGCCAAATCCGATATCTGGTCGAGGGCTGCAAGATTCAGTATGATGAAGTAACAATTTGGGGATAGCTCACAAACGCTAAGCTGCCGCCTTCTTAGCTCAGTGGTAGAGCACTGGTCTCGTAAACCAGGGGTCGTGAGTTCGAACCTCACAGAAGGCATTCATTTTTTAAACCTTCCTGCAAGGAGCGGAGCTATCTCGAGCAGCATCTAACACATGGCAGTACACTGAATGAAAGGGATGTTCTACAACCTATGACAAGTATTCTACTGGCCTCAGAGGTTTTCTGAATGCATAGGCAGAACATTGGTTTGTATGCATTTTGTAGTATAATGTCATGCTTGGCGATGTCATTCGTTTACGAGCCTCGCTACAGTGTGCATGCACGTTATCCATGTGAAGAGGCGTAAGCAAATGCTACCATTCTGCGAGATTCCTGCAGAAGGTATACGAATTGCGTTGATATACAGAGCACAAGGGAGCCAAAGTCAAGGCCTCCGTGGCGCAATCGGCTAGCGCGTTCGGCTGTTAACCGAAAGGTTGGTGGTTCGAGCCCACCCGGGGGCGAAATCGTTTTAACCGGCACCGAGGTGAGGACATACGTCAACTTTGTTAGAGATACACAGCTAGTGTGACAATTTGGCTGCGTTTGAGTGATGCCACAGAGCCTTATACACATTCAGCCAAGTGACACTGTAGGTAAAAACATGGCCCTACACAGACGTTCTGCTGTTTTCCTTTTTATTCGTCATGTGTGACACTGCAGTAGAGGGACGCCCGCTACAAAAGACGTATTCTTTACATTCAATTTCAGCATATACGTCGCGAGTGCCATATGACAGGGCCTGTCTCTCGATGTCGATTTGTATTTGGTGTGTCTTAAGTGTCGGTCTGCAGTAGGCCGCTGTTGGCCGAGCGACGTGCAGTCGCCTTACATGAAGCCCCATGGGCAACGCCAGTGCCACTGTGGACAACAGCGCACTGTAGCCAGAGAGAGGAGCCGAAAGGCGCATTTCGCAGTCGAGCCACGCTATCCCACAAGCTGTGCACTAGGTCAGGATTGTGCAGACCGCTAACTTTTGGTGGGCCGACGCTCGTCGTCGATCGTAAGGGCGAAACATTCAAGAGATTTGGAAAACGGCAATGTGGACACCCCCAGCAGCAGCTGTGTGCCAAATCCGATATCTGGTCGAGGGCTGCAAGATTCAGTATGATGAAGTAACAATTTGGGGATAGCTCACAAACGCTAAGCTGCCGCCTTCTTAGCTCAGTGGTAGAGCACTGGTCTCGTAAACCAGGGGTCGTGAGTTCGAACCTCACAGAAGGCATTCATTTTTTAAACCTTCCTGCAAGGAGCGGAGCTATCTCGAGCAGCATCTAACACATGGCAGTACACTGAATGAAAGGGATGTTCTACAACCTATGACAAGTATTCTACTGGCCTCAGAGGTTTTCTGAATGCATAGGCAGAACATTGGTTTGTATGCATTTTGTAGTATAATGTCATGCTTGGCGATGTCATTCGTTTACGAGCCTCGCTACAGTGTGCATGCACGTTATCCATGTGAAGAGGCGTAAGCAAATGCTACCATTCTGCGAGATTCCTGCAGAAGGTATACGAATTGCGTTGATATACAGAGCACAAGGGAGCCAAAGTCAAGGCCTCCGTGGCGCAATCGGCTAGCGCGTTCGGCTGTTAACCGAAAGGTTGGTGGTTCGAGCCCACCCGGGGGCGAAATCGTTTTAACCGGCACCGAGGTGAGGACATACGTCAACTTTGTTAGAGATACACAGCTAGTGTGACAATTTGGCTGCGTTTGAGTGATGCCACAGAGCCTTATACACATTCAGCCAAGTGACACTGTAGGTAAAAACATGGCCCTACACAGACGTTCTGCTGTTTTCCTTTTTATTCGTCATGTGTGACACTGCAGTAGAGGGACGCCCGCTACAAAAGACGTATTCTTTACATTCAATTTCAGCATATACGTCGCGAGTGCCATATGACAGGGCCTGTCTCTCGATGTCGATTTGTATTTGGTGTGTCTTAAGTGTCGGTCTGCAGTAGGCCGCTGTTGGCCGAGCGACGTGCAGTCGCCTTACATGAAGCCCCATGGGCAACGCCAGTGCCACTGTGGACAACAGCGCACTGTAGCCAGAGAGAGGAGCCGAAAGGCGCATTTCGCAGTCGAGCCACGCTATCCCACAAGCTGTGCACTAGGTCAGGATTGTGCAGACCGCTAACTTTTGGTGGGCCGACGCTCGTCGTCGATCGTAAGGGCGAAACATTCAAGAGATTTGGAAAACGGCAATGTGGACACCCCCAGCAGCAGCTGTGTGCCAAGTCCGATATCTGGTCGAGGGCTGCAAGATTCAGTATGATGAAGTAACAATTTGGGGATAGCTCACAAACGCTAAGCTGCCGCCTTCTTAGCTCAGTGGTAGAGCACTGGTCTCGTAAACCAGGGGTCGTGAGTTCGAACCTCACAGAAGGCATTCATTTTTTAAACCTTCCTGCAAGGAGCGGAGCTATCTCGAGCAGCATCTAACACATGGCAGTACACTGAATGAAAGGGATGTTCTACAACCTATGACAAGTATTCTACTGGCCTCAGAGGTTTTCTGAATGCATAGGCAGAACATTGGTTTGTATGCATTTTGTAGTATAATGTCATGCTTGGCGATGTCATTCGTTTACGAGCCTCGCTACAGTGTGCATGCACGTTATCCATGTGAAGAGGCGTAAGCAAATGCTACCATTCTGCGAGATTCCTGCAGAAGGTATACGAATTGCGTTGATATACAGAGCACAAGGGAGCCAAAGTCAAGGCCTCCGTGGCGCAATCGGCTAGCGCGTTCGGCTGTTAACCGAAAGGTTGGTGGTTCGAGCCCACCCGGGGGCGAAATCGTTTTAACCGGCACCGAGGTGAGGACATACGTCAACTTTGTTAGAGATACACAGCTAGTGTGACAATTTGGCTGCGTTTGAGTGATGCCACAGAGCCTTATACACATTCAGCCAAGTGACACTGTAGGTAAAAACATGGCCCTACACAGACGTTCTGCTGTTTTCCTTTTTATTCGTCATGTGTGACACTGCAGTAGAGGGACGCCCGCTACAAAAGACGTATTCTTTACATTCAATTTCAGCATATACGTCGCGAGTGCCATATGACAGGGCCTGTCTCTCGATGTCGATTTGTATTTGGTGTGTCTTAAGTGTCGGTCTGCAGTAGGCCGCTGTTGGCCGAGCGACGTGCAGTCGCCTTACATGAAGCCCCATGGGCAACGCCAGTGCCACTGTGGACAACAGCGCACTGTAGCCAGAGAGAGGAGCCGAAAGGCGCATTTCGCAGTCGAGCCACGCTATCCCACAAGCTGTGCACTAGGTCAGGATTGTGCAGACCGCTAACTTTTGGTGGGCCGACGCTCGTCGTCGATCGTAAGGGCGAAACATTCAAGAGATTTGGAAAACGGCAATGTGGACACCCCCAGCAGCAGCTGTGTGCCAAGTCCGATATCTGGTCGAGGGCTGCAAGATTCAGTATGATGAAGTAACAATTTGGGGATAGCTCACAAACGCTAAGCTGCCGCCTTCTTAGCTCAGTGGTAGAGCACTGGTCTCGTAAACCAGGGGTCGTGAGTTCGAACATCACAGAAGGCATTCATTTTTTAAACCTTCCTGCAAGGAGCGGAGCTATCTCGAGCAGCATCTAACACATGGCAGTACACTGAATGAAAGGGATGTTCTACAACCTATGACAAGTATTCTACTGGCCTCAGAGGTTTTCTGAATGCATAGGCAGAACATTGGTTTGTATGCATTTTGTAGTATAATGTCATGCTTGGCGATGTCATTCGTTTACGAGCCTCGCTACAGTGTGCATGCACGTTATCCATGTGAAGAGGCGTAAGCAAATGCTACCATTCTGCGAGATTCCTGCAGAAGGTATACGAATTGCGTTGATATACAGAGCACAAGGGAGCCAAAGTCAAGGCCTCCGTGGCGCAATCGGCTAGCGCGTTCGGCTGTTAACCGAAAGGTTGGTGGTTCGAGCCCACCCGGGGGCGAAATCGTTTTAACCGGCACCGAGGTGAGGACATACGTCAACTTTGTTAGAGATACACAGCTAGTGTGACAATTTGGCTGCGTTTGAGTGATGCCACAGAGCCTTATACACATTCAGCCAAGTGACACTGTAGGTAAAAACATGGCCCTACACAGACGTTCTGCTGTTTTCCTTTTTATTCGTCATGTGTGACACTGCAGTAGAGGGACGCCCGCTACAAAAGACGTATTCTTTACATTCAATTTCAGCATATACGTCGCGAGTGCCATATGACAGGGCCTGTCTCTCGATGTCGATTTGTATTTGGTGTGTCTTAAGTGTCGGTCTGCAGTAGGCCGCTGTTGGCCGAGCGACGTGCAGTCGCCTTACATGAAGCCCCATGGGCAACGCCAGTGCCACTGTGGACAACAGCGCACTGTAGCCAGAGAGAGGAGCCGAAAGGCGCATTTCGCAGTCGAGCCACGCTATCCCACAAGCTGTGCACTAGGTCAGGATTGTGCAGACCGCTAACTTTTGGTGGGCCGACGCTCGTCGTCGATCGTAAGGGCGAAACATTCAAGAGATTTGGAAAACGGCAATGTGGACACCCCCAGCAGCAGCTGTGTGCCAAATCCGATATCTGGTCGAGGGCTGCAAGATTCAGTATGATGAAGTAACAATTTGGGGATAGCTCACAAACGCTAAGCTGCCGCCTTCTTAGCTCAGTGGTAGAGCACTGGTCTCGTAAACCAGGGGTCGTGAGTTCGAACCTCACAGAAGGCATTCATTTTTTAAACCTTCCTGCAAGGAGCGGAGCTATCTCGAGCAGCATCTAACACATGGCAGTACACTGAATGAAAGGGATGTTCTACAACCTATGACAAGTATTCTACTGGCCTCAGAGGTTTTCTGAATGCATAGGCAGAACATTGGTTTGTATGCATTTTGTAGTATAATGTCATGCTTGGCGATGTCATTCGTTTACGAGCCTCGCTACAGTGTGCATGCACGTTATCCATGTGAAGAGGCGTAAGCAAATGCTACCATTCTGCGAGATTCCTGCAGAAGGTATACGAATTGCGTTGATATACAGAGCACAAGGGAGCCAAAGTCAAGGCCTCCGTGGCGCAATCGGCTAGCGCGTTCGGCTGTTAACCGAAAGGTTGGTGGTTCGAGCCCACCCGGGGGCGAAATCGTTTTAACCGGCACCGAGGTGAGGACATACGTCAACTTTGTTAGAGATACACAGCTAGTGTGACAATTTGGCTGCGTTTGAGTGATGCCACAGAGCCTTATACACATTCAGCCAAGTGACACTGTAGGTAAAAACATGGCCCTACACAGACGTTCTGCTGTTTTCCTTTTTATTCGTCATGTGTGACACTGCAGTAGAGGGACGCCCGCTACAAAAGACGTATTCTTTACATTCAATTTCAGCATATACGTCGCGAGTGCCATATGACAGGGCCTGTCTCTCGATGTCGATTTGTATTTGGTGTGTCTTAAGTGTCGGTCTGCAGTAGGCCGCTGTTGGCCGAGCGACGTGCAGTCGCCTTACATGAAGCCCCATGGGCAACGCCAGTGCCACTGTGGACAACAGCGCACTGTAGCCAGAGAGAGGAGCCGAAAGGCGCATTTCGCAGTCGAGCCACGCTATCCCACAAGCTGTGCACTAGGTCAGGATTGTGCAGACCGCTAACTTTTGGTGGGCCGACGCTCGTCGTCGATCGTAAGGGCGAAACATTCAAGAGATTTGGAAAACGGCAATGTGGACACCCCCAGCAGCAGCTGTGTGCCAAGTCCGATATCTGGTCGAGGGCTGCAAGATTCAGTATGATGAAGTAACAATTTGGGGATAGCTCACAAACGCTAAGCTGCCGCCTTCTTAGCTCAGTGGTAGAGCACTGGTCTCGTAAACCAGGGGTCGTGAGTTCGAACCTCACAGAAGGCATTCATTTTTTAAACCTTCCTGCAAGGAGCGGAGCTATCTCGAGCAGCATCTAACACATGGCAGTACACTGAATGAAAGGGATGTTCTACAACCTATGACAAGTATTCTACTGGCCTCAGAGGTTTTCTGAATGCATAGGCAGAACATTGGTTTGTATGCATTTTGTAGTATAATGTCATGCTTGGCGATGTCATTCGTTTACGAGCCTCGCTACAGTGTGCATGCACGTTATCCATGTGAAGAGGCGTAAGCAAATGCTACCATTCTGCGAGATTCCTGCAGAAGGTATACGAATTGCGTTGATATACAGAGCACAAGGGAGCCAAAGTCAAGGCCTCCGTGGCGCAATCGGCTAGCGCGTTCGGCTGTTAACCGAAAGGTTGGTGGTTCGAGCCCACCCGGGGGCGAAATCGTTTTAACCGGCACCGAGGTGAGGACATACGTCAACTTTGTTAGAGATACACAGCTAGTGTGACAATTTGGCTGCGTTTGAGTGATGCCACAGAGCCTTATACACATTCAGCCAAGTGACACTGTAGGTAAAAACATGGCCCTACACAGACGTTCTGCTGTTTTCCTTTTTATTCGTCATGTGTGACACTGCAGTAGAGGGACGCCCGCTACAAAAGACGTATTCTTTACATTCAATTTCAGCATATACGTCGCGAGTGCCATATGACAGGGCCTGTCTCTCGATGTCGATTTGTATTTGGTGTGTCTTAAGTGTCGGTCTGCAGTAGGCCGCTGTTGGCCGAGCGACGTGCAGTCGCCTTACATGAAGCCCCATGGGCAACGCCAGTGCCACTGTGGACAACAGCGCACTGTAGCCAGAGAGAGGAGCCGAAAGGCGCATTTCGCAGTCGAGCCACGCTATCCCACAAGCTGTGCACTAGGTCAGGATTGTGCAGACCGCTAACTTTTGGTGGGCCGACGCTCGTCGTCGATCGTAAGGGCGAAACATTCAAGAGATTTGGAAAACGGCAATGTGGACACCCCCAGCAGCAGCTGTGTGCCAAATCCGATATCTGGTCGAGGGCTGCAAGATTCAGTATGATGAAGTAACAATTTGGGGATAGCTCACAAACGCGAAGCTGCCGCCTTCTTAGCTCAGTGGTAGAGCACTGGTCTCGTAAACCAGGGGTCGTGAGTTCGAACCTCACAGAAGGCATTCATTTTTTAAACCTTCCTGCAAGGAGCGGAGCTATCTCGAGCAGCATCTAACACATGGCAGTACACTGAATGAAAGGGATGTTCTACAACCTATGACAAGTATTCTACTGGCCTCAGAGGTTTTCTGAATGCATAGGCAGAACATTGGTTTGTATGCATTTTGTAGTATAATGTCATGCTTGGCGATGTCATTCGTTTACGAGCCTCGCTACAGTGTGCATGCACGTTATCCATGTGAAGAGGCGTAAGCAAATGCTACCATTCTGCGAGATTCCTGCAGAAGGTATACGAATTGCGTTGATATACAGAGCACAAGGGAGCCAAAGTCAAGGCCTCCGTGGCGCAATCGGCTAGCGCGTTCGGCTGTTAACCGAAAGGTTGGTGGTTCGAGCCCACCCGGGGGCGAAATCGTTTTAACCGGCACCGAGGTGAGGACATACGTCAACTTTGTTAGAGATACACAGCTAGTGTGACAATTTGGCTGCGTTTGAGTGATGCCACAGAGCCTTATACACATTCAGCCAAGTGACACTGTAGGTAAAAACATGGCCCTACACAGACGTTCTGCTGTTTTCCTTTTTATTCGTCATGTGTGACACTGCAGTAGAGGGACGCCCGCTACAAAAGACGTATTCTTTACATTCAATTTCAGCATATACGTCGCGAGTGCCATATGACAGGGCCTGTCTCTCGATGTCGATTTGTATTTGGTGTGTCTTAAGTGTCGGTCTGCAGTAGGCCGCTGTTGGCCGAGCGACGTGCAGTCGCCTTACATGAAGCCCCATGGGCAACGCCAGTGCCACTGTGGACAACAGCGCACTGTAGCCAGAGAGAGGAGCCGAAAGGCGCATTTCGCAGTCGAGCCACGCTATCCCACAAGCTGTGCACTAGGTCAGGATTGTGCAGACCGCTAACTTTTGGTGGGCCGACGCTCGTCGTCGATCGTAAGGGCGAAACATTCAAGAGATTTGGAAAACGGCAATGTGGACACCCCCAGCAGCAGCTGTGTGCCAAATCCGATATCTGGTCGAGGGCTGCAAGATTCAGTATGATGAAGTAACAATTTGGGGATAGCTCACAAACGCTAAGCTGCCGCCTTCTTAGCTCAGTGGTAGAGCACTGGTCTCGTAAACCAGGGGTCGTGAGTTCGAACCTCACAGAAGGCATTCATTTTTTAAACCTTCCTGCAAGGAGCGGAGCTATCTCGAGCAGCATCTAACACATGGCAGTACACTGAATGAAAGGGATGTTCTACAACCTATGACAAGTATTCTACTGGCCTCAGAGGTTTTCTGAATGCATAGGCAGAACATTGGTTTGTATGCATTTTGTAGTATAATGTCATGCTTGGCGATGTCATTCGTTTACGAGCCTCGCTACAGTGTGCATGCACGTTATCCATGTGAAGAGGCGTAAGCAAATGCTACCATTCTGCGAGATTCCTGCAGAAGGTATACGAATTGCGTTGATATACAGAGCACAAGGGAGCCAAAGTCAAGGCCTCCGTGGCGCAATCGGCTAGCGCGTTCGGCTGTTAACCGAAAGGTTGGTGGTTCGAGCCCACCCGGGGGCGAAATCGTTTTAACCGGCACCGAGGTGAGGACATACGTCAACTTTGTTAGAGATACACAGCTAGTGTGACAATTTGGCTGCGTTTGAGTGATGCCACAGAGCCTTATACACATTCAGCCAAGTGACACTGTAGGTAAAAACATGGCCCTACACAGACGTTCTGCTGTTTTCCTTTTTATTCGTCATGTGTGACACTGCAGTAGAGGGACGCCCGCTACAAAAGACGTATTCTTTACATTCAATTTCAGCATATACGTCGCGAGTGCCATATGACAGGGCCTGTCTCTCGATGTCGATTTGTATTTGGTGTGTCTTAAGTGTCGGTCTGCAGTAGGCCGCTGTTGGCCGAGCGACGTGCAGTCGCCTTACATGAAGCCCCATGGGCAACGCCAGTGCCACTGTGGACAACAGCGCACTGTAGCCAGAGAGAGGAGCCGAAAGGCGCATTTCGCAGTCGAGCCACGCTATCCCACAAGCTGTGCACTAGGTCAGGATTGTGCAGACCGCTAACTTTTGGTGGGCCGACGCTCGTCGTCGATCGTAAGGGCGAAACATTCAAGAGATTTGGAAAACGGCAATGTGGACACCCCCAGCAGCAGCTGTGTGCCAAGTCCGATATCTGGTCGAGGGCTGCAAGATTCAGTATGATGAAGTAACAATTTGGGGATAGCTCACAAACGCTAAGCTGCCGCCTTCTTAGCTCAGTGGTAGAGCACTGGTCTCGTAAACCAGGGGTCGTGAGTTCGAACCTCACAGAAGGCATTCATTTTTTAAACCTTCCTGCAAGGAGCGGAGCTATCTCGAGCAGCATCTAACACATGGCAGTACACTGAATGAAAGGGATGTTCTACAACCTATGACAAGTATTCTACTGGCCTCAGAGGTTTTCTGAATGCATAGGCAGAACATTGGTTTGTATGCATTTTGTAGTATAATGTCATGCTTGGCGATGTCATTCGTTTACGAGCCTCGCTACAGTGTGCATGCACGTTATCCATGTGAAGAGGCGTAAGCAAATGCTACCATTCTGCGAGATTCCTGCAGAAGGTATACGAATTGCGTTGATATACAGAGCACAAGGGAGCCAAAGTCAAGGCCTCCGTGGCGCAATCGGCTAGCGCGTTCGGCTGTTAACCGAAAGGTTGGTGGTTCGAGCCCACCCGGGGGCGAAATCGTTTTAACCGGCACCGAGGTGAGGACATACGTCAACTTTGTTAGAGATACACAGCTAGTGTGACAATTTGGCTGCGTTTGAGTGATGCCACAGAGCCTTATACACATTCAGCCAAGTGACACTGTAGGTAAAAACATGGCCCTACACAGACGTTCTGCTGTTTTCCTTTTTATTCGTCATGTGTGACACTGCAGTAGAGGGACGCCCGCTACAAAAGACGTATTCTTTACATTCAATTTCAGCATATACGTCGCGAGTGCCATATGACAGGGCCTGTCTCTCGATGTCGATTTGTATTTGGTGTGTCTTAAGTGTCGGTCTGCAGTAGGCCGCTGTTGGCCGAGCGACGTGCAGTCGCCTTACATGAAGCCCCATGGGCAACGCCAGTGCCACTGTGGACAACAGCGCACTGTAGCCAGAGAGAGGAGCCGAAAGGCGCATTTCGCAGTCGAGCCACGCTATCCCACAAGCTGTGCACTAGGTCAGGATTGTGCAGACCGCTAACTTTTGGTGGGCCGACGCTCGTCGTCGATCGTAAGGGCGAAACATTCAAGAGATTTGGAAAACGGCAATGTGGACACCCCCAGCAGCAGCTGTGTGCCAAATCCGATATCTGGTCGAGGGCTGCAAGATTCAGTATGATGAAGTAACAATTTGGGGATAGCTCACAAACGCGAAGCTGCCGCCTTCTTAGCTCAGTGGTAGAGCACTGGTCTCGTAAACCAGGGGTCGTGAGTTCGAACCTCACAGAAGGCATTCATTTTTTAAACCTTCCTGCAAGGAGCGGAGCTATCTCGAGCAGCATCTAACACATGGCAGTACACTGAATGAAAGGGATGTTCTACAACCTATGACAAGTATTCTACTGGCCTCAGAGGTTTTCTGAATGCATAGGCAGAACATTGGTTTGTATGCATTTTGTAGTATAATGTCATGCTTGGCGATGTCATTCGTTTACGAGCCTCGCTACAGTGTGCATGCACGTTATCCATGTGAAGAGGCGTAAGCAAATGCTACCATTCTGCGAGATTCCTGCAGAAGGTATACGAATTGCGTTGATATACAGAGCACAAGGGAGCCAAAGTCAAGGCCTCCGTGGCGCAATCGGCTAGCGCGTTCGGCTGTTAACCGAAAGGTTGGTGGTTCGAGCCCACCCGGGGGCGAAATCGTTTTAACCGGCACCGAGGTGAGGACATACGTCAACTTTGTTAGAGATACACAGCTAGTGTGACAATTTGGCTGCGTTTGAGTGATGCCACAGAGCCTTATACACATTCAGCCAAGTGACACTGTAGGTAAAAACATGGCCCTACACAGACGTTCTGCTGTTTTCCTTTTTATTCGTCATGTGTGACACTGCAGTAGAGGGACGCCCGCTACAAAAGACGTATTCTTTACATTCAATTTCAGCATATACGTCGCGAGTGCCATATGACAGGGCCTGTCTCTCGATGTCGATTTGTATTTGGTGTGTCTTAAGTGTCGGTCTGCAGTAGGCCGCTGTTGGCCGAGCGACGTGCAGTCGCCTTACATGAAGCCCCATGGGCAACGCCAGTGCCACTGTGGACAACAGCGCACTGTAGCCAGAGAGAGGAGCCGAAAGGCGCATTTCGCAGTCGAGCCACGCTATCCCACAAGCTGTGCACTAGGTCAGGATTGTGCAGACCGCTAACTTTTGGTGGGCCGACGCTCGTCGTCGATCGTAAGGGCGAAACATTCAAGAGATTTGGAAAACGGCAATGTGGACACCCCCAGCAGCAGCTGTGTGCCAAATCCGATATCTGGTCGAGGGCTGCAAGATTCAGTATGATGAAGTAACAATTTGGGGATAGCTCACAAACGCTAAGCTGCCGCCTTCTTAGCTCAGTGGTAGAGCACTGGTCTCGTAAACCAGGGGTCGTGAGTTCGAACCTCACAGAAGGCATTCATTTTTTAAACCTTCCTGCAAGGAGCGGAGCTATCTCGAGCAGCATCTAACACATGGCAGTACACTGAATGAAAGGGATGTTCTACAACCTATGACAAGTATTCTACTGGCCTCAGAGGTTTTCTGAATGCATAGGCAGAACATTGGTTTGTATGCATTTTGTAGTATAATGTCATGCTTGGCGATGTCATTCGTTTACGAGCCTCGCTACAGTGTGCATGCACGTTATCCATGTGAAGAGGCGTAAGCAAATGCTACCATTCTGCGAGATTCCTGCAGAAGGTATACGAATTGCGTTGATATACAGAGCACAAGGGAGCCAAAGTCAAGGCCTCCGTGGCGCAATCGGCTAGCGCGTTCGGCTGTTAACCGAAAGGTTGGTGGTTCGAGCCCACCCGGGGGCGAAATCGTTTTAACCGGCACCGAGGTGAGGACATACGTCAACTTTGTTAGAGATACACAGCTAGTGTGACAATTTGGCTGCGTTTGAGTGATGCCACAGAGCCTTATACACATTCAGCCAAGTGACACTGTAGGTAAAAACATGGCCCTACACAGACGTTCTGCTGTTTTCCTTTTTATTCGTCATGTGTGACACTGCAGTAGAGGGACGCCCGCTACAAAAGACGTATTCTTTACATTCAATTTCAGCATATACGTCGCGAGTGCCATATGACAGGGCCTGTCTCTCGATGTCGATTTGTATTTGGTGTGTCTTAAGTGTCGGTCTGCAGTAGGCCGCTGTTGGCCGAGCGACGTGCAGTCGCCTTACATGAAGCCCCATGGGCAACGCCAGTGCCACTGTGGACAACAGCGCACTGTAGCCAGAGAGAGGAGCCGAAAGGCGCATTTCGCAGTCGAGCCACGCTATCCCACAAGCTGTGCACTAGGTCAGGATTGTGCAGACCGCTAACTTTTGGTGGGCCGACGCTCGTCGTCGATCGTAAGGGCGAAACATTCAAGAGATTTGGAAAACGGCAATGTGGACACCCCCAGCAGCAGCTGTGTGCCAAATCCGATATCTGGTCGAGGGCTGCAAGATTCAGTATGATGAAGTAACAATTTGGGGATAGCTCACAAACGCGAAGCTGCCGCCTTCTTAGCTCAGTGGTAGAGCACTGGTCTCGTAAACCAGGGGTCGTGAGTTCGAACCTCACAGAAGGCATTCATTTTTTAAACCTTCCTGCAAGGAGCGGAGCTATCTCGAGCAGCATCTAACACATGGCAGTACACTGAATGAAAGGGATGTTCTACAACCTATGACAAGTATTCTACTGGCCTCAGAGGTTTTCTGAATGCATAGGCAGAACATTGGTTTGTATGCATTTTGTAGTATAATGTCATGCTTGGCGATGTCATTCGTTTACGAGCCTCGCTACAGTGTGCATGCACGTTATCCATGTGAAGAGGCGTAAGCAAATGCTACCATTCTGCGAGATTCCTGCAGAAGGTATACGAATTGCGTTGATATACAGAGCACAAGGGAGCCAAAGTCAAGGCCTCCGTGGCGCAATCGGCTAGCGCGTTCGGCTGTTAACCGAAAGGTTGGTGGTTCGAGCCCACCCGGGGGCGAAATCGTTTTAACCGGCACCGAGGTGAGGACATACGTCAACTTTGTTAGAGATACACAGCTAGTGTGACAATTTGGCTGCGTTTGAGTGATGCCACAGAGCCTTATACACATTCAGCCAAGTGACACTGTAGGTAAAAACATGGCCCTACACAGACGTTCTGCTGTTTTCCTTTTTATTCGTCATGTGTGACACTGCAGTAGAGGGACGCCCGCTACAAAAGACGTATTCTTTACATTCAATTTCAGCATATACGTCGCGAGTGCCATATGACAGGGCCTGTCTCTCGATGTCGATTTGTATTTGGTGTGTCTTAAGTGTCGGTCTGCAGTAGGCCGCTGTTGGCCGAGCGACGTGCAGTCGCCTTACATGAAGCCCCATGGGCAACGCCAGTGCCACTGTGGACAACAGCGCACTGTAGCCAGAGAGAGGAGCCGAAAGGCGCATTTCGCAGTCGAGCCACGCTATCCCACAAGCTGTGCACTAGGTCAGGATTGTGCAGACCGCTAACTTTTGGTGGGCCGACGCTCGTCGTCGATCGTAAGGGCGAAACATTCAAGAGATTTGGAAAACGGCAATGTGGACACCCCCAGCAGCAGCTGTGTGCCAAATCCGATATCTGGTCGAGGGCTGCAAGATTCAGTATGATGAAGTAACAATTTGGGGATAGCTCACAAACGCTAAGCTGCCGCCTTCTTAGCTCAGTGGTAGAGCACTGGTCTCGTAAACCAGGGGTCGTGAGTTCGAACCTCACAGAAGGCATTCATTTTTTAAACCTTCCTGCAAGGAGCGGAGCTATCTCGAGCAGCATCTAACACATGGCAGTACACTGAATGAAAGGGATGTTCTACAACCTATGACAAGTATTCTACTGGCCTCAGAGGTTTTCTGAATGCATAGGCAGAACATTGGTTTGTATGCATTTTGTAGTATAATGTCATGCTTGGCGATGTCATTCGTTTACGAGCCTCGCTACAGTGTGCATGCACGTTATCCATGTGAAGAGGCGTAAGCAAATGCTACCATTCTGCGAGATTCCTGCAGAAGGTATACGAATTGCGTTGATATACAGAGCACAAGGGAGCCAAAGTCAAGGCCTCCGTGGCGCAATCGGCTAGCGCGTTCGGCTGTTAACCGAAAGGTTGGTGGTTCGAGCCCACCCGGGGGCGAAATCGTTTTAACCGGCACCGAGGTGAGGACATACGTCAACTTTGTTAGAGATACACAGCTAGTGTGACAATTTGGCTGCGTTTGAGTGATGCCACAGAGCCTTATACACATTCAGCCAAGTGACACTGTAGGTAAAAACATGGCCCTACACAGACGTTCTGCTGTTTTCCTTTTTATTCGTCATGTGTGACACTGCAGTAGAGGGACGCCCGCTACAAAAGACGTATTCTTTACATTCAATTTCAGCATATACGTCGCGAGTGCCATATGACAGGGCCTGTCTCTCGATGTCGATTTGTATTTGGTGTGTCTTAAGTGTCGGTCTGCAGTAGGCCGCTGTTGGCCGAGCGACGTGCAGTCGCCTTACATGAAGCCCCATGGGCAACGCCAGTGCCACTGTGGACAACAGCGCACTGTAGCCAGAGAGAGGAGCCGAAAGGCGCATTTCGCAGTCGAGCCACGCTATCCCACAAGCTGTGCACTAGGTCAGGATTGTGCAGACCGCTAACTTTTGGTGGGCCGACGCTCGTCGTCGATCGTAAGGGCGAAACATTCAAGAGATTTGGAAAACGGCAATGTGGACACCCCCAGCAGCAGCTGTGTGCCAAATCCGATATCTGGTCGAGGGCTGCAAGATTCAGTATGATGAAGTAACAATTTGGGGATAGCTCACAAACGCTAAGCTGCCGCCTTCTTAGCTCAGTGGTAGAGCACTGGTCTCGTAAACCAGGGGTCGTGAGTTCGAACCTCACAGAAGGCATTCATTTTTTAAACCTTCCTGCAAGGAGCGGAGCTATCTCGAGCAGCATCTAACACATGGCAGTACACTGAATGAAAGGGATGTTCTACAACCTATGACAAGTATTCTACTGGCCTCAGAGGTTTTCTGAATGCATAGGCAGAACATTGGTTTGTATGCATTTTGTAGTATAATGTCATGCTTGGCGATGTCATTCGTTTACGAGCCTCGCTACAGTGTGCATGCACGTTATCCATGTGAAGAGGCGTAAGCAAATGCTACCATTCTGCGAGATTCCTGCAGAAGGTATACGAATTGCGTTGATATACAGAGCACAAGGGAGCCAAAGTCAAGGCCTCCGTGGCGCAATCGGCTAGCGCGTTCGGCTGTTAACCGAAAGGTTGGTGGTTCGAGCCCACCCGGGGGCGAAATCGTTTTAACCGGCACCGAGGTGAGGACATACGTCAACTTTGTTAGAGATACACAGCTAGTGTGACAATTTGGCTGCGTTTGAGTGATGCCACAGAGCCTTATACACATTCAGCCAAGTGACACTGTAGGTAAAAACATGGCCCTACACAGACGTTCTGCTGTTTTCCTTTTTATTCGTCATGTGTGACACTGCAGTAGAGGGACGCCCGCTACAAAAGACGTATTCTTTACATTCAATTTCAGCATATACGTCGCGAGTGCCATATGACAGGGCCTGTCTCTCGATGTCGATTTGTATTTGGTGTGTCTTAAGTGTCGGTCTGCAGTAGGCCGCTGTTGGCCGAGCGACGTGCAGTCGCCTTACATGAAGCCCCATGGGCAACGCCAGTGCCACTGTGGACAACAGCGCACTGTAGCCAGAGAGAGGAGCCGAAAGGCGCATTTCGCAGTCGAGCCACGCTATCCCACAAGCTGTGCACTAGGTCAGGATTGTGCAGACCGCTAACTTTGGTGGGCCGACGCTCGTCGTCGATCGTAAGGGCGAAACATTCAAGAGATTTGGAAAACGGCAATGTGGACACCCCCAGCAGCAGCTGTGTGCCAAATCCGATATCTGGTCGAGGGCTGCAAGATTCAGTATGATGAAGTAACAATTTGGGGATAGCTCACAAACGCTAAGCTGCCGCCTTCTTAGCTCAGTGGTAGAGCACTGGTCTCGTAAACCAGGGGTCGTGAGTTCCGAACCTCACAGAAGGCATTCATTTTTTAAACCTTCCTGCAAGGAGCGGAGCTATCTCGAGCAGCATCTAACACATGGCAGTACACTGAATGAAAGGGATGTTCTACAACCTATGACAAGTATTCTACTGGCCTCAGAGGTTTTCTGAATGCATAGGCAGAACATTGGTTTGTATGCATTTTGTAGTATAATGTCATGCTGGCGATGTCATTCGTTTACGAGCCTCGCTCAGTGTGCATGCACGTTATCCATGTGAAGAGGCGTAAGCAAATGCTACCATTCTGCGAGATTCCTGCAGAAGGTATACGAATTGCGTTGATATACAGAGCACAAGGGAGCCAAAGTCAAGGCCTCCGTGGCGCAATCGGCTAGCGCGTTCGGCTGTTAACCGAAAGGTTGGTGTTCGAGCCCACCCGGGGGCGAAATCGTTTTAACCGGCACCGAGGTGAGGACATACGTCAACTTTGTTAGAGATACACA